>NC_140339.1:7670605-8204877 GCF_963514085.1 Chelon labrosus
GTAGCCTTAAGAAAATCACTAATCAGTGAGGATAACTGGAAAAAAAGACTTCAATTTGCTAGAGAGCATAAAGATTGGACTCTGGAGCAATGGAAGAAGGTCATGTGGACTGATGAGTCCAGATTTACCCTGTTCCAGAGTGATGGGTGCATCAGGGTAAGAAGAGAGGCAGATGAAGTGATGCACCCATCATGCCTAGTGTCTACTGTACAAGCCTGTGGGGGCAGTGCTATGATCTGGGGTTGCTGCAGTTGCTCAGGTCTAGGTTCAGCAACATTATGTGCCCAAAGAATGAGGTCAGCTGACTACCTGAATATACTGAATGACCAGGTTATTCCATCAATGGATTTTTTCTTCTCTGATGGCACGAGCATATTCCAAGATGACAATGCCAGGATTCATTGGGCTCAAATTGTGAAAGAGTGGTTCGGGGAGCATGAGACATCATTTTCCAACATGGATTGGCCACCACAGAGTCCAGACCTTAACCCCATTGAGAATCTTTGGGATGTGCTGGAGAACACTTTATGCAGGGGTCAGACTCTCCCATCATCAATACAAGATATTGGTGAAAAATGAATGCAACACTGGATGGAAATAAATCTGGTGACATTGGAGAAGCTTATTGAAACAATGCTACAGTGAATGTGTGCTGTAATCAAAGATAAAGGCCTCTGTCCTAATGCCGTACATTACTAAGGACAACATTCTGCAAGAAAATAATTTGCATAAGGATTTTACATAAACTATTTCTGTTCTTCTGCTTTCAGTGCCACCCCAATGACCACCACTATTTCTTTTCTTAGTCATCTGCGTCCATAATGTAATAAATCAGCTGCATGGCTTTTACTCAGATGATTCATTCAAACTCTTCCTCACAATCACACAAACAAAATCCTCCCAATTAGTCAATGAAACACAAAAGCTATTGATTTTTCTATCAGACGCTGTGTTTTAAGCAATCAATATCTAATCTTCAGGTCGTCAAATCAATGTATGGTGTTGTATGATTTACCCACAACAGCACAATGAAATCTGATTTAATCACATTCTTCTAGTCCTGCCCTGCACAAACGAGAGTCACAAGATGAGTTTGCAGGAGCATCAGTTTTCCAATTAGCTCTGCCAGATCAACTGCACGTGATTCCTCCAAGCCTGCACGACGAGCACGGGAGTCTGTGATCTGATTGACGGCCACGAGTCACGCATGCTCTTCGAATGAATGGGCTTTGTAGTGAGACTCTGCTGCAAATACAAATCTGTCATGTTGCAGAGACTAATGACGAGGAGATTTAGATATTTTCTTCATCCTCTCTCACCTGACCAGGCTGTAGCCCAGCTTCTCCATGTCCGCAGTGTCACCTGGGGTTTTCCTGGCCAGGATGCCTCCATGGACAGCTGGGTGCAGGGTCTTCACTCTGCCTCCCAGCATCTCTGGATGTCCAGTCAGCTCAGACACATCCCTGAGACAGAGCAGAGACTCCGGCAGGTTAGAAAGGTGATGAATGTGGGAGGAATAAACACACTTTTACTGTGAGGGGAAGTCACCTGACTGCAAGTCCAGCATCACGCAGGGCTTTGGCTGTGCCACCTGAGGCGACCAGAGACAGTCCGACGTCCACAAGCTTTTTAGCAAAGTCCACCAGTCCAGTTTTGTCTGACACGCTCAAAAGTGCTGCAAAGAAAGATCGAGGACACATTCAAGCTCCTCATTTATGGTTCAGACAAAGTTTTAAAGTTGACCACGTTGGCTAATGTTAGCCAAGGAGCTAGCACGCTGCATGCCCCAGAACAAAACTTTACAGTGACGGCGTGGAGTTCATGAGTGCATGCAAGAAAGGTGAGTCTTACCGAGCTCTGAGGAGGCCATGGTCACAGTCACAGTCACGGTGTCAGTGTGCGCAGTTGGCGTGGATGTCAGCTGGCTTTCTGCTCACGCTTCTCTCACTTTTCACTATTAGCAAGCGCTGCTGTGCAGGAAGGAGGAGGATGAGACAAATCTACAAGCCTTTCATTGCTTCATCATGTGCTTCAAAAGTAGAAAGACCCGCCCTTTCTGACGCTGGCCCGCCCTCGACGCACCAAACGCACCCAGGAGAGCTCCACGGCGCAGAACATACGCATTTTAATACGTATTGATAAAAAATTTAAATAAAAATAAAAATAAAAATAAAAATAAAAATAAAAATAAAAATAAAATGATGAAGGAAACGAATATTTGAAATATGAATTTCTATTCAAATTATGATAAAACACGGTAAAATGATAACACCACATTTAAAAATATTTCAATTATCTTTGAAATACTAGGGCTCCACTCCTTGTAGATATTTTGACTTAAACTTTAATTAATAAATATCCAAAACTGGGATTATGTAAAAAATGACATATTGAACAGGTCATTTAAGATGTATTCCAAAATGTACAACATCCAAAATGTCTGTTGTCTCGGCCATCCAGGTAATAAAAAAATAATAATAATAATAATAAAAAAAATAATAAAAAAAAAATAATTAAAAAAATAAAAATAAAAATAAAAATAAAAATAAAAAAATAATAAATAAAATAATAAATAATAACCTTCTTTAATTATAAACTCAAATATTCTCCTTCATAGAGCTACGTAGACTTAGATAAACTTTATTGATCCACAAGGGAGACTGCTTGGTCACAGCAGCTTAGTTGCACATAAAAAAAACACTCTTAAGAACCATAAGTCAAAGAAAGATTAAATAAAATAAAAGTAAAAATCTAGTCAAATAAAATAATAATAGTACAAGCAAAAATGTACATAACTAGCATATGAACAAATGTACAAGAAATAGAGACGGAAGAATATATTTTATATACATAGGAATCATAGTAAGGTGCAATAGTGTCCATTAACATGAATAACATGGAGTTATCTGTTACAGAAAGTTGAGTGGCTGTACAGCTGGACTGAAAATGGTACAAAAGAAGTGACCGGTATTTATGTCCATCAAAACACACATTATGCTGTGTTGCAGAAACAAACAAATGCATTTAATAATAAGTCCATTTGTTTGTCTTTTTTCTAGCGTCCATCTGTGCAGCAAAAAGAAAAAAAAAAAAACTCAAGCCCACTGACCATATGGTCGAGCCCTGTAGGAGTGTCTTCTTTTATTTAGCCACAAGGGGGCAGACTCGGCTCTTTCTGGTGAACATGTCAACTGAGCAAATGTTTCTTCTACGCAAAGGCTTCTTGGGCAATTTGTTACTGCAAAATATTATGTATATTTCAGATCCATATATTTTCTATAATCCACAGCTCGGTATGAACTTCACTGACAAAATGGGCAGAGTACAGTTTGTGTGCAGAGCTGTGTCTGAACATTTGAGCTGCTCAACGTCTGTTGAAAGTTTTAATCTTAACTGCTTAGTAAGATGTGCACATTTATTTATTTATTTATAAAATGATATATGAAGATATGTTGCTGCTTTGCGCTGTCATTTCTTGCTTACAAAAAAGCTCATGAATGAAGCTTTTCTTTAAATCAGAAGACTTGTTTGTTCTCCTGCTGTATTTTGTGCATTTTTGAGTAAAACTAAGATTTAAGAATTAAATAAAAGCCAAACTAAAGTTTTCTTTTCTTTTCCTTGAAGTAGGTTAGAATATTTTGCTGACCAGCACGAACTGAAGGTTACTTTGACACCAGCAAGGGCCTTTATTCTCACCATAATCGTTAAAGCACCTGCAACGTGCATTTCCTGCAACAATAAATGACGTTCATGAATACATTCACCCCAGGCAGCCTTTTTAATAAACTTTACTGGCCAAAACGGTGCCTTTTTCATGCTTTAGAACAGCGTTTTAAGTCGGACAGATGTGAATTTATTGGGCCCCGTCGCTCAGTGCCTTACTTGTCCATTAGTTAAGTGACAGGACAGGGCCCTGGGAAACCTGCAGCAATACGTGTGATTACGTTAAAAGATCGCACAATCTGTTCATATTTACGTAATGAGCCTGACATTTTGCTGATTGATTAAACTAAAGGGTGTAAATATTTTAAGGGGGCTCCTGATTTACAATCCAACAAAGCAAAAAGAGGCCAATTTATTTGTCTAACTATGAAAATGGGGGTTTCTGGTAACCACTCTGGTGTTTGAGGGCCAGTCTGACATCTTAGGGGTGACTTGAGTGATTCAATAGACAGTGAAACATTTTTATAGAAAGACACAGGCTCACTATGCATTATTGGTTCAAAAGAAGAAAGAGGCAGAAGGGCCGTCAGCACTTTTGTCTGGGCGGCCGTCGAGAAAACTGACAGCATTATCAGCAGTAACCGTAATTTACGCGGGGAATTTTTAATCAACATGACCGGTGTATTCAGATTAAATTAGAAGAGAAACGGAATCAATGACCTCCATATATTGCCCTGCTGCCTTATCAATTAGCCGTGATTTTTGTACTGTGTCAGTGGGGCCTTTGTCATAAAACGGGCCAAATGGCGTTTGTCATGCAGCTGACAAGTCACACAGCTAAATGAGCTCCTATTGATTCGCATGATTTTTCATCAGCCAAATTAAAAGCGGCCGTTTGATAGCGGTTCGGTCTGCAAGCTTGTTGTGTATTCTATCCGCTCATATTAAATCAAGTCTAAAAAGTTAAAACAAAAAATGTCCTAGGAGTCCTTTGAGGTAGACATTTAACTGGTTTTCATTTGGTGAGCTGAGCTAATTGTTTAAAGCTGCAGACTGATTCATTAGTGACAGTTTTTAAAACCTGCTCCGGAACATCTCCATCTCTCTGTAGCTCCTTTTTTTCTTTTTCCACCTGAACATAAAAGCCCTCCGAGGCGTTTCACGATGTGACCCTTTACATCCTGTGACCTTAATAGTGATTTTGCCACTGCTGTCATACTCCATCATCATATGCTGCACGGACAAACATGGAGCCATAACACTGTCAGAACGGTTTAATCATTGTTAACCCAACTGACTATATTCAGATAAGAAATTGTATTATTGTGCTCTACAGTACTGTTGAGGTGTGTCTGTAGAGCATGGACAACAACATTTGGAGGAGATTTCCATACAGAAAGATCCTCGTCTGTCACAGATCGTGACGTGTAAAATACAATTAATAGAAATGTGTGACCTTATTTAAACACTTAGACTATTGTGGCACTTAGGTAAATCAAACATCAAACAAAGCACAAAATAAAGCATATTAATCTATTTGTTGTTGTGTACAAATCTGTAATGTTGGACTTGATGAACAAAAAAAATGCATCTATTTTTGCTCATGTAAGGTATTAGATTTATCATATTGCAAAAATAGACTCATAAACCGTTATGAAATGTAGATAAAACACAAAGGGATGTTTAAATTAATCATTGATATAGAAACAACAAACTTTACGAACAGTCATAAAGCCTCAAATACTGTGATGATTATGCTTATACTACTGTTAAATTAAAAGTACGCTAAAGTATTGTGTTGTCCCCAAACCTACAGATTACAACGCAATCAGTTATTAAATCTGTTCAAGAGATATTTCATATAATACTTTCATATCAAGAAGGTGGACACTAGAAAATGGTATATTGATTTATTTTGGAGAATCTGTAGGCTAATCTGTCATATGATGCTTTGTATCTGGAGTCTCTGGTAAATTCATTATCAAACATCCTTAATAGGATTTATATAAATATATATATGTGTGTGTGTGTGTGTGTGTGTTTAAGAAACACCATATTAATTTAATTAAGCAAAAAAAAAAGAAGATATCCCTGAGTCTGTCGTCAGTTAAATCCATGCAGGAGCTTTTGCGCATAGCTAAATGAGCCATCAGTGTTTAAAGGCCATTCTGATCACTGCACAGCTCAGTTTCTATTTCTGTTTTTTCCCCACAAGCAAGAGCCAGAGTCTGTCCAGCCAGTTCAGAATGCATTTAATCACTATATAAATATGTGCCTGGTCTGAGAGGGGGCTAAATGACACCACACTGTACGTCCTCCGTGTGCTCCTTAATCACAGCCCTTACATGGGGGCCCAATAAAACGTCCCGGTGCAGTTGCGCACACTCATCATGCCGTTGCTCTTGGAAATTAAAATTGGGCCTGTGTGACCACTCGCCATCGGGCTTTTGATTGCTTTACTTCCTATTCATTAACTTAATTATTTGGCTATCAGTAAACCCGGCCCGAGTAATTAATATCTGAGAGCCTCAGTAATAAATTAAAACGGTGAACTGAGAATGACGCATGCCTCGAGTTAAAGGAGGTGTAAACACAGAAAGGATTTTCTACTCAGACTGCTAATAGAGATTATTAATGGAACAATGGAGCTTAATTTCTATGAGTGAGACTGACAGATGCCACTTATGATCATAACTCACTAGTCTCCAGGGATGTCAGTGACGGTCAGGTGGTTCAATACTTTGGTCCAAGTTTAAATATATCATCATCTAAAGGACGGAGCTCAATAAAATCTAGCTCAAAGCACCAACATGGCTGTAGAGTGGTTCTATACTTTAGATTTCACAAACGTAAAAGCCTATAAAGCCTACATTTGACGAACATCACATCCAGCAAATACTTTCTGCAGCCAGGTTCTTACATAGGATGATGTTCTGATATATTCTTAGGCTGTCATGTGTTTGCGGTCCATTTTGAGACATGCTTTGGGCCACTATCCTGCTGCAGAAACCTGCTTCTTTTCAGTTTCCAATGCTTCTCTCAAGAGTTAAATCTGCATTTATTTGCTGATAGCATGTTTCCAGAACTCTGACTTTGGCTTATCCTGATGTTGCTAAAGTTGCAGACTTTAACTTTTGCAATGAAGCTGCAGGTAAGGTGTTTCTAATGACTATTTCCTTGTACACGCTGTCGGTGCATCGATGCTGCACACTAGTGGTGCACCAACACTCTTTCACTGTGCCCTTTACCTTCCATATCTGTGGCACAGTGGTTAGAGAAGCAGCAAAGTTCACATCCCTTCCGTGTTTCTGGCTGTGGTGCCTTGAGCAAGCACCTAACCCCCCACTACACATACACGTGTGAATGAATAGATGGTCAAATGCAGTTAAATAATTTCCCCATGCGGGATCAATTAATAGGGAATAATTCTTATTATTATTATATCATGGAAATTGTAAGCTGAAAGGGCTAAATATCTTTTCAGGCTCACCCTGCATTGTGAGCGTCCATCAGCTTCATTGTCAGATCCTCCATCATAAAAGGTGTGAGTGCAGTTATTGAAATAAGAAGCAAGAGTGCATTGACATTTGAAGAAAGGCTATTTTTAATATCTCTTTTCTTAATGTGACATACTAATCAAGAAATCTTCTTTTTTATTTATTTTTTTAGTTCTTTTGTGCACATTCTTTTATTTCACAGTTACACCACAAACAAGTTTGGGATAAATACACGCATGATTCATCTTTGCAGTCATTCAAATAAATTAATTCATTTACATGTAAGCAACAAGAACAAATTCATAAACATCATCAGGAGCAGAACACGTCTATATTCACATAAAATGCACAAAAGTAAATGCAGTACATGGGCTGCTCTGCAAAGCATCGAAACAGAAAGCATCCAAAGGAGCAGGTGTTCTTCAGCTTTTAGTCTTTTGCTCTTCCGTCACAACACAGTGAGTTCACTTTCATGATGCAGAGGTGTGTACATGACAGTTCACTTGTCTTACTTCACTCCACATCCTTCATTTGTGGACACGTGTGTGTGTGTGTTGACTGGGTGGAGCTGAAGCTGTCGAGGGACAGAGCAAACACAAGGTTACCAGAAGGTGATGGGCAGATTACTCATGACACCAGCGAAAAATTGAAGGAGGAGATGAGCACCTTTTTCTTTTCAGCATGCTACAAAATGTACAGACACGTTTTTTTTTGTTTTATTTACAGATAAACAGTGGATATGTATCGTGATCTTGAAAGTTTCTGTCTCATTCCAATGAATGTCCTTATTGGAAAAACATTCACAGAGCAAACCAGGTCTCCTCTGATGGTCGAAAACACTTTTTTTTTCCTGCGGTAATGTCTCTGTAATGCTCAGGAAACCAGCGTTTTCTTGGTGTCTTTTCACAGTCCTGCCCCGATCTTCCTGTCCCCTCCACCTACTTGCACCCCGTCCAGCTCATCATCAGAGAAAGGGCTGTGGGGATGAAAGCCAACACTGTTGCTCCGCTGCAAGAAGTCCGTGGATCGTGGCATCCCAACTCTGTTACCCATAGCAACGGGAAAACCATGCTGGGCTTCCTCCTCCTCCTCCTCTTCCTCCTCCTCCTCATCCTCCTCCTCTTCTTCCTCTTCTCCCTCCTCCAAGCTGAGGAGCACTCCTCCGTCGTCCGGAATCGCAGCCCGTCGGTTCTCATCTGATTTGTCGCAGGTCGCTTTTCCTCCGCCGCGTATTCTTTCCGTCTCAGACTGGGTGGAGGCGGTGGCCTGCTCCTTCGCCTTCCGGCTGCGCTTCCACTTCATCCTCCGATTCTGGAACCAGATCTTGACCTGGAGAGGAAAGAAGAAGTTTGTCGAATCAGATTTAAATGTACATTTTAGTTATTATTACACCAATCATTTTCAGCAGCAGACAATAGCATTAGATTATTATTATTATTTAATAATAATTATTTAATACTTTCCAACCTAAAAGACATATTTCTCTTCCTTGTTATTTTTCTAGCTGAGTCAAATCTCCTTCAAGTAAAAGCGAAGAACCTCCAACACAGCTCGAAAATATTTGAATGAATGAATCAGTAAAACAATATAAGAAATCTGTGGTTTGTGTGTTAGACTCGGGAAAATACCACTACCTATGATCAAAAATACACCCACGATAATTCATTCACACTATGAGAATGAAAAAATGAAAACATCCACAGTACTTTTTGTCTGACTCATATTCATAAATGGAGAGAGAAAAATAACACATAAACACATTTGAAACGGAAGGCCAACATCACCACAATAATGAAAGCAACATGCTGTCAGTCACAATCTGTTGAGCAAGTGTTTTTGTTTTCACAATTCAGATTGATTTTAATAAAATAAAAGATTTATAGGTTTACACATCTCTTGGTTTGTTTTATCTGCACTTCCAGTTTCATTTTTACACCTTTGCCTTGTTTGTAAGCTACTGTTGTTGCTGCATGTTTTGACCCAGACACTCATAAACGAGAGTTGGCTTTTGTTTTTTAAATGAATGTCATAAAAATGGCCATAAAGTCTGTGACTTCTGGGCGGCATCCACAAATGTTCCCTGCTCACTGTAGTCAGATAAATTAATTTATTCCACTACAATGAACTGATATTAAATGAATGTTGTTTTTGGCTTGCATGCGGTTGCAGTTCGTTGTCACTTTCAGAGATGACAGTCGAGAAAATTGTCTTTTTAGTTCGGTAAACTTTGCCCGGCTGTGTTTATTATAATGAAAAACAATCTGCTGTGTCCGTTGTGGTCTGTCTTACCTGCGTTTCGGTCAGCATGAGTGAAGTGGCCACCTCAAAGCGCTTGGGTCTGGACAGGTATTTGTTAAGTTTGAATTGGTTCTCCAGCTCCAGGAGCTGCTGGCTGGTGAAGGCGGTGCGGGGCCTCCTGCATTTCCCCAACAGGCCAGACTGAGGGCCTGCTGAAAGAAGAAGAATAACAAAGTTAGCAGATGTGTGTCTCCAAATTTAGATGAACAGTTATTTCTTATTCAATACTGGCCTTCATATTCTTGTCCAGATAATTCAGCTAAAACTTAATTTGTAACGTCTAGATTAATTTCAGACTCAGGTCTTGCATATCTGGCCTGGCACTGCCACTAGTCTTATTTACCAAGGACATAAGAAGTTCAATAAGATGCTGTGGGTGGGAGCAGGCACACATATGCCAGCACTCTGTGGCCATCATTAACTGTAATAGCTTTCCCCCAGTTTATTGTTGACGGGGGGGACACGGCAGAAGCGGGCGCAGAGGCCATAAAAACACAGGCATGCCATTAACTTAATGAAAATTCAATGAAGGCTTTGGGGATTTTATTGATGAACTACAGAACGTTTTAGGTGTTTGTTTATAGTTTCTTCGTCACACAAAGACAATTCCCATCCGGTTGGCGTTTATAGAGAAATAAATGGGCCAAAATGAAAATATGACACAGAGATGACACAGTAAAACAGAGGCCACTGGACTGTACGGAAGATGTATGGCTGTTGCTAATGCAGCATATAAGATCTCCAACATTACCTTGAATAAATGTATTTAGTTTAAAAAGAAAAGCAAACAAATAAACAATAAATAGTAAAAAATACAATAGTAAATTATTACTGGCTGGAAAAGAAATAAATCCAAACGCTTCTTGTTAATGTGTCCAAAGGAAAAAAAAAAAAAAAGACATAAAAATAATGAATGTAAAAACTAAATTAATGGTGTAGATTAGAATAATCAGAAAAAAAACATGAAACATAAAAATCAAAACGGAAAAACGAAAATATCATGATTCATTATGGCTTTTCAAAACACACTATTATTATTAATAAGAATATTTTAAGAATTATTATAATAGGTTGTTGCTAATAATAATAATAATAAGAAGAATAATGATAATAGTTGAAAAGAAGTGGAGTTCAGTAAAAAATGAACTCAGTTTTATTTGACACATTTCAACACATCTGCGGAGCGGTTTCTTAGAAATCACACCATCTGATTAAATCTTCTCACTTCCTGTGTTTCCACAGATAACGAATGACACAGATTTGACTCTTTGAAGAACGTAAAAACTACATTTTTTGCACCTGTCAATTCTCTCATTCTCTTTCTAGCGCTTGTGCAAGTTTGGACATTTTAAACTCCCTTTTTTCTAACCTTGATTTTGATCATACTCACAGTTATAATCTGGCAGTCGAGGCATCATGATCCCGGCGCGGATCCAGTGCTCCAGGGGAAGCGATCCAGCCATCGCAGCCGCCTTCAGGTGCTCTGGGTAGGTGTGTGTTAGCTGCGTGAAACCGGTGTATGCGAACGCGGGGTGGTGTCCACCCAACGCCGACAGTGGGTACATGGGTGCGGGATACATGCCCGGGATTGCTCCGTGGTGCAGAGAAGTGAGTCCTGGGTGTGGGAGGTTTAGGACACTGGGTTTGGGGATTATTCCGGTCTGAAGTTGTGGGGCCCGCGGAGATGGGGTGTCCGCACGGCGGCAGGAGATCGGGCTGCCAGTGGGGCTGTCGTTGCTCAGCCCGGGGGAGAGGTCCCGGGAGCCCCGGTTGGTCTCATCGGCGAGAAGAGCGTCAATTCTGAAGTTTTTCGATTTCTCCATGACGACTTCGCTCAGAAGTGAGACTGCAAAGTCTCGAAGAAAAAAAAAGCTTCGTGGACGCGCACCTGTTCCGTGCGTCAGCGCGCAGACAGCGGAACCTCTTCAGTCACAATCTCATATGTTCTCCTTATCTTTTTGTAGAAATCAGCCTGCTTAAGCTGCTCTTCTTAAACATGCATCAATGCATTATAAACTTGTTAATAGCCCTACTTTGTGTCGGTTTCTAAATGACTGACTTTCGCATGTGCATCCCTCCATCCGTTTCCTTACCTACGCGCGTGACTCCACGAATACGTCCTTCACACACTACAGAGGTGTTGTGTGTCTCTCTCCATCAGCAGGCCCCTGTGAGCTGGGATTGGCTGGAGGCTGAGCTGCTCTGACGGGCCTCTAATCAGCTAATTACTCGCTCGTTTCTCCCCCCAGAAAGCATTCAGAGTGAGGTAATGTCCAACCCCTGTCCCGCCCGCAAACACCTTCAACTGCATCAAAGCGCGGAGGTACATTAGAAGATTGGCCAATTGTATTTTCAGTATCTATCTTACTGCCAGCTCATGGCCACCTCAGACTGCGGCTACCTGTCATACACATAAGAATTATTCACTGCTTTGAATTCTACAAACTAATTATTAGCGCTGCAAACTTCCTCCAATCCTTAGCAACAGATACTGGCTGTTTTCCCCACTAATGTCATTGGGAACTTCTGATTTGGTGACGTTAACAAAAACAACAAAAAACGTTGCGCCCAGTATTTAAATCATTAATACTAATGGATCGCTTCATTCCCACACTAAGGCCATACCAATGCCATTAAAGTTTACGATCAAGAATTGCACACAAATCGTATAAAACCGTAATGACCGGGCAGACGAGGCTATAAGTTAATTGGCCTTCTGCTTAATGTGAACTAATGCCATTTTAAGGCCCGGAACAGCAGCAGAGGTGCATCCGCCTCTCGTTTCAGCGCGACAAAGACGAAGCAAAAGGACACAAGTTTAATTGCGCAGGATCAATTTGTTAAGGAGAGCGTCTCTCATCAGAGACTTTTAATCGAACAAATTCGCAAGTCGATGCAACGCAAACAACTGCATGTTTACGACGAAACTGCAAAGAAGACAATGACGGTCACTGGCACTATTTTTGCAGTCCTGAACGAAATGTTGGCTTTTAAATGTTTTAACTCCTCTAAAACCATCTAAGTAAAGGCTTAAAGTAGCCTAATTTAAATCGTGCTTATTTTGCTACAACACAATGTTTTAATAGCTGATGGGAAATAAGACTCTTTTATTAATTATCAACTACTAGCCAGTTAATAAATCGACATTTTTAGCATAAATAAAATGAATAAATAACGACGCCCGTGAGCTCTACCATTCACGCGCAACAACTTGGATCACTCATTTGAGGCCTTTTTGCGCCAACATGGCAGCTGCGTAACGGAATGTTTGACATCTTCACCCGTTTTTAAGTTCCTCCTTCAATAACAAGCAACCTTGTCTTGGCTGTAGATATCACAATGTTACTGCAGCCTCCGCCCCCAAAACATCTATATTATCTCAGGAAATTGAAATCCATTCTGCTGATATGAATAAACACCACATCTTTTGAAGACACCCCCACACGTGATTTGTAATTGGCCTGTGCATGTGCGGAGTGCGCCTTAGTTGACCTCCAGGAAATTGGAGCGGCCTTGGAGGTCCTCCCACCTCCCTCTCTCTCTCTCTCTCTCTCTCTCTCTCTCTTTCTCTCTTTCTCCTTCACCGTGTACAGCTCGGTGTCTCTCAGCCTCTATCAGGCAGATTACCGCCTGTCTCCGCTGCTGATATAGAGGTAATTTGCTCCGGGGAAATCAGTGTTGTTTTCTGACTGTTTTTCTCCACCCCGTTCCCCCCTCTCCATACCCCTCGTTTCTTTGCTTTTATTATTTGAAGGTAATTTAAATAGCCAGGCCACAGGTAAATCTGTCACCGGGGCCTTTTTCACAGGGGCTCACAAATTAAATTGAATCTGTGCCTGAACCTTTCTTCTGTCTTTCTCCTTGAAAGGATCAAATGTTTCCGTTCAGGCCACATACTACATAAATATGCGGTCATTTCTATAATTAAAACACAAAAAATGCTTCAAAAGCTATAAATTCACAAGGGATGCAGGATAAAGGCGATAGGTCCAGATGAGACAACCAACCAAACTAAATAAAACTGATAAACAAACACAAATAACAGCTGATGTTCAGACATTATTCTAGTTATTTAAGGAACCTGGGCAAACATTTATTGTAAGGATGATGAAACCATGTATAAAACAGAAGCGCAAAGCAAACTAAATGAAAAACTAATCCATTTGTATATCCGCACGACACAGCCTATAAACTATTGCAAAAGCTGTCTAAGTGTTGCACATTGCTAAACACATTATCAGTCCATCTAATGAACATTGTATATTTAATGCACATGCAGGTGACACAGGGCCCATTTAAAGGGGAATTACCGTTTTTTACAGCCTGGACCTTATTTCTGGCATAAAATACGATCGTTTACTCACCCATATAACTTTTGTGTAATTTGGAGTCGTTCGGACGATATTTAGATCCAGCGGAGCGCCGCGTATATCCATATAGTGGAAGTGACTGGGGCACTGAAACGCAGCCTCTAAATAACGCATTATCTCGTTCATTTCACCAATATTTTGTTATGATGAGTTACCTGTTATCTATTCACGGACGTGCAGCAGTTTGTTGTTCTTTGGCCAGCTGTTCCTCTCTCTGCCTCTCAACAAGCTCCTCATCCGTATACTCTGGCTCAAAACGGTAAGGACGTCCATCATAAACAAAGTCGTCGTCCACAACCTCAGAATCAGAAAAATATTCAGCCATGTTGCAAAAAACTAGCAGTAGCAAATTACAGGTAAACAAGCCGACCGTCGCAGGTGCACGCGGCGCTCAGAGATGACATCATCCAGAAGTAAGTAGGTCAATCTACAGACCCTGGATGATGATAACAAGTAACTCCGGGCTCAACGGGGAATAGCACTAGCGTATCATAACAAAATATTGGTGAAATGAACGAGTTTCGCGGCAGATAATGCGTTATTTAGAGGCTGCGTTTCGGTGCCCCAGTCACTCTCACTATATGGATATACACGGCACTCCACTGGATCTAAATATCTTCCGAACAACTCCAAATGAAACCACAGTTACATGGGTGAGTAAACGATCGTATTTTATGCCAGAAATATGGTCCAGGTTGTAAAAAAACGGTAATTCCCCTTTAAGGTCGAGAGATTGGCTGGAGTTTCTGGACAGTTCACCTAACTGGTTATCTCACACTGAAGAGACCCGCAACTGGCTGCAAATTAAAAAATCTCAAGCTAATGACAAAAAAAGTCTTCACAACAAATATGAAACCAAGTGGAGCGGTTTTCTGGGGGAAGTTTTCCACCAAATGCTGCCTATGCGTGCAGCTTTGCCACTGTGTGTGGTAAAAGGAGGCCTTTCTGTTGCTTCCTTTAAACTGCCACCCATGGACAACATTTGAAAAGTTGCTGCAACTTGCCCTTGCCTACCTGTGTTAATACCTTACAGCTTAAGGTATTAACACATTGTGGTGCTGATGACCATATTGGTTTAAGGCTTAAACCAATGTGGTCATCAGCACCACAATGTGGTCTATGATGGCATGCAGAGCTTCGCAGAGAGTCTAGCAAGGCTGTGACTGTCTTGTTTTCTTTTGCTTCACAACTAGCAGACATAGTAATGTGATCTTACAGTATATTGATCAATTAGGGAAGAACCCTCTATAGAGCTCAGTGCCAGGAACAGTGCAGCACGGTGGTGCTATCTTGATTTACTGTGCAGAGCCAGAAACAGCAACTGCAATGTCTGGTTGTTGCACGTCCGATGAATTATCTGACTGCAGATGGAAATGTCTTTCAGCACCGAGTCTGCTCTTCTCTCACTGCCTCTCCTCTTTACCTCCGTCGCACATGTCCTCACATGCACGTGCCCTCTTGAACCTTTCGCAGAGCTCTCACAAAGCGGCGCGCACACCCTCTGCGCCACGAGAGGACAATTGGTTCAAAGAGGCCGCCAGCCCTTGACTACAAAGCCAGGGTTTATCGACGAGTTATGCGTCAGTAAACCTAGCGGCAAACAGGAGTTTACTGAAACATTAAAGAGCTTATCAGCAATTACAGGCATATTTTTCAATCATTACCACAGCTCTGAGACAGCTCGACCTGTCCTTAAACTAATCCAGGTGTGCTCTTTTGTGCCTTGTGTGCTGACCCAGTCAGTACATTAGAAGCTCCCACTAGGTCACTGATTCTTACAGGTCTTACAAGTTACCTATTGATAAAATCTCTCCATGTCCAGGAGCTGAGATGATGCAAGATTGTCCGTCTGACTACACAGAAAATATGGCAACAGACCACGATACAGATTCCTTAATTTACTTGATGAACTAAGATGATTCGTGTTAATTCCACTTGTCTGAGTGTGTGTGTTTTTGCACCGCACATTCCTCTGCTCTTCTTTTAGGCATAATGTGTCACACAAAGAGTTCAGGGGATGGCGTCGTTCAGGACCGCCTTTCCCACCAGGCCTGGGGTGCAACGTCCGAGTCGCAGCTTTGATAAATGATTCGGGTGCACAATGGGCTTTCTGTGAAGTGAAAATCAGCTCTCCATACCCCTGGTAATTACACTAATTCCCACAGCGTTAAAGGCAGATGATGAATCGGCTTGTTTTCTGCCAGACCTTGAGACCAAAATTAATGCTGTCTCATTAAGGAGATAAAGGTAATTTATTAGAGTTTTAGCTCTCGCCTCAGTCTCCGTACCCTGTCCCAGCCATTTATTAACTAATATTGAGCTTCGCCATATGACATCTAGCCCTCTGGATGTGAATCTCCTTTTTTCTGTCTTTGCCACTTTGGCCCCTTCCGGCTACTCTCTCTCTTAAATCAGCACTTTCATGAGCTCGGCAAACGATAATGTAGTCGTTTGCTTAGCTCGGGAGTACGCTTTACTTTTTTGTTACCCTGGAAGAGCTACAAGGAAGCAATAAGTTGTGTTTATCATAACAGTTTGTGTCCATGACAAAATGCCTCAATAAAATCTGGTCGCCTCTTGGCTGAGTATTAGTTCTGTTCTCTGTTGGGAGCATGGCTGCAAAGGCACCGTCACTGGAGCTGCATCCAAATATAATTCATTATCTGCATAAATGAAATTCATTTATGGTGATTTAGCTGCAGCACATTTGAATGCTCAAGTGTTAAAAGTGAAGCCATTGCAGAAGTGCCTAAAACTTCATTATTTTGACCTTTAGGAGCAACATTACGGGTTGCAAACAGATGGTTTAGAAGTCTAAGAGAATATAGTTTGACCTCTAATTTCATTTGTTTATTTAGTGAATAATTTATGAGTTTATGGTCTCAATTGCTGGTTCCCAGATGTCTGCATTGAAATGTGGTAATTTCTGGCTCCAAAAGTCAAAAATGGCAACAACCAAAATGCCCGATTTGTTGGTTCACAATGGTACTCCTTGATGTTTATGGCATAGTTGCTGTGTTTACTCGTACTTTATAGGGCTGTGAGAATAACGGCACGTTTTCTGTAAAGTTGCATAAGCGCAGCATTATGCTCGACTTGCAGCTCGCCCGGCGGCATCAAAGAGGTGCACCGAAAGTATAGAAAACTGAGAAGTTGACAGGAACCCAAGAGGTTGCATGAAATGACCACCAAAGCATGCATAGGCGGGAGGCTGGATGGGTGGATGGATGGGTCAGTAAATGTTGGACTTTGACACAGAAGGCTGCTTTTAGCTTCCTGTTTCCATCTGACAGTAAATGCCATCACCACGACTCCCTACCATTAACAAATCAACTCAGTATTTCCTTTAACCCAAATTCTTGATTTCGAGCCAGGTTCAGAATCGGAATCAAAATGCTTTTATTGTAATTGCATGTCGACATACAACGGAGTTGCGAAAGCTCTCCTTAGTAGACACAACAAACAGTAACAGTAACAATAACACAATTTACACCCCACCCACCTTCCTAGAGCCCATATATAGCTTCCGCATCCATAAACCCTTACACTCCCTGCCTCAGCCGTGCACACACCCACTCTCACATTGCAAGGTTATACTCATGATACACCATTGTCCGATGCACAAAAACAAAAGTTTTTCCAAATGGCGAAGGTTTGGAGAAAAGAGTGCCATCGTAGAGAAAGTGGAGACTTGATGTCATATGCATGTTTTCAGGTAGTTAAAGAAGAGCAATGCCTGGCTCCAGACTGGAGCCAGGCATTGCTCTTCTTTAACGACAGCGTGGAGCGGACCTGAACGTTAGATTGTTGGTTTCAGACCGTTACAGCTGGATTATACAACGATCACTTCAACATTTTAAATAGATTTTGAAACATGAGTTGTGTGGAAAAATATATATTTTACAAGCTCTACGTATAGGAGTGATCAACCACAGCATAGTTATTAAGAATAATATGAATATTATATATCCTACCTGACCTTTAATCGAATCATACATACCATACTTGTGCACGTGAAAAAATATCAAGTTGGAATTAAATGTTTTTGTGCTTTTGTGGTGTATTTGTGACAGATTATCAAACGGTCGAATCCTGAGTTTGATCTTGACAAATTAATAGCACCTTTATAAAGTGGACACATCTGATAAGCCACAAAAGGGTCCGCTTGAAGTCTAAATTTGGGGGAATTCCAACCTTGCGACTCTCCGGTTGGTTTCCTGGCTCACCTGTTTGTTTGTTTTTCTGCATAGAAACAAGAGTCCCCTTTCAACATCAACCAGTGCAGTGTGGTGTGACTTATGACCATTTAATGGATCCTTCTATCTAACGGTGCCGTGTTTTACTGTCACCAATACAAGGGCCCCGTTGTGCTTTGATATGGGAGATAGGAGATAAATACACCTTATCAGCCACAACAAGACATCATTACTTTCACCCGACTATCTCCCTGTCCTGCTGCGCCGTGCATTATCTGGCCACTTATGAGCATATCCAGAGTCATCAAGTGCTTTGAAGATCTCCGCCAGTCGGCTGTTTACTCTCGGGTTGACACATCTACACGGCCGCTCAGTTTCGACTGTGTGACACGTTATAAATTCCATTCCAATTCCCATCACTGTGAGCCATATTTGCCTTATAAAATGACAGTTAAAGTTGCTAATTGCTCCTTTGGGAGTGCGCCTGATTGCCCGTGGCTGCAAGATTGCTGCCGTGCATTCCGCCGTGAGGAAACTGTCTGCTGCTATTAGCACTCAAGTAATATCTTCCTGTTGCTCAATTACCTGTTAACACTAAGCAAAGGTTACTGGGGGGGAAGGACAGACAAGCCGTGAATGACAGTGAGAGCAATTTAGATAAAAAATGAAATCCCCCATTTGCACATTTGCAGAAAATACCAAGAATCTGAAGCTGCTTTAAAGATAAACTCAGTGTGCAGCAAGTTCAGTCTCCAGCGTAGATTATGTGAAGTGACCTGAAACTCCACTGCTTCTTTGGATGCCGCGGCAGCAGGTGGACTCTAGTGACCTGCAGTCAGTCCAGACTGTCGTACCATTTCATAACTTTTCCCCACAGCACTGCTTTGTAGATAACATACGCTGATCAGCCACAACATTAAAACCACTGATAGGAGAAGTAAACTTTGAGTTTCTGGGGCTACACTGATACGCTAGAATTAAAGCTGAAGCGTGTTTTTTGCATTGAGTATCCATAACTGTTGGGAAACTTTTGGACCTGGCATTCATTCGTGTGGATGTTACTTAGACATGTAGCACCCACCTAGACCAGACCAGGCACAACCACCCCATAGCAATGACACTCCTTGATGGCAGCAGCCATCCCCAGCAGGATGCAGCCTGACACAGGCACACACACAAAAACTGTTTAGGAACAACTAAAAAAAAACATGAAGAACAGCACAAGGTGTTGACCTGGCCTCCAAATTCACTAGATCCCAAAATGATCCCCTCAACCCATATGACCCAAAGGCCCCCACTAATAACTTTCTGTTGCCAGACACCACAGGACACCCTCAGAAGGCCCATGTCCATTCTCTGATAAGTCCCAAATGTTTTGGAGGCACAAGGGAGACCTACATAATATTAGGAAGGTGGTCATAATGTTATGCCTGATTGGTGTAGTGTAGCACATGCTTGAAAAACAAAAATATCCAAAAGTGTCCAAATACTTATGGGCTGGACAGATTTTGTTCGCGAAGATAAATTAAGAGGCGAGGAGATAAAATAAGATGTCACAATATTAGCTCTGTTGTGAATTGTGAATGATGGGCTGCACAACGTGGAACACTAATTCAATCTCACATGGAGCTAATCTCTTAAGCAAATGAATCGCTCTCTAGTAATGCTAATAGTTCCACCTACCATCGGGTAATTCCTGCTAGGAGGCAGTACTACATTATTCCAAAAACTGAAATGAATTGATCAGTCGCCGGCGTTGTCAATAGACTAATGCAGCGCTGTTACGATTCGTCAATCCATGAAACTGTGGCAGATGTAAATCACGGCGTTGCGGTGCATTTTAATGGCTCCGAATTGATCAAAACGTCGTCAGAGCTGTGACAAAGTGTGGTCGGACCAGCTCCTTTGGCAACAGGGCTCTGATGAAGTGACAAAAAAAACCCTTCAGACAATAGATGGATCTTTATGTTTATTTAGGCAGGTGACAAAATAACAAGAAATACTATTGAAATTGAAATTGATGTTCAGTAACTTTCTGCATGTTAAAGAGTAACCCTTATGTGGTTGATTTTATCTTTCAGTCTTAGTTCAGAGCCCAACATACACTGTACACTCATTGTTTCTTCACTCTTTGCACATTATATTTGTTGTATTTACAGCCACGAGGGAGCAGAGGTCAAGGAGCTCATTCCTCTCTGTCAGTGCACTAATTGGTTTGAATAGGTGGCCCCTCCTCCCAATAAACTTACACATGCTCAATCTTTGAGGTAGCCTAAATCATTTTCGGTCGGTCGCCCTGTCACAGACACGAGGGCAAATTCCCCACCTTGCCGAAACAGTAGTCCAATTCGAACCTGTGCTTATTATGTATTAGGAGGAGGAAACAAAGATTCTACACATTGCACTTTTTAGATATTACAGCAGTATGCCTAATTTTTGAGACATTTATCTTGATAAAATATTTGAAAATAAAACAATTCAGCAGGAGCACAGTTTACTCGGAGTTACATTTGAGGTAACGGTAAAATTACAGGCCAAACTCTTTTAATCCATGTCCTTTTTTTCATGAGCTAACATCAGAGGTCAGGAGTATTTTTCCTGTGGTAGACTGAGGAGTTTACTCAACTGTGACGTCCTCTAAGAGTCATCCTACTGTAACGCCTACATTTTTATGTTTCTCAAGTGACAGACAGAGGTTCTACTTGTCTGGATGTGCTTTGTGTATTTGTGATATTTAAAACTTACGGTTGATAGATATTTTTATCCCGACGAGAAGGAGCGAGTTCCAACTGTTATTTTTTCCCACAGATCATTTGAAATTAGGATTTGTCTGCTGGTGTTTCTTCGACACACCATTGTTCCACAGTGCTACATGAATTAGTTTGATTCTAAATGAGGACATTCTTCATCTGAAAAAGACTCCAGGCAACTAAATTCTTCACCTACCATATTTACACAGCTAT
Organism: Chelon labrosus; assembly: GCF_963514085.1. Lineage (NCBI taxonomy): Eukaryota > Metazoa > Chordata > Actinopteri > Mugiliformes > Mugilidae > Chelon > Chelon labrosus. Next base: position 7,691,593 of record NC_140339.1, read on the forward strand.
ACTTCATGTTTATTGACATTTGGCTTTGTCCAAAGATCCTTACGAGATTAGCACTGTTTGTGATATTCTGTATGCTCTTGGTCCTCTGACGTGTTTTGAGTTTCGGGAAATGTGTCAGACGTTCCCACATGACACTCGGCGTCAACTACCTGAGGAATTAGCTATTCCATAATCGGCCGTTCTGCCGGGAGGTCTGACAGTCTGAGATGATGAAGCGGGTCACTAAGTGATTTGTCTCCTGCTTTGTCGCGCACAGCGTCCGAAACAAAACTTAAGCATCTAAATAGAAGATTGTCTGTTCTGGTCTTGCTCTGCGGCTCACGCCATGCACTTCCTGCACTCTTGTTTACATAAAACCTTCGTAGTCCTCAAAGAAACCAAGTGTAACTGAAGCTTAAAACAAATCTATGGGTCAACATGCACAGCAAACGCAAACTGAAGCAACTGAACAGAATTCAGCTATCATCCCTTTTATTTACTGTGACATTAACAGTCTTCTTCTATGAAAATAACTTTTAGTGCAGACAGCTGCCAGCACAAAGCACACGTCATTGTGCAACACGTTCATTAAAAAATAGCTCAGAAAGAAAGCAATGTTGTTTTAAAGGAAGGGCATATCTTCAGTGGTGAACGTGACAGTTAACAGGTGTTTGGACCATTTAATATGCACAGTATAAACCCTTCCTCCATTAAAGTATAACCAGTCCTCAGTTATGTTCACTGATCAGCCATAACATTATGACTACCTTCCTAATATTGTGTAGGTCTTCCTTTGTGCCTCCAAAACAGTTGTGACTCATCAGAGAATGGACATGGGCCTTCTGAGGGTGTCCTGTGGTGTCTGGCAACAGAATGTTGTTAGTGGGGGGCCTTTGGGTCCTATGGGTTGAGGGGAGGGGCCTCCGTGGATCATCCCTCAGATACTTGATCATTTTGGGATCTAGTGAATTTGGAGGCCAGGTCAACACCTTGTGCTGTTCTTCATGTTTTTTTGAGTTGTTCCTAAACTGTTTTTGTGTGTGTGCCTGTGTCAGGCTGCTGGGGAGAGTGTCATTGCTATGGGGTGGGTTTGCCTGGTCTGGTCTAGGTGGGTGCTACACGTCTGAGTAACATCCACATGAATGCCAGGTCCAAAAGTTTCCCAGCAGAACACTGAACTCTCACAATCTCACATGCAGACCTACAGCCAACTTAGACTCACCAGATTGTTGGAGGAAGCAGAAGCAGCCAAAGAAAGCCTGTGCATGCAACACAGGGAGAACATGCAAACTCCACACACAAAGGCCAGAGCAGGTGGACAGGTTTGAACCCAGAACCTTCTTGTTATGAGCTGTCAGTGCTAACTGCTGTCCCATCATATTAGGGTGAAATGCGATATGGATACACCCGCTAATGTTCTCAAAACTCTCCAATGTCCTTCATCATCGTCCTCTCCTGTTCCCCCTCCCCAAGGCTGTGCGCTTGCCCTGACAATGCGGGATTACGGAAATAAATTGTTCCATCAGGCGCATTGTGTTCTGCCATCAGGGCACCGACACTGAGTTATTAACGGACACGGCCTACGCTTTATGATTCACCAATCAAATGAGATAATATAGTAAAAAATGTCAACTTTGTTTTGGAACGAGTGGAAAAGTGACAGAGAGCGCCCCAACCAACGCTGACATCTCTGCAGCATGGATTAAAACTGGATAGATGAACAGAATCCAGAAAGGTTATGTCTACCTGGAGAAGAGTTTTAAATGATATTCTGGTTTTCTAAACAATGCTGATTAATCTAACTATAAATTCTGTGACCTCAATTTGTGCTAATACATGAGATGCAACAATATAGAGTTTAGATGACGAGGTGAGATTTAAATTTATAAGTCACTTCAATGCCTGACCACACACTAAGACAAAATGTTTGGCTGCAGTATGTTTGGCTGCAGAATGTTTGGCTGCAGTGTATCAGAACACCGTGTAGGCTACACGCTATTTCAATATCTGTGTCTTCGTTTTATTAGTATCATACGTGCCTTAGTCATTCCCTCTCTACTGCTCAGGTGTGTGTGTGTTGTGTGCATGTACAAGTGTGACTGATCCCATTTATCAGGCCAGTTAACCCTTGGCAGCAAGTAGTAATTCGGAGCAGGACACCAGAGGGGGATGCAGGCACTCGCTCTAATTAAATACCACCCCCCCACCCCACCCCTCGCCAAACCCCACACACCCACCCACACACCTACACAGACTGCCTCCCCTCCTCCGGCAGGAGAGACACTGACCTTCCAACCCTTCCTACCCCCTCCGCTGCCGCTCCCAACCCACCTCAGCTCCGCAAACCGCAGCTCTGCATGGATATTGTTTTCTGCGCTCATCAGTTTACACCTCAATCTCAACAGTGTCAGGGAATCACTGCTGAGATTGTAAATTACACATTTAAATTAAATTACTAATTTGCACACTACGCTTAATGAAAGACAGGTCTTGTCGGCCTTTGCTCTGAACAGAAAATTTGTCACCAGGCCTCATATAAACACGGAGGAGCAAGAAGAATCATTACGGGTTAGAAATAATCACGATTCAATAATCTATCTTGATGGTAACTATGATAGAAGACAAAATGGCGTGAGATTGGATGTGTGTTGGTGTTACTGGTTGCACAGCTCCAGTCCGTCCTTCAACATGAAATGCCTCCACAGATATTAGATTAACTGCTATAAATTCATGGTCCCCAGAAGACAAACCCTCTATCTGTACATACCAAGCTCTGTAAGACTACACGTTGACTGCAGCCTTCTCTCTCTCACTCTGACAAATGGACCTGCTAGAAACTAAGTGACATTCGTTACAAGTTCTCTAAAAAACTAAAAATGATCTCAAATAACCGTACAATACTCTTCTGACGTTGATCTATCGTCGACTGAGGTTTTTTTTGTTATTATAATATCACTATATTTGCTTTCCCAGGACTGTTTCGCTAATCGACATATGATGATGGTGTTTTCCTCCTTTCAACTGTGTGTGCCTTCCCTGAGCTGTTGGCCTTTTTTCAAATCCTGCCCGGTCTCAGCGTGACATAGGATCTTAATGCTGACTCAAAATAAATGTGTCCGTCCTCCACTTGTGAGGTAACAACAGCGAATAAAGTGGCATTAATGTGAATAAGTGTTTGCACTGCTAGGAAAGTGTACAGCTGGCTTTTGTGTGGCACACTGGGTTCAAAAGAGGGCTAAGAGCCGGGTAATCTGTCTGACTGACAGCATCAAAGCGGCTTGCATCACTTATGGTGACAGTCCCGGGCTGAGGCGTAGCCACACCGGCTCCATCCACTGTTTGTGAAGGTTACACATGAACTTGCATGTCCGCATGTGGGTCTGAGTAACTGTATTTGCGTGCACACAGAATATTCCACAAATTAGAGAAATATAGTTTAGTTTAACTGCCTCAGCTTTAGTAGAGATGTTCAACAGCAGGAGGAGTGCATCGTGAAGAGTGGTCAGTGTTTTAAAGGTTAGCAGGTTCTAAGGGCAGACATCTCTGCAGAGGACTGAGAACAGGAAGGTCCCCTGGCCCAAATTTACATTGCTAATAACAATGAAAACTAATGAATTATAGTCTGATCAATACTTTACATGTGTTAAATTAAACTCTTTCATGATTATAATTATTGTGGGAGGCTGAAAGTGAAAGTGCTGTATTTTGATGTGTGAAAAGCTCCAGATGTTTAAATGAAAAAATGGCTTCTTTGACGGTTTTCCAGATTAACTTAAAATGTTCACCATTATGTTTATTACACATTAAATGCAAAGATTTAATGTAGGAAAATGTATAGTGAACAATTCTATTCTCAGATTGTATGAGACAAATTTACAGTATCTATGGTTCCAACGTGTAATTTATAATACATTTTTATTTTTCTACCTCCTATAACTTCAATGACTCCAGTGTTATTTGTCCTTTTAATAAAAACTGCAGCCACTGCTCAGCCTAGAAACTCTCTTGTCGTTCTATCCTGTTCCCTGTATGGGACATCTTATCAAAAAACTGAACAGGAACAAAGCTGTCAGAGTGCCAGTGGGAGGTATTACCTTGTGACTGAATAAGCTGAGGATCAAGCAGCATGGAGAGAGGCAGACTGGGCAGCACGTGTACTAAAAAAATACTTTGGTCCTATCCTATGCATTCATTCATTGTCTGTAACTGCTTGTCCTGTGAAGGATCAAGCTGCTGTCACTGGGCAGGTCACCAGTCTATCACAGGGCTAACACAGAGAGACAGACAACCATTCACACTCACATGCACACCTACGGCCAATTTAGAATCACCAATTAGCCTAACAAGCATGTCTTTGGATGGTGGGAGGAAGCTGGAGTACCTGGAGAGAACCCATGGGTGAACATGTAATCAGAAAAGCCCAAGTCAGCCTGGATTTGAACCCGGAACCTTCTTGCTGTGTGGCATCAGTGCTAGCCACCACGCCACCATGCCGCCCCCTATGCATTCATTCAGGTCCATATTTGATGTCTGGAATAACTGGTTTCTGTGGCCACGTGGTGGCAGCGCAAACAAAAACATCGAGCATGTCTGATTTAGAAGGACCCAACTGCAGATCTTGAATTATTAAGTAATCACAAGTATTTTCCTTTACGTATTACAGCCCGTAACTATATTGTGTTTTTATTAGCTTGGACTGAGCCCGTCATATTTATTATATAAAGCAGGTATTGAGGTTCCTATAGTAGCAAAGGAGAGACAAACCAAACCCTAGAAAAGGTGTTCATTCATTCATCTTCTGTAACCGCTTGGGAGCCTATCCCAGCTGTCATTGGGCGAGAAGCGGAGTAAACCCTGGACAGGTCTCCAGTCTATCACAGGGCTAACACAGAGAGACAGACAACCATTCATACTCGCATGCACACCTACGGCCAATTTAGAATCACCAATTAACCTAACGAGCATGTCTTTGGATGGTGGGAGGAAGCTGGAGTACCCGGAGAGAACCCACGCAGACACACCACGCCACTGTGCCGCCCTAGAAAAGGTGTTTCTTCTTTAAATGAAGTAGTACATGCCTGGAGAGATATGCATGAGGAAGGGGTAGGTTGGTTGGAATCTGTAACCTCACCACTAAATACTACTAAAAGGACCTTTAGACTCATGCGGCGTCCCCGTTTTTGTCACCCTGATTAATTAAAATGTGATATGAACTCTCCTCTCTATGCTTTTGGTCAAGCTTTGGATTTGCTCCCGAGACATTTCTGGTTCTTTAAAGCTAGTTTCTAAAGGTTTAGCACAACCGAGGTGAAAGGAGAAAGCAATCCCCGCCATCACTGGACAAATTCAGAATAGATGCCGCGCTTACGAGAGTCTTTCCTGACGTTCCTGGGTTCTCAGCTGATGAGTTCCTTGTAACTGCTGACAGGAGGGGGTCAGGTTATTTGCTAGATTTGTGTTGTATTTACATAAAACTAAAGAGACACCGCTGTGTGTGTGTGTTTGCATGCATGCATGCATACAGAGGGTCACGTCAACATCTCATTTATGTAATGGCTCCACATTTATCGCACCCTGACATGACTGACGGGTGGAAATGACATCACTAACATTTAAATTGTTGTCCTTCCCTGTGCAAAGTAATACATGCTAAGTGATGCATATTCGCCCAACATGCTATTTTCCACGCTCATCTACTCGGTCTTTACTCCACCTTTCTCAAACACACCCACACATACTGCAATCCCCCTCTCACTTTCCGTCTTTCATCTTCCCGTCCCTGCAACCTCATAGTGTCACTGGTATCCAATTGGCATAATTGAGCCGGGTCAAATCATAAAAGAGACCTATAACAATCAATGCAGGTGAAATAAAAAACAGCTCCCTGTTATTACTTTTGTCCTCTTCCCGCGTCAATCACTGCCCCTCCCTTACAACATGGCGCTTTAACAGCTGCTGTGGGTTTTTGGAATTGGAAAAAGTTTGACATCTGAGAAGAAGGAGTGAGGAGACATGAGGAGGTGAGGGGACCAGAAGAAGAAGAGGGGGAGGTGGAGGAGGTGGAGGTGGTGGAGGTTGAGCAGTATCGGAGCTGAGATAGATGAGATGTGACAGGCTGCCACTCTCCTCTGCACCTTCTCATCAGCATGACACAGCTGTCACAGCCCTATTTCAGGAAAATTAAACGGCCTTACGGTAAACTGGCCTGCCCGGGAGGAGGGGCAGGAGGGGCAGGAGGAGCGACGAGTGTTCGTAAATGAATGAGCTTGTAGTATGCAGATGGACTTCTCTCCTCCCCCAGCCTGTTCCCACTCCTCCGAGCGCCGTCGTCTCCTTTTGACATGATAATGGCTCCAAATTGATGAAGACACTTCACTCATTCAGTGACAACTCCACCGGCAAGCGACATAAACGCTTCCTCCACGCCTCCTCATCCATCACCCGCCAGGGCCCTCCCTCCCGGCTGGGCGGGAAGTTGTTTAATCAGCTAATTTGCTCTTCTTTGGCCACCGTTAATGACTGCGCCACCTCTGGATTATCTTGTCATCCCGTCCTCTTAATCAGCGCTGATGAACTGCTCATCAAACTATTAGCCCCTTTTTACCTTTGCCACAGTTAGCAAAGGTCATAGGCCTGTAATTAAAACTAATCTGTGAGGCCACATTTCTCTCTCTAATGGCCATTTGAGAAGATTTTTTATAAAGACCAAGAGACTTTTAAGAGACTGCAAATTCAAAAATCTGAAGCTAATGAGAATTAACTCTGAAACAAATATGAAAGCGAGCGGAGAAGTTTTCTGGGGGACTGTGCCCCCAAATGTCGCCTATGTGTTGTTAAAGTGATGATGATGTTTTCAACTAATCATACGTCAATGTGCATCTTCCTGGAAACAGAGAAAAAAACAGTATCTTCATAAATGCACTTGAGTGCATATACATACTTAAACCTGATTAATTTACTTGTGTTTTCCTAAACAGCAGTCACAGAGCTCTATTAACAGTTTTTTTATTCGGTCAGGAGGGATGTGAATAAACCAAGAGAATAGACAGAAATAGCTATTCTGTTTACTACTTTGAATTCTAATTTAAAGGGATAAACACAATCTAAAAGTAGTAGGCTTGAAACAAACAGTATGCCACTACTTATTAAAAATGATCCAAACTGAGGCGCACACAGCCAGGAATAATAAACACAATCAAGGGGTAAGTGTGTGCAAAAGTTAAGGTAAATTCTCTTAGTAGGGACCCACCATACAGATACACTGGACTGACAACCCTGTCGTTATCATGCAGATCAGAACAGTTACTTGTCAGGATGTAAAACTACAAATACTTGCCGATGTCATTATTAAATTCAGTTTTTCCACGACTAGTTACTTACAGGTTGATTTCTGGTTCTTAACTTACATATAAGTTGATGCACTAGATGTCATGTATTCACCATCTTCCTAAGCTAATCAAGTCTGCATTACGGCCGTGTGCAATTTATCCAGTGTAGTATCATTTTACATACCACAAAAACTAAAAATTGCAACCTCGAGGATCGGCTTTGCTGCCACACCACAGCTAATTTCACTACAGTGGGTTCTGGCTGAGGTTACGGACACACAGACATATTGTCCTATTGCATAGGGATCATCATAATATAGCTTCATATTGTCTTGAAGACGCTGCCCCACTCAACCAAATAGCTTCTTCAGTTCTAAATGATTTGTGGGGAGTTTAGGCTTTTATTATAATGACACCCCATGTATGTAGATATGCTGAATAATCAAGAATTTTGTCTGTTCTTTCTGCATCGGTGCTGTTAATGAGTGCAAGAAGTTTCCAGCACGGGGGAATTCAGTAAAGGGGTAAAAGCTCAAGTGAAGGAATCTATCTCTATGTGCTGATTTGTGTTTCTCAGGTGCAGCAGACCCATATAATCCGTCCTCACTGCTGCCGTTTAAGTCACTTTCTTGCCATTTCAGCACGACAATGCAGCTGCTGTTGCAGGTGAAACCGAGCCGTGATGCCTTTAAAAGAATTCATAACGTCCAACCTGTGCTGACCTTATACGGCAAATAAAAACTATCGATCCTCCTCGCCCAACTCCCACTTTAAAAGACTTATTGTGGAGCTCCATTTCATCTAATCACTTGGCAAAAGAGTCCAGCGTCTAAATAAAGAAAGAATAAATAAAAAAGTCCCTCGGCCAACGTGTTGCTCTCACCTTTGCAGATGAAATTACCCGAAAAGCTGTTACAAATCAATATAATCAATGCAATCAGCTAACTGACACAGGCAATCTCCTGCCAGTAAGTAAAATACCCCCGGCGGAGATCTTTCAATCTCTCGTGCCATAATTGCCCCCAAGGGCGACGTTAGGGTGTAGCATTTTGTACACTTAATTAAATTAGTGAGCTATGCGGACAGGGTGGGTTGCAGATCTCAGAGAGAACGGACAGGTCTGGCCTTATGCCAGTAATTAAGGCAATACCTTTCTTGATTACGCCAATCCCCCTTAATGAACTCATTATGCATTTTAACCCAAACACTCCCATGAATTAATGAGCACACAGAAAGCTCCTGGATGGAAAGAACGTCCTGATCACAAGCATAAGTCATAACTCACCCACTCAACGGGACAGACGTAACGTCCATATTTCTCCCTCTTTCAGCGGCAGCCAAGGCCAATTTGGCCTTGAGTGACAGCAAAAGTTCTGAGTCTGGACACATAAAGCTTCAAAGAAATAGGATTCCTCGTTTGGCAAGTTACAACCAAAACTTCAACTTTTACAAGGTCTCTCTGGGATCACATCTGAATTCACTGCACTTAGAAAACTTTCGTACGGTCATTTTGCACTGATGGTGAGGTTCCTAACATATGCACAAAATGATTTAAAGGGACCCAGGATCACTGCACCGCGGGAGCAGCTCGGCACTGACCCATAATGCTTTGCTAATTAAATAATTCACTAATTGATTCATCGCCAAATCAATAAAGCCTGCAGATGGTTTATGATGTGAGAGCTAAAGTGTGTTTGTGTTTGAAGACTGGGGAGGGGGGGTTGCTTACAAATGAAACACACACACAGACTCGCATAAGATTCCAAACCACCGGTGCATCCTCTGAACGTCAGGAAAGCAGAGGAAATTGGTGCTAAAATGAGGCCGAACGCTGAGCTGACCTTGCTCCGGTGTTGTATGACATCACTCAGCCCCTCGCAGGAAGACGACGGGGAGCATAAAAAGGCGGGGGCAAAGTGTGGCTGTGCGTTTATATGCGAGTCCCTGCTGAACCCATAAACACAGCTCCGATCTGAACCCAACCCCAGGGGAGTCTGGGCCCTGACGGTGGGCTTGAAGAAGAAATCAGATGATTAATTCAAGCGTGATGACTCCTTAGGGTGTTTAAAAGGGCGTATGCAGTGTACACGTTTTTGTTTTTGTTTTTTTACAGCTGGTCATATTTGTGCCTGGTAAGGTAGGAATTATCTTTGAAAGTGCTCAGGGTGGCAGTGAAGTGTGATATCTCACTGATCTGAATGGATGTGAGGGTGGTAAATCCAAAAACATGAGCAGTTTGATATTTGTTTCAAAGCATGCGTCCACAAATACACAGAAAGAGAGAACCACCAATGGCTCTAAATGAACAGTCACACTGAGGGATCACTAATTTTTTATATAGCTTAGCCCATTACTTGATTCCAAACCACCTACTAATTTAATTAATTAAAACTTACCATACATTTTAGAAACTGACTAGATCCCAGGTGATTTTTTTTACACCAAATTTATGAAACCATTTCTTTATGAAGTTTGCTTTATGCTGCCACAAAGCTGGATAGTGTCTAGTGTCTAAAATAAGGTCATACAATGTAGAAATAAGATTTGCAATATTAATCGAAACTTTTAATAATTCGAAATGAGAAAAAGACAAACATAAAAAGACCAGGCCAGCTAGAACCAACATTAGCGTTGAAGGCTAACATTAGCCTCAAAGGCGAAAATGCTTAACGCTGCTTGTTTCTCTCAGTACTGAAGTAATCACCCAGATTGTAAGTCTATTAAACAAAGCCCCAATGAGTCTGCAAGACGTTTTGATGGACCAGTCTGTAAACTCCTCACATTACGAGTTCGCGCTCTCTGCATCGCCACAAGGTCCTGACAGGAGAAATCCCGGACCTTGCGGCGATGCAGAGCGCGCGAACTGGGATTGGTCGAAAATGCATTTCCTCGTTTCTTTAGCGCTATACAAATACAATTTAACTGAATTTCACAATTGTATTCAAAACGGTATACAACGTGCTAGATATTTAGTTTTTATTTATTCTTTACTGTGTAGTGAATAAGAAATCAAACAGAATTTGCTTTAAACAAAAAACACACTCTCATTAATATCGGCGAGCCAGTTAAAAATGTTTACCAGCAGCCTCCAACCAGTATTACTTTCCTACCAACGACTACAGTCATTTAATATATCAAAACCTTGCTTTAAAAGATAAGATAATTAAACAGGGTCTCAGTTACCGTTCCAATACATTCCAACAATAAACCGTACGAGTTCGAGCACAATTTAAATATGATCCTGTATCACTGCAAAGCATTACAGTCATAAAAGCATTAAACTTAACTTAAATGCCCAAAATATTACTTTGACTAATAATAGTTTCGATGGTACCATTCGGGTCTGCTAAAACAAAAGAATAAAAGACCACCAGACCCTTTGAGATAAGGTTTCACCCTGAGAAAACCAAAGTGTGAGATGACATTTACACAACAAGAAATCCAGGATTAAACCAAAGCATAGTTTAAATGGAAAATGTTTAACTGTTTAAAAACACAATACAGTGAAAAGTGAAGGAAAGGGGTTATGGTTCGAAGTCATAACATGATAACGACTTTGACTTACAGTTAATATAAGCGAGTCCTTAAACTGATTAAAAATTAACGCGTTTAGGTCTGTAACAATAACACCTGACCCCATCTCTATGAAGATGGCGTTTTCTTTTCGTGCAAACACATACTTAATTCTGTGTTTAACAAAAAGTAAATTCATTTACACATATGGTGTAATACCACGTGACTATGTGGAGAAAGGGACTGTGACTGTGGAGCACCTTTGTGTGTTCAGATGAAGTATTGCAAGTGAGAAACGCTCTACCTCTTTTCTCCAGTTCAGGCAAAAAGTTTGTGAACAAAGGTGTGGAGAGAAGCTGAAGGTCTACACTGATGATTACAGCACATGTGTTACAGACACACTGAGGAATCAAGATTTAAAAAATAAACACATGGAATGAGATCATATTCCTTCTGGATGGGGAATGTCATCTGATATGTTTTGAACTCAGGTAGATTTTATCCACTGGACAGTTTGGCAAAGCTTTTAGTTTATCCCTTTTCTCATTAAAAAAAAAATTCCACTACAACTTAAACACCAAAAACTGTTTCTTTTCTTTAAAGCATACACTAAAAAATACACTTATTTGTTTACGCTACAGCCACTACCTGAAAGGCAGGGGGCAGACAGCACATCTAAAGCTGTGGTTGTAGGGCAGAGCCATAAGTAAAATTTTAAAAAATCTAGAACTACCCCCCGTCAAGATTACAAGTAAAAGCCACTTCATTACATCAACATTTGAGCCTTCCCAAAACGATCACACCTCAGGATCAAATTACACTTAAGGCATTGCACATTCTTCAGATCCATTCACTAAGACTATGAGGACAACTATCCAACCTAAAAGCTAATACTGTTGCCAAGCTCCCCAATATGAGTGAAAATCTGTACCTCGCCTTCCCACAAACGTCAATAAATAAAGAAATAATTTCAAGCGGGAAATAATAAGAGTCATTCACGTAAGTGTGCAAAAGGTTTCCGTGATCCCACGTCTAGTGCAGCGTGCAAGATCAGACCATGTTGGTTTGGGTGTTTGGGCTGCGACTCTGCAGGTCCTGTACCTGGTCGAGGACCCAGCTGATGTTTGGTCTCTCCTGGGGATTCGACACCATTATGGAGCTGAGCAGCGTCTGCAGGCCTTCTGAGTAACTGACCACAAGACAAAACAGACACCGAATTAGAACTGAAGTCGTACACTGATCTGGATTGAGCCATCTGTGCTGATGCCATCCTTAATAAGTGAGTCTCCTAATGGAAATTATGTTATTAATGTGACTCCTGCTTATTTTGCACAAAATACAAACAGGAAACAAAGTCAGACGAGCTGCTCACTACCATTGGAAAGTAAATGGACATTCTAAAAATGCTTTGCTCCTAAAATTTGTCACTGGTGGTGACTTATGAACTGTAATATGTTTTCCTTTTTCCACCACCATCCAGGGCAGTGATGGAAACTGATGCTATGATGTGTAACCTGAAGACTGACCTGCAAGACGGTGGGATGGACACTGGATTCTGGACAGCCAAGGCAACACTGTCTCCCTTCTGAAACACCATATCGTACGGTCCTTCCAACATCATCATGCAGTAAAGCACGCAACCAAGGGACTGGAGGAGTATGAAAAGACCACACACACCAGAGAAGGAAGTAGTCAGTGAATGATGCACAGTGAATTATCTCCCGAGGTTTCATGGGAACAACATACACAAGCCAAAAGAGTGGAACATTACAAGGCTTTACCCAGATATCAGTGCGCTCATCTATAATGCAGTGGCTCTCAACATTGAAGAGTTCAGGAGCCCTGTAGGAAATAGTGCACCGCTGCGCTGCCCAGTCCTGAATGGTCATGGCTTCTCTGGATCCTCGAACCTGTCAGTTTTATTTAAATCATTACCAGGTTAAAGATCATTTAGAGGCCCTATTGTTTAGGAAATACACCTTTAGCACACAGTCAAATACTACACACCTTCTGGATACACTAATAAAATATGTTCATATGCATACTGAAAGGCCATGTCAAATTTTCACAAGCTGCAGTCACCAAAAAATGTAATCAATGAGAAACTTTCAGGCAACAAAAAAGAAAATCTAATTTGATATTTAAGATACATGTGAAACTTGTGCTTTAACATTAATCCATTGTAACACCGCTTGTGCAATTGCCTGTTATGTGTTCTATTGCATGTTTACATTTGTCGATAAAGTGAAAAGTTATATTCATAAAAATTAAAGATAATATCCACTTTGAGGACGTATAGCATGAGCCTTTGAATAGGAGGTTTGATGCCATTAAAGATGTTACTCTGCCATCTAGAGGTGGAAATCTAAACTTTCTTAGTGACAATGTCAAGAATAATATTTACCCTCAACAGTATCCACTCAAGCAAACAAATGTTATGTTGTAGTATCTGGTGGTTAGTCTCAATGGAAAGCTGCCCATTTCCACACACAAAGAAAGCCACTCAGCAACATTTGAATAAAAGGTTCAAAATTACTTTGCATGAGAGAAGATGGCACTCTCAAAACGCCTTATTCTGATGCTGCGTAAAGAATAGACTGTGCAGATGCGACTGAACTTTGGGTTCATTTAAACTAATTGGAGGTTTGAAGAGTTTGAGAGATTTTCCTCATCACTTTCTAAGCATTTATATCATTGGTCAAACAACTGGTCATGCCCTGCACACTTACCTCAATCCTTGCACGGTTCATTGAGCCCAGGTCCATCAGAACTGGCCTGTCATCCTCATCCAGAAGCACATTTGTCGGCTTCAGGTCTCTGTTTATTTTTTTTTTAATATTTTTAAAGAACAACACAAGTTACTATTTGGAAAAATGGGCAATTTATATAATTATGATAAATATCAGCATTTAACATTTTGATTGGGCTAACAATACAACACCTACATATCTCTAATTTTGCTACCAAATTCAGTGTTAAAAAAATGAAAAAAAAAATGAAATTTACACTTTGGAATTGATAATTTTATACAGAATGCCTTGCAATAAATAGTATTGATCCTGTGCAGGTGTACATAAAATACTGGAGATTCACACACATTCACATTACTTTTTACACCAACATTAAGGTAATTGTACACTGAAGATAATGTTATTATAAGAAATCTTCATTTGGCCACACTACAATATAACAAAACGATGTAGGACTTGTATGTGTAAAGTTTTAGACAATGTTCATGTGTGTCAGATTAACTGTCATTTGCCTCATGTGGAAGAAATTAGGCTTAGAACCAGAAAGCCCTAGTTTGACTTCCACTATGAGCACTAACAGATAATAATATCTCGTTGTGTTTTGTAAAATATATAGTTTATGGTGATGGCTTGGTTTTCCTTGCGCCTGGAAAACAGCACTTCGGTCTCTTTTCAAGAATACACAAAGTCTGAGAGTACACAGAGCTGTTCAGTGATAATTTTGCTTATTTTAACATTTACAGTCTGATTCAGTTGTTTAAGTGGTTGATGAATGAGACAGATCCTGATGTGGCACTCCAAGCAAGCACTGAAGTCTTCAGTTATTGTTGTATGTGTGCATCGAGAGAGGGATTACCTGTGTGCGTAGCCTTTTTCATGAATAGCCTTTAGTCCAGAGCAGATTCCACGGAAGATTTGCAAAATCTGTTTTTCTGGCATCGAGCTCCCTTTGTCTCTTAGCTTCTCCAGTACAGACCACAGACTTCCTTTCTGTGCAACACAAACATGCACAAAAAAAACAGAATGAGACAATTTCCTGCTAGATTTTTCCGATCATGAAAACTGCTGCGAAAACTCACTCGAATATAAGGCAGAAGTAGCCAGGCTTCACTCTTGCCTCCATGATCAACAAAGGTGTATGCAACCAGGCTCAATATGTTGGGGTGATTAAACAACTGATGCATTTCCACCTCCGTTTGAGCCTCCTGGCGGCCCTCACGATCATGGCAGAGGATCCTCTTTAAGGCATAGAAGTGCCCATCCTTTACCCCCTCTACCAGATCAACATAGCTGAAACCCCTGAAGAGAAGTCATGGAGAAATTAGAATCTGGAGGCAGCATATGAATACTAAAACAGGGGATGTATCCCATATTATTATTGTAAACAAATCTTAAAAAAAGAATGACTAGACTTCTATGAAGTTAAAAGCATATAATGTTATCTTACCCTTCGTCTAATTTCTGGACAAAGTAATATTTTTTGTTGTCAATGGTGAGTGAGCCACGGGAGCATATGCACAGTGCCTGCCCCATCTTGACTTGTACATTGTTTAACACCAAGCTTTTTAAAGGGCCTGGGAGAAAGAAAGAAAAAAAAAGTTATTAGAGAGAGACAGAAATTAAGTGGTGGAATTGTACTTATAAAAAAGTAATTAGTGGAAACAAACTGTGAGATATAATCCCAGTGTAGGAATACATCAAAAACAAACAAGAAAGTGTCAACATACGTGTACTGTTAAGCTAGCTAGCCCTACACATCTGTATCTAACGTAGCTAAACATAGCAATTTCAATGCTACAACAGACAAAGTATGACACTAACGTCGACTTTTAACGCAAGCAAAAAAACGTTTCGTAATTTTAACAGACTCTCTAATGTAATGTGTAGCTTTACACATCGTACATACGCTAAAATTTGTGGCGTCAAGTCTGTATTCTTACCAGCTCTCTGCTAGCTTGCTAACATTTTTGCTCTTCTTCTTCTTCTTCTTCTTCTTCTTCGGTTGTTGGCAGTTTATTGCTGCGCTGCTCCTTCTTCTTCTTCTTCGCGGCTTGTTTGGAACACAGCGCTGGAAGAAGACTAGCGGCACAAACCGGCAACATTGTGAAAACAAACGATGGCGGATAACGAGCATAACAAGAAGAGTCGCACCGACGACGGAGGTGATATTTGTGCTGTTTTAACGTTAAGATACAGTCACTATTTAGTACTTGATTGTTATGCTACCTGCTCATTAAAACAGGCCGCGACCAGGGAGATGTTCGCAGAATTCAACTACTCCATGTTAGCCGTGTATCGTTAGCTAGCTAATGCAAAGTAACAGTCATCGTTGTGTTAACGTTAACTGTTTAGCAATGGCCTAAACATTCTGTTATCCAGATAATAATGCAGATTTTCTTGCTGCACCCATGTCTCTGCAACAGTCTGCGGTTGATTGTTAGCCTGCTAAATTTGCCTTAGCCTAAATAGTGTGCAAGCAGCTAACTCAAAGCTAGTTAGCGCTAGTCTAGCTTAGGTTAGCACCAGTAACAGCATTGCTACAAGTTGGATTCAAACACTTCCCAAAGTACTTCAGTTAAGTGTAATATCGTGAATAGTTTCTGCACACGCTGCCCCCACATGGACTTAAATAAAGAAAGTTAAATGGTAATGTACGACCTAAATTACCATTGGTTCTGTTATGGCTAGCATCGCAGGTAAAGATAATAACTTTTATTACTCCCAGGTCTCAGAAAGCAGTTGTTCACCTTGGTGAGTTGTCTTGCCTCAAGCAGGGCCGCAGGAGGAGGGAGGCAGAGTGAAAACTAAGCCTGTCTCTTGTAGCAATTTGGGAGGAGAAGGGACCGCGGTCAAGCGCACATCCCAGCATTTCACCCCCGAAGATGAAGACGAGTCCTCAGGAGACCCACCGGCGCCTCGGAAAGTCTCCAAAATAGGCTTTAGCATGGGCAGTCAGACGGCGAAGAAAGCGAACCCTATATCTATTAAACTTGGAGCAACGGTGAGTGTGTACCTGTGCACGTTTATATAGTGCACAGACTTAGTGCATCCAGTATTTTTGGTCAAGTTGCTCAGTGAAGAAAAGTAGTCACAAGAACACCAGCACTTTTATAAACATCAATAAATAAAAATACATACAATACATAAAAACAACAACATACACAAGACTTGACTTGACAAGGAGTCGCTTTAACTCACATTCTAGTTAAAGCGAGTTGCCTGGTATTGAATTTTGGTACACTGCTATGCCCATGTGCAATACTATACTAACATCTAAAAGAAAATATGAAGACCTTAAACAGTTTTCATTTTAATATGTAATACAGTAAATCTGTATCTGAGATACCGATACATACCCAGACCATGTGATGAACAGTGTAGACGTCACTGTCTCCCATGTAGACTGTGATAGCTCGGAGTGCAAAACCATATCTCTTTCCAGAGCTATGGATGACCACGGGAGGATTTTATTGATTTAAATGGTGCTGTGCATTAAACTGTTGCACAGCTACAAATAAACAGCTTGAAAAAAATATTCCTTATAGTCCTTAAAAGTTTTAAACTGTACGTTTTAAATGTACTATTTGAATTTTACCTTCGTTGTGACTGGCAAGGTTGTACTTTTCATTTTAGGAAAATAGCAAAGATGCTGCAAACTGTTTCTGTTTTATTGTGTTTTGCTAACTATTTTGTCCCCAATGTATTCTAGAAGCCCAAAGAGCCCGTACCATCAGCTCCTCCAAAGAAGGCAGGGCTGGCGTCAGTTTTTAACGAGGATGATGATGTAAGTGCACATGCGAGCTTGTAAATGGTTGTAATTGTGCATAAACACCACATGTGCTGGGGCTGACTTTAACTTTCACCTGCCATGTAGAGTGAACCAGAGGAGATGCCTCCAGAAGCAAAGATGAGGATGAAAAACATTGGCAGGTATATACATGATGGGCTTCATAGTTGCGTAGTTATTAAACTGACAGGATTATCATGTGTTGTTGGAGTTTGAAATAATCTGATAATTTGTTTTTAAGGGAGACACCAACATCTGCAGGACCTAATTCCTTCAACAAGGGCAAGCAGGGCTTCTCTGATCATCAAAAACTTTGGGAGAGAAAGCTAAAGGCCCAATCGGACAAATACTAAATGACTATCACAGATTTTTTTTTCTCAAGCAGATAATTTTGTATAGGTTTATCTTGTCAGAAATCTCAGAAGGCTCAAACGATTCCTCATTATAGACTTCTGAGCATCGTGGACATGTTATGAAGAATACTTTCAGCTTTCTAAGATTGTGACTGAACCTTCTGAAGTGTTTACAGTACGTTCTTAACCACTACTGGTTGGTCCCTAAATGAGAGGTCTTTCAGGCCTCTGTATGAGAGGTGCGGGCTGGTGATGGAGAGATGGACAAACAATTTAGCCAGAATATTGTTTTATCTGTAAAATGTGCTACAGTTGCTCTCCCCTAGCGAATGAAAAGCCTTCTTCAGCCCTCATCAAGCTGGTTATGTCCTGAGCGAGTGTGTTGCTTGTCTAATATTTGTGTAAAAATGTACATAGAAGTGTTGCAGTGTTTTATTTTTAAATCCACAAATTAGAGTTTGACTCTTATGTTAATGTGTGCTGCAGATAAAGTAGACTTCCAAATGGATTTTGTTAAGTATCTCAACATCAATGTAGAACCTTTTGTTTTTACCAGCCGTGCCACATCAAAGGCTGTCTTTGTCTACCTTACTTGACTTTAACGTTTTGTGTTTGGCTTGTTTAAACCCCCGTTTGCCCACTATCTCCTTTTTACAGTCACAGCATATTTTTAGTTGACATGTACGTGAATACCACATCAGAAACCCTTGACTTTTAAACCAGGGTGCTGGAAACAGTCGTATGAATAATGTTTGGGTGGTTAAAATAATGGTTACTAATAATAAGACAAGCCCATTTAATTTCCACTTTAACGTGACAAATACAGCGTCAATCCTTTTGAGCTGCACCTCAGTGACTTATCCCGCGCCTGAAATTCATTCAATTCATCTAGGAAATTCCCCTTGGTCTTTTTGTTTTCCTTTGTGGGTTACCCTAAATGTTGTGCAGACCTCCCCAAATGCATTAACACTCACTACTATCTGTTTTTATTAGACGGGCTTCTCTTAAATACACACTTAAAAGTCAGTTATTTAAATTTGGATGATGTGTGTCATTTTGTGGAAAAGTTGGCTGTACCAGAATCTGTGTTACACCTTGCATATAAAATCTGATGAAGTTTATTTGAGTCGTCCATCTTTATTCATTGTACACGTAAGCATGTTTGTTTATTTATATATATATATATATATATATTCTTTGTTGGGATCTTTTAAACTGATCTGATTTGATTGATCATGCACATTTTAAACTGCTACATTTTAATTTTGCTGCGATGGGGTAATTCACATGCAGCGGCTGATAGCTGAGCAGGATGACTTGCATCCCCACCATCATGGAAATTTCCATTGCACATTTGTTCATTCAGGTCTAGCATTTTCTGGCAAAGGTAAACACAACTGACATTTGCATTGCATGATGAAGTTATATTAACATGCTATGTTGTCGCTGGTAACGAAACCAGCAAGCATGTTGACTGAAGCCAGCCTCACTCCCTGCATTTTGCCACAGCCTTCCTTAAGGCTCTCCAGAAGTTGGCGGCGGCTCCGGCAGGTTGGTCTGAGCTCCAATCCAGACCGGGCAGCACCTTCAAGGCCCTGTGCACAAGTGCGGGCAGTGGGGGCTCTGGCTGGATGTGGGTTGCTGAAGCTCTGTTGTTCCATATTAACAAAAGTTTTAGGGCAGATGTCTGCATCAGTGCCTGAAGATGTGGAACAAAGTAGCAATAATACGCATTAAATGTGAACAACGCAGAATTTAGAAGCCGTGCAAAATCACAGCCTCTGCTGACACTGCTTGTGCATTGTACTCATCATTTCTAGATGTATCTTTCCACTTACCACACACCTACTGGTTTCAGTTCATGTGACTCAAGTGAAAAAGTGAAACCGAAGTGATTATTTCTGCGTAAAGGATGAGTCTTACTGGGTACTCCACCTAGAAAACTATAATTTCCCCTTCTTCAGGAGACTTTGTTGTTTTTTTGTTTTTTTTAAAGTTTCAATTACTGAGACACAAGGCAAAAACTTTGCTACCGTCACATCTGTGTGTATGTATATAAAATATATAAAGTGATACAGCAAAAAAACTACAAATATTTTTAATTTGCTTATTCATTCATCTATTTTAAGCTATTTTTTAACATTTAAGTAATTAAATCCTTCTACAGTGTTTTGTCCCTACTTGCTAAAAAACTAGTCAAAAAATATAACATATATACACCAATCAGCCACAACATTATGACCACTGACAGGACAATGTGGATGTTACTTGGACATGTACCACCCACTCCATAGCAATGACACTCCTTGATGGCAGCTGCCATCCCCATCAGGATGCAGCCTGATACAGGCACACACACAAAAATGATTTAGGAACAATTTAAAAAACATGAAAAAAGAACAGCACAAGGTGTTGACCTGGCCTCCAAATTCACTAGATCCCAAACTGATCAAGTATCTGGGGGATGAGCCACAGATGCTCCTCCCCTCAACCCATAGGACCCCATTAAAAATATCCTGTTGCCAGACAGCACAGGACACCCTCAGATTTATTATTATAATGATTTTTTAAACATGTCTACTTTCTGAGAAATTAAAGCCTACCTGGATTCCTGACTCCAGTACAAATACAGCATCGCTGTTGCTGAGGTAATCAGCTGACAGGATGCAGATAAGCATTCGACTTCTCTTTAAGGCCAGGACCACATCATTTGTAAATGCTGTAAAACAAGAAAAAATATAAGGAACGTTTGTGGAAAAACACGCGGACACACAGGTGCCGATCATCTGACCTCCTCCGGGGAGCATGTCCCTCTCCAGCAGACACAGGCGATACCCCCACTGGCTCTCTAACACTTGGGGCAGGAGCACTTCTAGTGATGTGCAGGTGGCTTGACCTTTATCACGGTTCATGTTGATGCTAGACAGACATGATACCACTAAAAAAACAAGGAATTTATCAGCACAAAATAGTGAAATAGTGAAATCCAGATGAAGGGATGACAGCATTCAGGCCCACCTTCCTCATTGTCGCGAGGTCCCGATCTGAAGGAAAGGGACAAACCTTCCACTGATGAGGGGCTCCACACATAGGACAGAAACACATCAAACTCTTTCCCATCTGGTAGGCGAGCGAGGACATGAAAGACAGTAGGGAGATCAACACATTTAGAGACTCGGATGTAATTTTCTTCATATACATGCACTAGATTAAGGTAGTTTTATGAAATGAATGCAATGTTTAAGTATCTTCATCAATGTAATGATGTTTAAGGGTTTATGAATATAAACTAAATTGCATCGTACATAATTTATAGGAAGAAGCAGCGGGTGTGGTCAGGATGGCAGAATGTGCACGTGGGCTACGTATACCTTTAAGTTTCTACTTCGTGTTTGTGTGTGTGTGTGTGCGTATTCTGACCTCCGTCATGTTTTCCATAATGGAAGTGAGATCTGTAGATAAGCTTTAATTCCAGCCATTTCACATGCAAGATGATTCCCAGCCCAGCAATCAGTAGGAAAGATGCAACAGGGTACCCAACCAGACACGGCCACTTTACTGAAAGCAGGTAACAAATACACTTTTAGCTTGTGTTTTCATGTGCTTATTTACAGATCAAGCAGACGCACAGAAACATTAGCGACCATTAACTGCCCACCACTTTCTCCTCTATTAACTTTGCCTGTCTGCCATTTGGTTAATCTCAGCTTTGTGCCATGAGCAGATTTCTACCAAGGCTGAAAACAATAAAGAGTTGTTAGAATGAATCGGTGACTAGATAATTAGGAGCCATGGAACTGAATAATGTTGCTTTAAGACACAACCTTAGGGCTAAGGAGTGCTGCAGTCAAGTCATAATTATCTAGCTGGGTGCACTGATAAATGCAGCTTTAAATGTTTGGTAGCAGTCAGTCAACATACTTATGCTGACAATGGAAATACGCAGGTTTTCTTACAAGATGCCGTCACCACTGAGCTCACTGGATTACCTACGAAATTCTGCCTTATTCGTTGCAACTTTAATGTTGCTCTATTTCCACCCACGAGAATATACATAAACAGGGGGATGTGGCGGTTTGTAGCTTCACGCAGAGTTTTTCCTGTATGGTGACACATCAAACAGCCTCAGTCACTGAGTTGATGTAGCCTCCTGATAGGAAACGGGTATATGCAGGTTGTATTCATGCATGATTAAGTGCCTTGTTTTTGTAGAAAATCTCTTAGTTGAAGGAGAGTGCAGGAGGTCTGAGGCCTTGGAGCCATCTCTAGGAAGATACCCCCTTCTTCCAGAGAATAGATAACATGCTTGCTGATTGGCAGCATGACGTGTACTGAAGATAATCTATCAGTGTGTATAAATACTGTTTCATCTTTCTGTTCTGGGAGCTTCTCTCCCATAACCTTGTGTTGTGTGAGATTCTGTGCACTGCTTGACTAAAGAGACGCCAATTTATGTGAGGTGAAAAGAGGAATCACCACTCATGCAATGAGGATCTTGAAGTCAGCATCTCTTTATTCAAGGAGTGGAAGCATGCTGCCTATCAACAAGCATGTTATCTGTTCTCTGGAAGAAGGGGGTATCTTCCTAGAGATGGCACCAAGGCCTCAGGCCTCCTGCACTCTCCTTGAACTAAGAGGTTTTCTACAAAAACAAGGCACTTGATCGTGCATGAATACAACCTGTTTACTAAACTCAATATTCTTCTATCACCTCCCTTCACTTTCCTTCCTTCTCACCTTCATTTTGTGCTCTACTGTTCTAAAATATACACAGCTCAAATTCTGGAGGGATTCTTTTTGATTTTTACTAAATGTTATTAGATATTTTTACTATTAAAAAAAACATACATACCTTTGATTCTCCTCTTGAGCTTGACTGTGACGCTACTGTTTCCAAAAGTATTACTGGCTCTGCAGGTGTATGTGTGGTTCAAGTGTTGTGGCGTCACCTCTTTAATGACGGCCCTCCGAATGACCTCGTTTTCTTCATGCATCACTCTATTCTGTCTGGATAACAGAAATCATTTTCGTCCTAAAGTGAACTTATCATGCAAGTCAAGCTAACTTAAATTCTCAGATTTTATAGAAAAAAAAGGGCAAACACTTGCTAGAAAAATCAAATATTGACCGAGGGACTGAGGGAAACTCACTTGGGCTCCTCCATGTGTAGCAGAGTCATATTCTCCACATTGCTGCTATTATTTATGTACCACCACACCTTTGGTGAAAAGTGTAATTCATAAGGAAAATAGGCCTTACATGTCAGAGTGTGGGGCTGACCTAGAATGAGTAAAGATGGCGATTAAAAGCAGGTCTTCAAGAGTGATGATGTTCTCTTTGGAAAATGCACAAATGAGACATTCAGTTGTTGAGACCAGTGGTACTAGTTGAAGGACTTCATAGCACATTTCAGTACACTTACCAAGCTCCACTTCCTCTGTTATGTTGCCATCAGGACACATGATCCTGGGAGGGTACTGCTTTGGTTTAGCTGTGTGGACACAAATAAGGTCATATATGTGAATTCGGTATAACTGTATACGTTTTGGTTTGACCAGAAATAAAAATGTTAAACTGACTTAAAAGAGTGAGACACTACCCTTCACAGGACAGGCGCTTACAGAAGATGAATGAATGAATGAATGAGTGAGACACCATACTAACAGTTCTTTGGGCTTTTGTCTCAGTGTTCTCTCAGGGAGGCCAGATATTTTAACTTAAAAGTAGTTTTGCTGAATTTCAACTTCCATTCAAAAGTAGTGCAGAAAAATAAGATGCATATCACTGAATCCCTATAAGAGAACAAATACATAAGCATAATGGAAACTATCCCCTCCAGGAAAACACCCGAAGACTAATGAACAACTCCTCTTTGATATTAGTTTTGAAATCAACATATTGCAAGTCTTATATATTCATTAATTTAAGATGTATATCCTCCTAGTTACTAGATATTAAACATGCACTCTTGTACAATTGAGCAATTAATAATTGCGCAAACAGCAAACCACCTGCTGCGGAGTAAGCCTAGGTTTTGAGGTTGCACCAACTTATGAACTAGTTTAGAGTGGGCGAAGCTGAAAACAAAAAACATCACAGCTAATGACATCATGGTGTGTACTCCAATCCCATAATAACCTCAGTAGTAAATGTGAATGAAAACCCCTTATGAGGTGAGTTTCTCTGAAAAGGCTCATTTCCTTGATTGCTGAGCATGAAGTGTTAGTTTTCCATTCATTGCTTAGGAATAAGTTGATTTCAGTTCCAATGAAGACAAAGTGCAATATAATATATACTAAATGTATTAGATATACACTGTGTCACAATTATTTTGTGTAAGAACTGTTGCTTTGACAGAGATTTGAATGCGTATTCAAATTAAGTCAGGTTTTACATCTCTTTATTTTGATTTATTTATTTAAGCTGAATTACTTGGATCATCTTAAATTTGAATTCATCTTTATTTTTTAATATTTAATATTAATTGGTTACTAAATATTTAAGTGATTCACATAAAAATTATTAATTATTTAATTAAAGTTATTTAAATATTTAATTTTTTTTATTTGATTTCATCGCCTCAAACTGAGCTCCTCCTTTCAATCCCAGTAATATTTCTACAGTTCTTCATTGGCTCTCATTAGCTGCTCATCTAACCGCGGGTAGACTGACTACAGACAAATCTTAATCAAGAGCTGACAGCTAGAGAATGTTGCTCTGTCACTATAATGCTATGTTTACTTGCAGCAAGCAGTTTGAATAATTTGTGCTTTTCTGCAGATATGTGGAGGTTGACATAAAGCACTAAAGCCCAGGGTTGTTGCTTGTATGTTTTTATGCACTGTTGTACTTTTTAGCACCATGTCAGATAGAAATCGTATTCAGGAAAATATTCCCAGTTGTTATTTCAATCTGGATGTTGACATGAACCCTATTAACTGTAATATGTTTCACTGCAGAGGACATTGTCATTTTTCTTTTAATATTTCAAACCATCAGCCTTCATGCTGTCAACAGCTATGTCATTAAAATGACTAAAAATGGCTAGTGGTAACTCACTCTCAACCTAATATAGGAAATAACTGACCCTTTTCGGAGAAAACATTTCAAACCACCACCCACACATATATAGCACTTACGTATGGCTGTGACATTAACAGCTCTCCTGAATGTCCAACTGAATCCTTGTTCCCTTATCTGTCTGTCACAGAAGAATACTTTACTATCATGTTCGCTCACTGTGGAGAGACGTAACAGGCCGCCTTTGTTACGGAAGGCCCTAGACCACTCAGACATTGATCGGTTACCCTGTAGGAAAGCACAATCATTTTACATATTTGGTTTAATTTAGATATTTCCATTGAGAAATGGTGAATGCTGTTCTTGTATGAACCTCACCTTATACCAAACAACATTCGAATTGTCGCTACAGTTGAGCCCGGGGCAGGTGATGCTGCCACCGACACCCGTGATCAGCACAGCACTGTTTTCCTCAGGCTGAAAGCATCCAGTGCTGATTTTCTCCACTATCTGTAGATGGAGGGTCAAATTGCTGCTACTGGACAGCGGAGACACGGCAGTTAAACACATGAAAAAACACGTCATTTACCGTTTAGCATTAAATATGTAAAGTAGGCTAGTTTTTCTCTCTTTCCAGTAGACTACTGTGGGACCTTTTTTCAGAAATACACTCTCAGCGCATTGTGGTTAAGGTGAGAGGCAGATGATTTGTAGATGATGTTTTAATTGATATGAACTGAACTTGAACCACATATGACGCAAATTTTAATATAGCGTTGCACGTCAAGGAAGTCGTGTGTCACAGAGAGAAGACATGGAATTAGAAAAAAAACACGGCCAAAGATCATATAAGCTATGCGTGATTGTCTCTTTCCACAACCACCAAAAGCAGGTGAAGATTGTGGGAGATAACTAAAGCGGCTTCTCTCAAAACCCTCACTGACTTTATGTGATTTTCTGACCTTGCAAACTCAGTTATCTAAAAAGTGTTACAGATTTCCGTACTTTCTCACATGAAGTGAAAAAATTGATTTAAAGTAATCAGTCTTGTCAGCACTAATCATTATTCTGTATACTTTTAATTGATTGAGTGTGTGTGTGTGTTTGTGTGTGTGCGCGTGTGTATGCCTGTTATTCCTATTCCATTTTACCTTATATTATTCTTCTTACCTGCCCAGGGACTGCAGATGGAAATTAGCTCCTAGCTATAATCTGGTACAAGCCATCTTTTTACTTTGCGTAATTAATGAACCTTGTACATGGTCCCTGTCTTAAATAAACCAATAAAATAAAAAAAAATAAAATTGTATTTAAATGGGACCAAAAAAAACAAAACAAAACAAAAAAAAGTTTGTCCCGTAAGTCTCTTATCTGAAAATATGACTCACTTTGCCAAATTCACAGCTGTAATCATCCTTCCTCAACAGATCCCTTCCTGATACAACAGTCTAATATGAGATAAAAGTTTACCCTATAACCAGTTATTTTATGCAACTGAAACCAATATACAGTGTGTAATGTAAAAGCATGGAAAGGTGTTTTTTAATCTGCAATGCATCATCTCATCAAATTGTGAACTCTTCTCCTCCGTTGACCACAGTGTGGTTAAACACTAAATGTCTCTCTTTTATTAAGATTAATCAGGAATATGAGGAATATCGTTTACCCTGTGCGGTCTGTGTAATTTCCAGCATACTTCGCTTCAACCCGAAACACTTTCCCACAGTCAAAGGATGGGCCCTCGTCATCCTCTCCATCTTCTCCTATCCTGGACTTTTTCCAGTGCTCTTTCCAAGAACTAATGCATGGCACCATAAAGATTTCCCCCTCCACTGCTCTGTAGTGTTGATGTATAGTTTTCTGCTTAGGACCTGGAGAAACACAGAAGAGTCCTGCAGTTACATTGCACATTTAAGTTTCATTTTCATGCTTCCTTTGAATCAGTAAACTCTCTCTCAATGTTTTCTGTCTGTGATGCTGAAATAAAATGAATACCTGTTTTTTTCCTTTGATGATTTCTCGCACAGCATCCCTCCAAGCAAATCGGAAAGAGTACAAAAAACAAAGCATATCCCATTTGCATGCTGCGACTAGTTGTTGGTGTCAGTCATGACGGTGATGAAGTCCGCTCTCTTTACGTAAACCAGTATTGGTTCCGACATTTACTCGGGTGTAACCACATCTGGAGTTCCTGGCATGTTCTTCTTCTTCATTTTTTTTCTTCTTTTGTCATCAGTTTTTGCTCCTTCTTCTCTGGCAGGTGGTCTCAGTTGTCGTGGAACATTTTCACAGGACATATAGACGTTGTAGTAGGTGGTTCAGTTTCCTGTTTCAACACATTTTCACTGCTCTAATATTTAGGTTTGTGGTATTTGCTCGCCACTTCCTTTGTAAACTGCAGAAGAACTTGATGCAACATATTTCACACTTTTGCAAACGGTGACACCGACCCGCGTACCCACTACCCTGTCATAATTTCAACCACAGCAAAATAATATATATATATATATATATATATATATATATATATATATATATATATATATTACTATTAAATAAGCAGGCTGCACCGACGGGGGACACAACATCTGGACATTATCTTAATGAAAAAACAAATCTGGTACATTTGAAAGACATTTGAAGTCATTTCTCAAACAGTGTCAATGAGTAAAAGCATGCTGTATTTGTCACGTATTTAAGCTGTGGTAAGTAAGATGTTAACCTATAAACACTGCTGACTACGATAGTTATCGGTGTCACACCACATTAATGTTCCCCGGCCTGGGGAGGATTTTCACTCTCATGCCTTGTCTATATTTTGCATCTGATGCAAAGTATAGACAAGGCATGAGAGTGAAAATCCTCCCCAGGCCGGGGAACATTAATGTTTCACAAAGCTCAGTTTCCTATAACTTTATGGGTTTTTGTGACGGTTTGCTCTGTGTCTTTACTGGCATCAGGTCGCTATTCTACAGTGCTGCAGTTATTTCAGCCAGTAAAGGCTTTCCGCTGGTCTCTGTACAGATATAATGGGACCAAAATGTGTCAGTAAGACCTAATTAAGCCTTAAAACCACAAGTGACAGTGCTGTGGGGTGGGGGTGCCTGGCCTGGTCTAGGTGGGTGCTACATGTCTAAGTAACATCCACATGAATGAATACCATGTCCAAAAGTTTCCCAGCAGAACACTGAATCGTGACAAGATGGCCAATGTTATTTACTTCGCCTGTCAGTGGGCATAATCTTGTGGCTGATCAGTGTATGTTTTGCTTGGCCAACCATTTTTTGGCACCAGCTCCATAATGAAGCACAGAAGAGAGTCATTCTAATCTCCAGTTACAGAAAAGAAACGATGGATGCAATCATCATATGCCAACAAAAAACTAACCAAATCTGACCAAAATGTTTGATAAGTAGATCATGCAACACTTACCTGACCACACCAACCAACAACAACCCATTTCCATAGTCATCCATGCTCATTATTCAAAAGAATTGGCCTTATTTACAATGATATACACCGATCAGCCACAACATTAAAACCACCAACAGGAGAAGCAAATAACATTGACCATCTTGTAACAATACAATGTTCTGCTGGGAAACTTTTGGACCTGGATTCATGTGGATGTTACTTAGACATGTACCAGCCACCTAGACCAGACCAGGCACCCCCACCCCATAGCAATGACACTCATTGATGGCAGCAGACATCCCCAGCAACTCAAAAAACATGAAAAACAGCACAAGGTGTTGACCTGGGGGGTATTCCAGAAAGCAGGTTTACTGGCTTAACTGGATATGTAAACCCAGAGTTAGCGGTAAACCTGGGATTTCGGTTCCAGAACGCTCAAATATGATCAGGCTATGTAAGTAACTATGGTAACATAGGCTCTGAACTTAACTGGGTATGTAAACCCAGAGTTAGCGGTAAACCTGGGATTTCGGTTCCAGAACGCTCAAAAATGATCAGGCTATGTAAGTAACTATAGTAACATAGGCTCTGAACTTAACCTGGTAGGGGTAGGTTTTGTTCAGGTTATGTTCGGGTATTTAAGTGCACGTTCAGCCAGACCGCTGTTTCCACACTTGTCACACAATGACGTTTCCTTTTGAGGAAGATCCAGTTGACATTGAAGCACAAATCATTCGGGCTATTCACCGTGAGAGGGTGATAAGACCACGACTTAATATCCTTTCTTTTCCTGATGAGTTTTTGCCAGAGCGCTACTGTTTTTCTGCGGAATCTTTAATATATTTAAACAACATTCTCCATCCTCACATTTCGAACGTTACGCATCGTGGATTCGCTCATCGTAATTGTTGCGCGCGCGTGCGGGCTCCACCACTCCACCTCCACCTACAACTGAGAAGTTCATAAATTGGTCATTTTCGAACATGCAAGGCTACACAAATTAGACATAAGTGATTTAGGCGTAGGCCTATTAGGGAAAATGCATTGCACTTGTTAATTTTGCTCCTCCTGGGAGGTTGAGGGCTCCGATGACGTGCCCCCAGAAATCCCCTCCATCATCGGACGCCCTCGATTGATACTGATCGCCAACTCCTCCACAGGGGTGAGGGGGGACACCGCTGGCCCAGAACCGGTCTTCCTCTCTTCTGCTTTCTTCCTATTGGCTTTGAAATGAATGTAACTTGTTGCAATATGGCAATTCAAGAATATAATACTGGATAAGTGATGTCTAAGATGATGCACCCAGATATATCTTACCAACTTGGACAATGTTTTTATATTTTGTTTTGACCTGCGGCCACGTTCTCTTGAGGGCGGTCGGGTTACATCTAATTAAAAATAATACAATATATGACAAGGTATTCTATAGTATAAGAAAGTCTCATACAAAGCAGTTAATATGTAGCCTAATATCTACTGAATTATTGTGCTTCTGACACATTAATGTGCTATAGCCTACTAAACTTACGCATTTACGCGGTCGGCAATTCTCTGCCAAGCAAGATCTCGTTCCTTGGCAGACGCGCAAGTATTGCTTTTTTTCGTGATTATCGCTCTTTCCTCCTCGTACGCCTCGAGCAGAACTTGCTGCTCCGCTTCAGAAAAATAGGCTGCTCTGCGCTTTGCCATTTTTACTCATGGTTTCGACTCTCAATAGATGATGCCTTTATAACTTCGCCGTGATCGCGCACAACTCTGGGTTAAACAATCCGGGGTTGATTGAACTGATTGCTAACCGGTGTTTTGGAACCGACAGCTCGGGTTTAGTCGCCTCAGGTTCAGACAACCCAGAGGTTAAGTTTTATCTCAGTGTTTGTTAAACCTGCTTTCTGGAATACCCCCCTGGCCTCCAATTTCACTGGATCCCAAACTGATCTGTGGGATGATCCACAGAGGCCCCTCCCTCCTCAACCCATAGGACCCAAAGGCCCCCACTAACACCCACAGAAGGCCCATGTTCATCCTCTGATGAGTCACAACAGTTTTGGAGGCACAAGGGAGATCTACACAATATTAGGAAGGTGGTCATAATGTTACACCTGATTGGCGTATATAGCAGGTATGTTTGCATTTTAGATAAATAATACCATATCATGGGCGGCACAGTGGCGAGGTGGTTAGCGGTGATGCCTCACAGCAAGAAGGTCACCGGTTCGAATCCATGGGCCGGCTGGCCTTTCTGTGTGGAGTTTGCATGTTCTCCCTGTGTCTGCAGTGGGTTCTCTCCGGGTACTCCGGCTTCCTCCCACCATCCAAAGACATGCTCATTAAGTTAATTGGTGATTCTAAATTGGCCGTAGGTGTGGATGTGAGTGTGAATGGTTGTCTGTCTCTGTGTGTGGCCCTGCGATGGACTGGCGACCTGTCCAGGGTGTACCCCTGCCTCTCGCCCAATGACAGCTGGGATAGGCTCCACCTTAACAGGACTGAACGGGTATGGAAGATGAATGAATGAATGAATGAATACCATATCATGTTTTTGAATGCTTTATTGTATTATCAGAATAAGAGCTGAAAAGATATTGTAAAAACAAAGATAGATTCAAAAAAATAAAGTGAGAGAAAAAACCTGAGCCTAGTGACACAGGGAACAAAACCAGATGAACATTTATTGAGTCACATACTGAAAACAGATATGATATATTAATTCTAACATGCCAACATTTTACTGTGTTGTAACATCTGGGACGGTCTGTGGTAAAAGCTTTATTTTCGGTGGTTGCTGTGGGGCAGGCAGGTAATAGCGTAGCTGCTTCCAGAAGAAGGAGGAGAGATGCATCGACTTCATGCCCTTCCAGGTGACATGGTCTCCAGCCTCGCTAAGAAGTTGTAAGGCCTCTGGTAATGAACCCGATCTCGACACGTCTGATGGCTCAGTGTTGATGAAAACCAAGTGAGTCTGCCGCTCCACAAGGGCTGCATGGATAGCACTCAGTAGGCCAGATCCTGGGTCGGGGCCTGGAGAAGAGGGAACCAAAACCACCGTCCGGCTCTGCTCTATGCAGTTTAACACTGCCTCTGCCACAGCTGCACGGAAACAGAACACGGAGTTCAGATTGCACATATCTATTTAGCAGATATATATAAGTAGACATCTTAAATACTTACGGTTCCCTGGCAAGACGTCGCGATCATAAATACAGAGAGTGTATCCAAATCTGTCCTCCAAAACGCTCTCCAGCCATTCTCTGTCCTGAGTGTTTAACCCGCCCTTGGTGTGGCTCTCGTAACACATCAAAAAGGCGTCGTAGCTTTTTCCATCTAAGCAAAGAACGGCAAACCCTGTCACTGCTGTCACACTGTCTGCAGTCAACCAAGCAGCACAAAGTCACCTTCAGGTTAAATGAAACAAGAAGTCAAGAACTATGCCTCACACCTGATGCGCTGCCCTGCCAGCAAAGAGTGTCTCTTAGGAAGAGAGTGATGTCCACCTTAAACTTCACATAGACAACTGCGGCCACAGCCGTCACAGCCACACAGCAGATGATGCATACGACCAGGGAAGCATACGAGGGGCGGGCTGCAGGGAAAAAAATAAACAGAATGAAATGATCAAATAGCGATTTATTTAAACACATATTAAAGGTAATGAGCTTGAATCTGGCTAAATAATAATGAAAACAAAGATTGGTCTGGTCTAGGTGGGTGGTACATGTCTAAGTAACATCCACACAAATGCCAGGTCCAAAAGTTTCCCAGCAGAACATTGAGATATCACAGCATGGTCAATGTTAATCGCTCCTCCTGTCAGTGGTCATAATGTTATGCCTGTTCAGTGTAAATGCAATATATATATATATATATATTAACCTAATATAAATTGTCATAAAAGAAAAATAAATACATGATAAAAGTACTACCTTTTTGGGTCAGGTTGATGGTGACAAATGATGACTCCTGGCTCAGACTCTCCAGTTTACAGGTATAGTTTTGTAATAGATCTTCTTCTGTAACTTTTTGGATGACTAGAGTTGCCGTCATTCTGATGTCACTTCCACTTTGGTTGCTGGGAAGAACGGGAAATAACTGAGGATGACATGGTACTTCATTATACTAACACCTCATAGGTATATGTCCAGTGATTACCATGTGTCTCTGTAGAAAACTCTCAAGCTTTCATTCTCTTCCACAAAGTCTTTTCCAAACAGCCAGAACAGGGAATCCTCACTCGAGCATGTGACAGCTTCACAAACAATCTCCTTTCGGGAGCCTAGAAAGAGAAATAACTAGAATTCAGTGGCGGTGAATGTGAGGGATATGGTGTTTGTATGTTTGTGTTAAAAGCTCACCCAGCTCTACTTGAAAGACCTCACTCATCCGCGGTGAATTGATTGTGGCATGTATGATAGGCTGGCCAGCTGGGCATAAAAGGAGAACACACTACATATTTTTCATTATTTTTAACTTGTTTATTTAAATAAACGTACGGAGGAAGTGCTCTTCTTACCGTTTGGTCGGACTTCAAGTACCACTCTCAAGGTCATGTTATATATTTGACCGTCATACAGGTAAGACCGGGTGCAGGTGTAGGCACCACTGTCTTTCTCTTCTACCATACTGAAGTAAACATCTTCTATAAATGGCTCACCGTCCTCCTGGAAGCAGAATATTTAAGCGTTAAGTCACTGAAAAGCGGCGTTAATTGAAAGAAAGTCACATTTAAATTCTCTCTGAAACGACTGCAGCTTCATGTTACATAACCGGATCACATTCACACTCCAACGTCTGCTATGTCTTATTACCTTGCGCCATGTAGTGCCACTGCTGGTAATATTTACAGCAGGGATCTTCACATCTGGGCAGTTCAGTTGGCAGGACTTTTGCACGTGACATGTTACAGGGTACTGGGTCCTCTCTTCATACTCTCTGGACTGAGCTGTGTAAACTGTCAGCGCGAACCTGGACTGGCTCCCGGAATTCCTGACATGTCATCAAGAGAAAATTAATTAATTAAAATAATAAATGGTTTCACATTCTCCAAATTTTCCAAATTCAGAGGCTGCTTTTAAAAGAGCAAACTTTAGGTATTTATACATTTATATTACATCCATGCAGTTCTGCTCTGACTGATGAATGACAGTCACTATGTTGCAGACACAAAATATTCCTCATTCAGAAACAGACAATACTTGTACTGAGCGGTTTACATCCATCCATTTTTGCCTGTTGATACAAAGTCGTGTCATTGATAGACTTGTGTCAATGGAAAATTTCTTGCTCCTCGTGTGGGGTCCCTAGATCAGAAGAGACCTTTAAGAGGAGGTTTTACATGAGGCATCTTCACCAGATGCCCAGACCACCTCAACTTTTGAGTGGCTCAGTTTGGCGGCTTGTATCCACAATGTTATTAATTTTATCACTATTCAAATCAAAGCGTTGGTCCCCTCTTCACCAACCAAAGTACATCTCTTGCAATACTGCTGATTTTGCATAAATCTGCCTGTCCTTCTCTTGCTCCATTTTACCATCGCTTGCAAAAACAATAAAAGGTGGATATATTTTGTGATGTTGAAGAGTTGATGTGTGTCTTATTTCACAGATTATTTCTTATTTCATAAGATATGTGTCTTATTTTTGGCTAGGTGGTCTGTGTATACAGATTCAAAGAACGCTCTTAAAACCAGAAACATCATCACTTGGTCATTTTTTCATTAGAAAATGCAACATGCAAAAAAAGGGCTTAATTTGGAATATCCAAAAGAAACGTGCTGTTTACACGACCCATTTCAAATTTGGAATAATGTTATATTCAGAATACTTTTGGAATCTTATTGTGCATGTGTACAAGTCATCGACAGTATGACTTCCTGGTTAAAAATACACATGCATAAGAAAACATTTGTACACACAGTCAAACTGTAAATGCATTTGAGTTCTTCTAAAACAAAAAATTATGGGTTTAAAGTATCTGGCTCATTGTAAGGCTGACATTACTTAGTTAAGGAAGTTTGGACCTTACACTAGAGAACACGAGTAGTTCCCTTGATGGTTTACTGACGCACTGAGAATCACGAGGCTGTTCCCGTGAACCACCACCCCCATCTGCCTCAGCTCAGCTGCTGACATGTTGTTGAACTCCTGGCTGGTGTCACTGTGCCAGTGTGTTTCGGTATCGTTTGGATAAGACCTCCCGCAGTGCAGCACCGCCATCTCGCCTGCCTTGACATATAGCTCTTCGGTTCTCAGGGCAGACACGCCTGCAGGAGAGTGCAACAGATTAATGTCATGTCGACATAAACTGGTTTGTGATCCTAACTGTCATCGGGTGGGAGGCGGGGTACACCCTGGACAGGTCGCCAGTCTATCGCAGGGCTAACACAGAGAGACAGACAACCATTCACACTCACACCTACGGCCAATTTAGAATCACCAATGAACCTAACGAGCATGTCTTTGGACGGTGGGAGGAAGCCGATAGACTGGCGACCTGTCCGACCTCTTCCAGGGTGTACCCCCCGCCTCTCGCCCGATGATAGCTGGGATAGGCTCCAGCAGACCCCTGCGACCCTTAACAGGAATAAGCGGGTACAGAAGATGAATGAATGAATGAAAAAGTACCAACCCACCTGCAATATTAACAGTGTATTAAGTGCACTGCAAAATAATCTGAGCAGAGGAGTGTAAAATCTAGCAGAAAGAGACCTGAAACAACCGCAGCAGAAGGGGTGAAAACACGGCTCAAGCATTTGGATAACACCAACACTAATAGTGTTAGTGGGCCTCTCACTTGGTCATTTGTGACATAACTGTTGCGAATGCGTGACCCAAAACCACATCCTATTTCTATGTACCATCATCAGCATATCTTGTTTTACATCTCACAGACTTTTGTTTTTTAAAGCCAGCACAGCAACTGTCACAGTGCATGGGCTTATTATCAGAAAGATGTTGCACAAATCTGCCCTGCAAGAGGTGGCATGTCAGGACAATAAGTTAGCTCCACAGCAACACCAACGTCACAGAGCAAACGTACAGATTTTCAAGTGAAAAACCTCAAAGTAAATGTGAAGCACAAAGGTGCAAATATTGTGGCTTGGGTTTGCCCAGCTGCTTCAGGGACAGGCCAGCTTGCAGACACAGCAAAAACAAGAAGGAACGGGGGAGGCTCAAAAAGAGGAAGAAATGGGGGGTTGCGAAATTAAAATTAAAGTGTTTTCGTTGGCGATTTAAAAAGTTGCAGCACATCCAAGAAAAAACACAAAACACGCTGAAGGATTTTTCAAGTAACACGCTGGTAGACAGTGCTGCAAAACACCTACATGGAGTAATTTAAGCTACAAATTGGAAATACTGACTTCTGATGACAAGGGCATTCTTATTTAATAGATTTAATAGATTGTTGAATGCATAATGGAAATGCTCATTCCCCTTGTGGTTGTGATTAACAGTTTCCATGATTTTTTTTTCCCTCTTTCATATGACGTAAAAGAGACATTCGTTTTATACATTTTTCCGAACCACGTTTATTCAATTGTTTTATTGTAATGTGGAAATGATAATATATGAAAGTATTGTAGGTTAATACAGAATAAATATTAAAAATATTATAATCCATTAGTTTAGGTCAAGATCAAAGTTTACTGATCTCCAAATCCACATGGTATGCCAGCAGTGTAATAACTAATTATCATGAGCTGTAAAATCAGTCATGCATACATGAATTGATCGTTTTAAATTAACCAGTGATAGCGCCTCCTTGCTGTGATGAACAGACCCCGTGCTTGCTCTTGCGCGGTGTCTGTATTAGTTTTACCATTAAACACAAAAACAGTTATCTTACCTGTTATTAAAAGTGCTCTGAGAAAGAGCAGAAGGACCCCCATGGAAAGTTTCAGCGGCTCCACCAAACTGTCGCTGGCCTCGGTTCTGCAGAATGACATGTGTGGTTTCCCTCGTCAGTCTTTTTGAAAACAGATAGCGCGGCGATTAAAAGTGAGAGCTAAGGAAGAGCCTCGCCTTATCGCCACCGTGCCAGCACGCCGCCACGTTCCTTTCTTTGATATAGACAGATCGTATCTATCCAAAAGTGAAAGAGGAACGAGTGAAATCTGCTTGATCCTGATTTCGGTTCATCTGCGGTAACGGAGCCATCAGAGATACGCCGTGCGTACTGCAGACATAATACAGTTCAATCTAAGTATAAGAAGCTGTGTGTTATTTGTTATGGTGGAACCAGCTGGCTCTTTGCCCTCGTGTTGGATGTAGGTTTTACTTTATAAAAAAAAAAGACAGAGAGATTAGAGGGCTAGAACATAAGCAAAGGAGAAGAAGGGATTTAATACGTTCTTTGGACATGGGGAGTTATTTATACAGTGGTGGAAAAAGTACCCATATTTTTTTATTTAAATAAAACACAAGCAATACTACAATAAAAACCTCCACTAAAAGTCCTGAATTCAATTAAAAGTAAATATTAACGGCAGAATGTGAAGAATTACAAGTAAAAACACTCATTATGCAGCATGGCCCCTTTTGAAGTTCAGGTTTATAACTAGGAATATTATAATTCCTAGTTATATATTATTAATACCTATTAATTACTGTTTAAATCAAAGTATAGTTAACTTTAACAGCTTGAGCTATAAAATGATTGGAATAGAAGGCAGACAGGTCGGTAGTAAGTACGGCTGTGAAATAAGTATAATAATTCTTTCAGAGATTAAGTGGAATTATACACAAGCGAAGTATCACAACCTCTTATCATTTCCTGTAAAACTGTGTCAACGCTCTGTTCACTGCTACTTCTCGTTTACTTTTACTTAGTTTTACTTTACTTAGTTCATTTAGATTGTAGGTTAAGCATCATATCACATGACTAGGTTTGTTAGGGTTTCTCAGTTGGACAGGGCCTCTAAATGTATTTTGGTACAAGGGATTGTAACATCTAATCCTGTGTATTAATGAATGTCGTCTGTCGACCCCATGTGGCCAAAATTGGCTATTGCACGTTTAAATGTACACCGATCAGCCACAACAATATGACCACTGACAGGAGAAGTAAATAACATTGGCCATATTGTGACTTTCGGACCTGGCATTCAGTCACGTGGATGTTACTTAGACATGTAGCACCCTACCTAGACCAGACCAGGCACCCCCACCCCATTGCAATGACACTCCTTGATGGCAGCAGCCATCCGCAGCAGGACACAGACAGAAAAACGGTTTAGGAACAACTCAAAAAAATATGAAAAACAGAACAAGGTGTTGACCTGGGGGGTATTCCAGAAAGCAGGTTTAACAAACACTGAGATAAAACTTAACCTCTGGCTTGTCTGAACCTGAGGCGACTAAACCCGAGCTGTCGGTTCCAAAACACCGGTTTGCAATCAGTTCAATCAACCCCGGATTGTTTAACCTAGAGTTGTGCGTGATCACGGCGAAGTTATAAAGGCATCATCTATTGAGAGTCGAAACCATGATTAAAAATGGCAAAGCGCAGAGCAGCCTATTTTTCTGAAGCGGAGCAGCAAGTTCTGCTCGAGGCGTACGAGGAGGAAAGAGCGATAATAACGAAAAAAGCAATAAAAGGAACGAGATCTTGCTTGGCAGAGAATTGCCGACCGCGTAAATGCGTAAGTTTAGTAGGATATAGCACACTAATGTGTCAGAAGCACAATAATTCAGTAGATATTAGGCTACATATTAACTTCTTTGTATGAGACTTTCTTATACTATAGAATACCTTGTCATATATTGTATTATTTTTAATTAGATGTAACCCGACCGCCCTCAAGAGAACGTGGCCGCAGGTCAAAACAAAATATAAAAACATTGTCCAAGTTGGTAAGATATATCTGAGTGCATCATCTTAGACATCACTTATCCAGTATTATATTCTTGAATTGCCATATTGCAACAAGTTACATTCATTTCAAAGCCAATAGGAAGAAAGCAGAGGAGAGGAAGACCGGTTCTGGGCCAGCGGTGTCCCCCCTCACCCCTGTGGAGGAGTTGGCGATCAGTATCAATCGAGGGCGTCCGATGATGGAGGGGATTCCTGGGGGCACGTCATCGGAGTCCTCAACCTCCCAGGAGGAGCAAAATGAACAAGTGCAATGTATTTACCCTAATAGGCCCACTTCTGTCTAATTTGTGTAGCCTTGCATGTTCGAAAATGACCAATTTATAGCCAATATTACCGTTCATATAAATAATAGGAGGATGAATAGACATTATCAGCAGTCAAGGAGGAATCGAGGTAAAGAAATGCTGTGCAGAGACTAGAGCATAGTTTCTTCATGTTTTCTGTCAGTGCATGAGAACACTGGATCAGAACATTTGCTCTATAATGAAGTGTTTTCTCTTTTCAGGCCATGAAACACGCAATGGGCAAATAAATGTGTGAAACAGTCTTACGTGCATTTATTTTATTTTTTTTGGTTGAAGTGATTGTGACAGATTTCATCACGCATTCTTTGACCATCTCTGATGTCAAGTTGCTGAATGTGTTCCTATCTGCTCCTCAATAGCAGGAACTAATTCATTGCGCAACGTTGCAATGTTGTGCAATAGGCTATCGCACGCGCAACAATTACGATGAGCGAATCCACGATGCGTAACGTTCGAAATGTGGGGATGGAGAATGCTGTTTAAATATATTAAAGATTCCGAAGAAAAACAGTAGTGCTCTGGCAAAAACTCATCAGGAAAAGAAAGGATATTAAGTCGTGGTCTTATACCCTCTCACGGTGAATAGCCCGAATGATTTGTGCTTCAATGTCAATTGGATCTTCCTCAAAAGGAAACGTCATTGTGTGACAAGTGTGGAAAAAGCGGTCTGGCTGAACGTGCACTTAAATACCCGAACATAACCTGAACAAAACCTACCCCTACCAGGTTAAGTTCAGAGCCTATGTTACTATAGTTACTTACATAGCCTGATCATTTTTGAGCGTTCTGGAACCGAAATCCCAGGTTTACCGCTAACTCTGGGTTTACATACCCAGTTAAGTTCAGAGCCTATGTTACCATGGTTACTTACATAGCCTGATCATATTTGAGCGTTCTGGAACCGAAATCCCAGGTTTACCGCTAACTCTGGGTTTACATACCCAGAGTTAGCGGTAAACCTGCTTTCTGGAATACCCCCCTGGTCTCCAAATCCACTAGATCCCAAACTGATCAAGTATCTGTGGGATGATCCACAGAGGCCCCTCCCTTTAACCCTTAGGACCCAAAGGCCCTCACTAACAACATTCTGTTGCCAGACACCACAGGACACCCTCAGAAGGCCCATGTCCATTCTCTGATGAGTCACAACTGTTTTGGAGGCACAAGAGAGAGCTACACAATATTAGGAAGATGGTCATAATGTTATGCCTGATCGGTGTATAGTTTCAAAAGCTCAGTGTTGGTTTTTAATTAGTTTAGAGTCCTGCATTTTCTCAACAAAAGCCATTGAAGGTATTCATATTCTGCAATTGTTGTGCATAGAATAGTTTCTGTTGTTCCTCATCTGGATCTATAGATCTATAGATGTCACAAGAACGAGGGAATCCAGCATTATTATTTATTTTTTATTTTTTTGTCATTTCATACATCCATATCCGTTGTATTGAGGCACTGCTAATGCCAGTCAAACATTGTACTTCAGCTTTGCATCTGTGTTCAGTTGGCAAAGCCTGGCGTGACTCTGTGTCATAAAGCATACCCTGGATGTGTAATATATCTGGCAGCAAGGTTTTGCACTGACCACTGTTGTTTATGTGACAAAAACAAGACAACAGCTGCTGTGTGTTCACTTGCAGCTGCATTATTATTCACTGACTGTAATAAACACAAAAAGACATTTTTTATAATGTGCTGATGACAGATACAAGGGATTGATCCTCTGTTGTAATCCGTTGCTCTTACTTGGCCCTTCCAGGCCCAAGTAGATATATACAATCTTTTTCCTGTTTATCTCTCACCAAAGCCTCTGAGTCACGTTGAAGTCGTGACTCCAGTCCTCAGCTTTTCCTTCATGACTGCATGTGATAGAGAGATAGAGAGATTTGGATTCTGGTGAAAAGACTTTAAGAGGAAATGGCTTAAAGTCATCTTAGCAGTTTCAAAATGACGCTTGTTTCTCTCCACTAGGTGGCAGAAAAACATCAAATTTTACCTTTACCTGCCCTCACCATGCCACCTGCTTATTTAACTGTTTACTCATTCATTTATTCAGATTGGCTTTTTGTGATTTGAATATGTTGCATATCTTTTTGTAAGGCAAACTCAAAAACATACAGGCAGTGACAAAACTGGAAGAAGGAAGGAAAATATAAAGTCTACAACGCCCATCGCAATCTCTGACTTTACCAGCTATCCTTTACTCATATAAACACCATTATCCTGGTATTTGTCAACAACGTGAGACTTAATAGTCTCAGCTCAAACCTGGGTCGGCCCTCTTTCCATTAAATAGTCTGCTAGTTTGCTACAGAATATAAACACTTCAGTATATTGGAGGCTGTTACCCTCTTAATGTTTCCTGTCCTCAGTGTTCAAGATTCTGGTTTTCTGCATGCTGGCTCGCCGGTCTTTAGCGCAAACCTAATACTGGTTCTTTTATTTTCACAATGGCACGTCGAGATGCATACAAAGAAACACGACTGCAAGGCACTACATTATATGATATATAAATGTAGAAAACAGGAAGAGAAGTATATGATTTAAATCATACCAAAGCTTTACAGTAGTAAATCACACACGCTTCAAATGACTACCTTTTAATTACATTCATTTAAAATGATAATCATCCAAAATTATGTAAATAATTATAGATTATATATATCTGATTTAAGTTTAAATAATTTTAAAATAGTGTTTTATGCTGCAGTGTAATACATTCATTGTGGCTTTGCTAAATTGATTCTGAGGTAAAAGTCTTGGTGCACGCTGTGGGACAGGTAGGTTGAAAGTGTAGCTGCTTAACAGAAGGAGGAGAAGAGCTGCATGAGGCTTTTTCCCCTCCTGGTGACATGGTCTGTAGCCTCTCGAAGGCCTCTGGTAATGGACTCCTGTTCCCTGTCGCCTCAATGCGCGGGAGTCGTTCAGCGGGGTTGTTTTAGCTTCACATAAACAGCCACTGACACAGCGATCACAACCACGATGCCCACAATGCAGAGAGTCAGGGAGAGGAATAAAGGACGAGCTGTAAGGAAATTATGTTCTTAACACTGAATAAACTTACTGAAAGTGCTTGATTGAGCTTTATGGTTAATAAACACGAGCAGCTGTGAAATAGGAGTAAAGCCAACTAACATACCTTTTTGGGTCAGAGTGATGGAGACAAAGCTTGAAGACTGGTGGACAGATTCCAGTTTGCAAGTGTAAGTTTGTAAAAGATCCTCCTTGGACACTTTTTTGAAGACCAGAGATGCTGTCATCTTTATGTCAGCGGTGTTTTTTTCTCTATAAAGGAAATGGAAGATGAGAATCCAGAAGCAGAGCTGTTAGCTATGGTGCTGATCTGTGCTTTCAAACACACCGCATAACTGTGAGAGCCCAGACTTGTGTGTGAGTTATTTACAGCGTATAATTGTAGAAAACCGGGAGGCTGTCGTCCGTGTCCACGAAAGATTCCCCCCTCAACCAGAACACCTCATCGAAGTCTGAATATCCAACAGCTTCACAATCAATCACCACCTCTGTGCCTAGAAGGAGGAGAGTTAACACACATTTTTATAATCGACTGCAAGTGCGTGCGTGTGTATGAATCTAAACAATAACTCACCTAAATCTACATGAAGCACGTCGTTGTGGCGCGGAGCCAGTATCCTCGAGTTTCCACTTCTTTCTGTCCAACAACAAAAACGATCAAATCAAACTGTGTCACTTTTTAAAAAGCCTATGAACGTCTATGAAACATTTCCAAATAGGGTTTTTCTTACTCTGTGGTCGGACGTCAAGCGCCACCGCAAAGGTTATGTTATATGTTTGCCCGTGATACAGGTAAGAGCTGGTGCAAGTGTAGATGCCGCTGTCTTTCTCGCCTACACTTGAGAAGTAATTTGGCGACGACTCGCCTTCCTGAAAAGGATGGAACATAAAACTGAATCGGTGAATCCTTAAGGGAACAGTGTGTAGGATTAAGAGGCATGCAGTGGTGGTATACGGTACTATTTAACACCCTTACAAAGTGTTTGGGATCAACTGTGAAAACAAGGGAAAGTAGCTTGAGGTTGTCTTTGCCTTTAAAGGGAGATCCAAACGACCAACATTTAACTCACATTTAACTGATCAGCTGTTTCTGTTGTATCCTTGTCCTTTGACGCTTGCTGGTTCCCTTAAAATTACACTGTTTGCTTTTCTTTGTCAGTACAGCAACCAGGTTATTGTTTTTGTTTCATTTCCTTCTTTAAGGATATGTTTTGTTGCTGGTTTGCAACCTCTACTTCTTCTTTAACGCTGCATAACATCGCTGATGACACTAGTCCATATGCTCCAGACCAGTTTACTGAAATACGGCTGCAATTCAGATTTTGTTTGAAAGTTTGCATCAAATCTGGTCGAGAATTACACGGAAACATGTTTCTTCTGATCTGGGCTACTGTTGAAAGATGGCGGCGCGACAAGACGGACTCAGTAGATGAGGGCCTGCTCTCACAAAAGATATGAAGGTTGATTTTAAGTCTTATTTACTGGTGATTATCCACTCATGAAAACGTAACTGTGACCATTATTTTTCCATTTCCGCCCTTAGATGCCCTTAAATCCGACACACTGCACATTTAAACGTGTAAAAACAACCCAACAGCTGCGACAATGTCACTCACACTCCAGAATTTGCTCTGTTTAAATACCTTGTGCCACGTGATGCCGTTGCTGGTTACATTGAGGGCCTTCAGAGGAGTATAATTTACACCAGGGCAATGCAGTGCGCAGGTGTTTTGTGCGTAACATGTTGAGGGGTACGTGGTCCTCTCTCCATGCTCTCCATGTGGTGTGTAAACATCCAGCGTGAACCAGAACTGACTGCTGGCATTCCTGTAATGTCATTAAAGAAGAGGTTAGGTTTCACTTTGCGTCTCACTAGCAGCCACAGGGAAGGTGAAAGCGAAGAAGGCTCCCGCTAAATCAAAGCTCATCCAAGGCAAACAGACTTGTGCGGGTTTCCTTGAAGTCATTTCACTTCCAGTTGCTTTCGTTTTAGCCCTGAGAACCTTCACATCCACGTTCCCAAAGGAATGAATTCAATTTTGCTGTTCATCAAAATCAGATCAAACTAAAGTAAGACATAATATGGCTAATGTGCCAGGTAAACCTAACATCCTAAACACTCTTGCGGTGTTATATGCTTTTATCATTTGCTAGCATGCTGACGTTAGCATTTACCCAACGCAGACCTGTTGCGAGGCTTTTTTTTCTATCCTTGAGTCATTATAATGTCAAACAAGGGCAAAAGCAAAGGCTGGAAATAACTCTGTTGCACAATGATGTTAAATAAGACGACAATCTTATAAAACAATTAACAATAATTAATCAACCTTTCTTAGTATGAGCTCTACATTAACAGATATATATTAACAGTATATG
This sequence comes from Chelon labrosus, assembly GCF_963514085.1. Classification (NCBI taxonomy): domain Eukaryota; kingdom Metazoa; phylum Chordata; class Actinopteri; order Mugiliformes; family Mugilidae; genus Chelon; species Chelon labrosus. The sequence goes on from NC_140339.1 coordinate 7,735,316, forward strand.
CCAGTATGTAGTCCAAATTAACGTAATAATTTAACCTATTTAAAGCCTGAACAATTCATACAATATAAGCCTATTTATGATACTGTTCAGTGTCTAATAATAAAATGATTGATGAGTGTTTGGCTCTTACCCACGAGAGCATGAGTAATTTCCATGGTGGTTTACAGAAGCTCTAAGAATAACGAGGGTGGTACCGTGAATCAGCACACCCAAGTGACTCTGCTCAGCTGATGGTGACGTGCTGTCAGTCAGATTCAGTTCCTGGGTTGTGTGTAGCGTCCACAGCAGTTTGACATCACTGTCACTGTACCTTCTGTAATGAGGGCACTGCAGGACAACCATCTCCCCGGCCTTGACGTGTAACACCCGGGCGCTCTGCGAACACACCCCTGAAAAGGAGCGACACAGGTTTTAGTAAATTTTGATTTTGTGAAACTACAACATGAACTGTCTTGTAATTAGAATGTAGGTTGTGGGACAAAACCAGAAAGCTGCGTCAGTACATACCAGAGTTACACATGAACACTATAAAGTCAGTATGATGCCACAGAAAACGGCTTGCTTGGACAGAAACTACAAACATGAAACTATTTCTTGACCTGAAAACAAAAACTTCCTGAAATCTCCGCACCATATGATCACGTGTTCGTGTATTGTTGAGCTCCAGAGATGCTTGTAGATGACACGTGTTACGCTTGTTTGAAGAAATGAGTATGAAATTGGTTAACTTTTGAGGAAGCACTGATGAACGTTGCTAAGTAAATAGTCAACGGCTGCTAATATTGTTTGAATCTGCATCATTGTGGACGCAACACCACAGATCTTTAATGCAACATTTATATTTTTATACATATATACATATACACATATTTCAACTGTTTGAATTCAAAACTCTTTTTTGGGAGGTGAGCATAAAGTAACAAGAACTATCAGTGTTAGTATCATAACACATCATCTCTAGGTGTGGCAGTTTGAATCCTTCATTCTCAACAGTGTTCCATTAGTCTACTTGTTGTCCCGACCCTTTAGCTTTAGAAACGAGATTTCCACAGCACTCAAATACTTTTTCTTTATTTTTTTTTATATTTTTTTATTTTTATTATTATTTTTTTCCTTTTAGATACAATGCAATGTCAATTCTCAACTAAATGCCAGTATTTTTTAATAATATGTATAATAATTAATGTGAAATTCATGAGAACTGACAATAGGAGGGTCCCGGGTTCGAATCCATGGGCCGACTGGGGCCTCTCTGTGTAGAGTTTTCATGTTCTCCCTGTGTCTGCGTGGGCCCTCTCCAGGTACTCCGGCTTCCTCCCACCGTCCAAAGACATGCTCATTAGGTTAATTGGTGATTCTAAATTGGCCGTAGGTGTGAATGTGTGTGTGAATGACTGTCTGTCTCTCTGTGTTAGCCCTGCGACAGACTGGCGACAGGACTAAGCGGTTACAGAAGATGAATGAATGACAATAATGGTAATATTTCTTTAGATTTAGATTTTTATACTGATCCTTGTCCTTCAGATGACAAATCAGTCCCAGTATGTGCTTTTAAGTGTAATAATAATAATAATAAAAACTACTCAAATTATAGAAATATTAAAGTAAAAACTCATTCTAAGGAATTTTATATAGTGTAGCTTTGGTTCAGTGGTTTCTAATCTGTTGTCCAGTCCATGAACTCTGAAGGGTCACAAGATAAAGCTGATTCATGATTCATGAGATGGAATGGAAAACAAAATAAGCTCTTTCTATATTTGGCTGTAGGGATTTGTTTTTCCCCTATTCTTTACTTGTGGGTGGAATACTGGACAATTTTACTTACTGGGTCCAGAATAATGATTTAATTTAAGGTAGTACGCTAGACGACTGAAACCACTGACATTTAACCTAAAGAAATTGCTTTAATTTATAGGCGTATGATTTTTTATTTTTTTTCTAACGTAGAATATTAACCCCTCCTCATATGTTTGTTTCTCAGGAACAGCAACGATGCTCCTGGGTCAGTTTGACCTGGGGCATGCTTGATTATCTGAAAAGTGTCAGGAACCACCAAAAAAAAAAATAATAATAAAAAAAAGAAAAATCCCAATAAACATTGTTTATATCTCATTATTAACTCCAATTAATTACTACAGTGCTTATTTATATACTTCTTGATATTTAATTTTTTTTGTACAATTCTTAGTTAGTTAATTTTATTTATATTTATACTTTTCTATTTTCTATTTCTGCTATGGCTTGAATCGGGACCAGAGAAACAAATTTCGTTCCATCCCATGTACCAACATGTGTTGAAATGACAATAAAGAATCCTTGAATCCTTGAATTACTAACCGTTTCAATCAATATTGAGTGCAGTGGTGTTCTTTACTACAGATCATGGCTCAGTGAGGATAATTCAATCGTTTTCCATAAATAAAATGTTAAAACTTTTTTTTTTAATGTACATTGGAAAGACCTAAATATAAAATACAATAATTTTACTTGACAGTGATTTTTGTTTTTAATATTTTATTTTATATTTTGAATTTGAATTTTTTTTTTTTCAAATTGACCGGCTGACTTAATCTAAAAATGAACACAATAAACAGAAGTATAATAATCCAATCTTATTTGTGTTGTTACTGATTAAAGGTGCCAATATGCTCACCTCATTGCCTCTAGAAATGTAGTATGTAGGAATCTCAAAACGGTACTAGAGCTCAGGTGCATTGTATCAGGTCATTCATTTCACACCAAATGAAACTGTGACAACTCACCTGGTGTGTTTAACACCACTCAGCATCACATAAAACATATTTACATATTATTCCACCTGTCCAATTATGAACAATTATAGTGAAGAGATGTCTCTCTTACCTGTCAGTAATGTCAGGAAGTGAAGCAGCAGAAGAGACACAAGCATGTTCACACTCATCGTGACGGGGCGCCAGGATGTGAGTCAAGCAGTGTTTGATCCTCTCAGAAACACGCACGCTTTATAGTTGTCCTGCTGCAGCACTTCCACAGAACTACGCGTTGCAGTTTGAGCCAATTTCCAAGAATGCCGGAAAACGAAAGTGAAAGTTTTTGGGAGGAACATAAACACAGGTCATTTCCCCACCCTTCAGTTACATCAACATATTTTCTACTCCGCCTACCAGATGTATATTGTAGGCTGCAGATGCGGGCTGCGTGGCAACCATACATTTGCGATTTTTTGCCCTATAAGAATAAAAACTGACTCGACTTGAAACTTCAAATGCACAAGCAGCAGCCATTTGATATATATATTATTTTTTTTTGAGTCATTCAGTTCAGTACACGTTACTCTCCAACACTGATGCCTGAACACAGCACAGAGGATGGACTGATTGACGGATGAATGGGTAGGTAAACCTTTCCTTTAAAACCTCTCTTAGTTTTTTCCCCCCACAGAGCAATCATTAATATTAAATCAGTTTAATAAGACATCACTATAATTAAGATGATTATCAGGGGAGTTCACTTGATAGATTTAATATCTAGGCGACTGCTCCCGTGCGCCTGTCCTGCTTTGTTGTGGTTTGCCGCTGCGCTCTGGATACCCGGCTCTGTCCCTTCACAGCGGGGGTGCATCGCTAAGGGCAACCGCGTCTGTCTGGTGCTCGGCTTGATCTCCGGAATTTGCGGCAAAGCAGCAACGGAGGCGGCCGATTTGGACGCAGAAAAGTCCCGTGAGGATTTCTCAGCGGCTGTTCGAGATGGTTGACATGCTGCGGTTGGTGGCGGAAGGGGACAGGCGAACATTACCGGTTCTCTCCCGGCTTTCTAAAAACGGTAAGTCTGACGGTTAACAGTTGATTCACATGTAAGCGGTTAGTGTCATGGGTTCCCAGTCCTCATCCATGACGTCTCCTTGTGGCTATAACTAAACTTGATTCCTTATTTTCCAGACATTGAAAGTATTTGGGCAGATGTGTCTGCCTACATAGAGCGGCAGATGACTTTACAAAAGGTTCGACTATCTATCTATCTATCTATCTATCTATCTATCGATCCTGTTGCTTGAAATTATTAAGTGTGTCTATCTATACACTGATTGATCTACTCCTAGGGGGTCCACATGACAGGACTGGGGACCTTCACCTTCTCCCAGCAGAGGTTGGACATTGGCAACAAGTTCACAATAATCCAACGACCCATCTTCCTCCTCGCTGGGAGGCTGGTCCAGTCTCTGGGTTTAAAGCAAGCCAGGCCACTGGCTGCAGGTGAGCTCTATTAACAATTAGTTGGCGCCTCCTTTAAAGGATTTGTGAGCTGCCGATAATCTGTCTTTGGTGGATGGGCTACTTAATGTTCACTGGGTTGCCGGATTGTTGAAAATCATCTCTTTAGGCGCCCTTAATTTAGTAGGAAGGTCTCTCTAATGGAGCGATTGACCCCTTACCTGATTGGAAAGGCTGCTGGGCTTCTGGGCTAACATCCATCTTTGAACCTAAGAGACACATTATTACAACAAAAGAATTTATGAGCATCACAGCAGATAGCCAACTGGAGCAGTGGGAAATCTGCGAAATCACTCGAGTTGCAAAACCCTGCCTGATGTCATAGGATATCAGATCATGTCCTGCGTGTGATGCGTGCTGATGCGTTCACAGTTCATTATGTGTCACTTTATGACACCAAAGGGCATCGAGGGGGCGTGATGTTAAATGAAATTCCCTGATAACGTGGGCAAGTCTTGACATGTCACATTTGGAAAGATGGACTGAAAGAAGAGGAAACCCTTTGTTGTCATTGTATGCACGATACAATGACAATGCAAAAAACCCATCGTAGCGTCGCTTTTAAGAAGAATGATATACAACCTCTACTACATGCACTCATAAACAATCCAATTCACAGGCAGAGTAAGATCATAATAAAGTAAATATTCCGCATAAGAATTTAAAATATACAGGTGGTTACTGGTGGAGCTTCTGCGTGTTATTTGATAACAAACTCATTGTGCTTACTGCGAAATGATTGTACGCATGGTGTGCTGATGAAAACAAACACGTTCCTTGCAGCAACACACCTACCAGTGGTGCAACTGAACTTTGCAGCCGTATCACAGGACACTCCTTTCAGTCGGGACGTGGTGGAGGGCTGCATCAGAGAGACTCTCCTGCTGCTCTTCAGGGCTTTGGCCTCTGAAAAACACGTGTTCCTCAACTTCGAGGGTATTGGCGTCCTGGCATTTAAGAACAACAAGGTGGACCCGCGTGCTCGTACTTAAGTTGTGATTCGCATTCATGGCAATGAGTCTAATCTGGTTTCATGTACTTTGAAGGCCCACATGAAATTCAACAGAGATTTTATCAATGCCATGGATGGAACCGGTAGGCTGCTGTTGGCTTTTAAGAACGTGAGTGAAAAAAAGAAGTGGGAAAAAAGCGTGTTTGCATGTTAAAGAGTGTAATGAATGGCTTTACATATTCATATTTGCCCCTGTAGAGACCTGGGAGCAGTGTCTCTTTACTCTCTGGTGGACTATCAAGGCTTCAAAGGCCACAGACTGCCAACCCCTTCACCCTGCCAACTGTCTACTCCCCTGAGCCAGACAACAAAGTTGGTGACAAAGATGGACAGGGCTTGTCACCGGGTCCGGACCAGAGGAACGCTGGAGGTGAAAGAGCCCTTTGCACGAGCCTGATAATTAGGGTTGGAGTTTGCTTGTTGCTTAATAAATCTAAATTAAATACTTAATAAAACCCAAATCCTTTCGTAGCACTTAGCGACTTGCTACAAAGATAATATAAAAAAAAGATATTAAAAAATACATTTCCTGCAGTCTTAGTTGGTCGGCACACATGGATTTAATAGAAAGGCTCTGTCTTTTCCCATTCTTAGTCATTTACTCACCGTAGCGTCATATTTGTGCTCCAAACATGACAGTGGCATCAGTTTTGTTGCCCAACACTTGGGAACAAAAGACCTGCCACCTACTACCTAGAAGGTGTGTTGTAGCATGTGCGGATGAACTGGTTGCACCAGCAGTTAGAGGTGGAGAGAGCTTGTTCTCACGTTATACGCAAGAAGTCAAACGTTTGTTTCACTATGCTGTACAAAAAGCAATGCTTAAGAATAGAGATTTAATGAATAACGAGTGATTTATTAGCCTTTGTCAAGTACAGGCAACTTCAAACGGACAACCGAGTCAATAGGGTGTGATGGAGATTCAGACAGAGTTACTGAGTGCACAATGACTAACTCAGTAGCAACTGTTCTGAAGCCAAGATATAAGGAAAAGTGGAAGTGCAGTTAAGTTCAATAGCAGTGAACCTACTCAGAGTGTTGTGTGTCCCTGCAGAAGTTCACCCACAGAGAGAATCTAAATCCCATCAGACACTGCAGCCTGCCAAGATGAAAGCTGTCAGCCCGCCTGAACAACTGACTCCAAAACCCCCCACGGAGACAGACAAGTACCCCACACACAAAGACACAGAAACACTGGCGCACACACACACACACACCCACACACACACACACACACACACACACACACACACACACTCCATGGATGGGTTCAGTTTGCAGTGCATTGAGCCGTTGTTTGCAGGTGGGTTGAGCCAACGAGAGTCGAGTGCTCAGAGGTGGTCTTATATTGTTACTATAATCCCGAGGTGGTTTCCAGCTCCATCAATGATGCACAACTACCTGTGGGCCAGATTGCTCCTCTGTCATTACCTCCATGCACCGTCAACTGCCACACACATACACCTATAATCTGGGAAAATGATAAGAAATTCCCCTCATGATTAAAAAGGGAATGAGAAGGATCACCCCTCTCTGAAAATTTGAGCTAAATCTCACGGCCCGACAAGATTTTCTGTGCATGACCACTGACAGGAGAAGTAAATAACATTCACCATCTTGTGACAATTCAGTGTTCTGCTGGGAAACGTTTGGAGCTGGTATTCATGTGGATGTTACTTTGACATTTACCACCCACCTAGACCAGACTAGGCACCCCCCACACCATAGCAATGACTCTCCTTGATGGCAGCAGCCATCCCCAGCAGGATGCAGCCTGACACAGACACACACACAAAAACGGTTTAGGAACAACTAAAAAAAAAACAAAAAAAACATGAAGAACAGCACAAGGTGTCGACCTGGCCTCCAAATTCACTAGATCCCAAACCGATCAAGTATCTGTGGAATGATCCACAGAGACCCCTCCCCTCAACCCATAGGACCCAAAGGCCCCACCACTAACATCACCCTGTTGTTACTGTCAGAAGGCCCATGTCCATTCTCTGATGAGCCACAGCTGTTTTGGAGGTACAAGGGAGACCTACACAATATTGGGAGTGTCTCTCTGTGGCCGTCTTTTGACCTCTCCCTCCCTTAATACTCCCATGAAAAAAACAGCTGTTGCCGTAGTAACTCCCTTATCTAGGACGCAATTGCTAACCAGCAGAAAGGGCGGCGCATTTTGGGTAAATGAGCTCATCAGTGAGTGAAGGGGGGTGTTCCCAGCAGGAGGGAGACCTCCGCGTCATTTCGACAAAAGGGGTCTTCCATGTTTTTATTACAGTAGGAATGTTTTTCTGTTGTTAGTGTACTAGGTCGTACAGGATCCATGCCCTCATGGTGTTCCCTACTTTCCTGTTTGAGCTATTGTGTGTGATACCAGTGAAATACGCTCACTCACCACGTGTCTTAAGAAAGGTATTTAATCTGATTTCCACAGAAAAGGGAGGAAATTGATAGAACTGTGGCATAATTTCACATAATCAACACTTGTTTTATTTATGCATATATTTAACTAAAAAGGACCCCCTAAAACTGCTATACTATATTAGGAAGGTGGTCATAATGTTATGTCTTATCGGTGTATGTAGTATGGTCTGTGGCTCCACTTTCAGACCCACCACCATCATTTCACCAAAAGGGGAGCCTCTCAAGCTGGACGAACGTTTCCCGAGTCCAAGCTGCTCTGGCCACACCCGCGCTGGACAGGTGAGTGTGTGTAGGTGTGTTTGTGTAACTGTATCTTTCAGATCTAATCCAGCTTTTATAGTATTGTATAGCAGGTCATGCTATTACCAAATGGAAACTATCGCTGACTGGAAAGCAAAACGGAAATTTGTTATTTGTTACTGAAACCCACACATCACCGCTAATCTTGACAGAATCCCATTGAAGCTTTTTGTTTTTTCTGGCCCGCCTCACAGTTTCGGTTCGCCTCTCATGTGTCGTCATTTTCAGTTGCAGCGGGATACAATTTCTAGCTAAGAAGGCCCTATGTTCCTATTCACATTAACATTACTAAAGGCTCAACACAGTTAGCTTCAGGTGGACACAAAACCGCATCAGTCCAGTGCTAATGTTGCCCCGTTACTGTGGACCCCGTAGGAGCTGTGCTACCTGTGTATGCAGAGGGCCCAAAGAAATGTCCCCGTGTACCTGAGGGAGCAGCAGCAGGCAGAGGAGAAAGCTCAGGAGAAACTCCTACTGCTTAAAGAACAACTGAGAGACACCCAGTACATGGAGGAGCAACAGGTGGGTTGTTGAACATTTCAGAGCAGCAAGGAGTCGACAGCCACAATATTAAACGTTAACACCAGTGCGCTAACATGCTACTTTTCTGCATTTCCACATCCAAGTTTAACATTTTTGAAGACTTGATAATTTGCTATAAAACACAGCACTGATTAAAATGCCTGGGCTGTCGTCACTTCTGAGTGTAATTGGCCCAATGATGGAACAATTTCCATGACACCACATTTCACTGGAAAAAAATAAATATTAACCAGATTACCTAAGATTCAACGTCTGAGAAACCATGACTATGACTCCACTGACTAATTTACCATCACTGACTGTGTGCATACACTATATTACCAAAGTAATGGCTCATCTGACTTTACACACGCATGAACTTAAGTGACGTCCGATTCTTAATCCATAGGATGTAATTAGGGATGCACGATAACGTTTTTAAGAAACCGATACCGATAACCGATAACTTTCCGCTTCCAAAGGCCGATACCGATAACCGATAAAATACCTGAAGATTTTTTTTTAAAGCCTCACCAATGGGTACAATGTTTCAAATGAATTTTCATGTTCGAGGTATTAAAGCTGGTGCTGATTTTTCCACCTCGTGGCACTTTCTTTAAACATTTATTAAAAACAGCCAGAGAAGTGTCATCCTCGGAAACTTTGAAAAAGTCCCACACCACCGCCGCCGCCATGTTGTTTGTTTACAAACGTATGCATATTGTGCTCCATTCAAGTGGTGACGGAAGTTCCCTGTTCCCGGTTTGAGAGTCGTTTTTCCCATAGACATATATACATAGACGCCTCATTGAGCGCTGGACTGTACGTCAGCGTCACCGCCGTTAATGGAATGAACTTTATTAAGCATCTTCTACAAAGTACTATAAGCATTTACACATTCACACACGAACGTATATATTCAGGAAACCGATAGGAACCAAAAACAACGTCTGTAACCGTTACAGACGTTGTTTTTGGTTCCTATCGGTTTCCTGAATATATACGTTCGTGTGTGACTATGTAAATGAGAGGCATTAACTTACAGCACTTTGTAGAAGACGCTTAATAACGTTCACTCCATACACTCGTATTGGTTCGCGGGACAGAGCTGCCTCCTCCAGTATGGCGGCGACGTTGAAGAATCGCAACAACCCGCTCAATGAGGCGTCTATGTATACATGTCTATGGTTTTTCCGACCTTTTATGTTCCTGGTTTATGTGTAATATCCTGGGTAATGGCGGCTACTATCAAAATAATGACAGAGTTGACGAGTTGTTTTCCGACATGATGGAGTATTTTAATATTTTTTTTTTCCCAGCCAGAATGTTGTTTTTCCGATATACCGATGCCACTTGAACGCAACATTCACTTCAGGCTGTTCAAGTCTCATGTGGGAGTTGGAGCGATTGATTAAAACAACCACTCACACCGCAGTACTGGCAAATATATATATTATCTATTATCGTTTATGATATTGTAATTTCCAGATATCGGGCCGGTAATTATCGTGCACCCCTAGATGTAATATGACGTCGACCCACCCTTTGCTGCTATAACAGCTTCAACTGTTCTGGGAAGGCTTTCCGCAAGGTTTAGGAGTGTGTTTATGGGATTTTTTGACCATTCTTCCAGAAGTGCATTTGTGAGGTCAGACACAGATGTTCTCTAATTCATCCCAAAAGAGTTCTATCAGGTTGAGGTCAGGACTCTGTGCAGGCCAGTCAAGTTCTTCCACACCAAACTCGCTCATCCATGTCTTTATGGACCTTGCTTTGTGCACTGGTGCGAAGTCATGTTGGAACAGGAAGGGGCCATCTCCAAACTGTTCCCAAAAAGTTGGGAGCTTGGAATTGCCCAAAATCTCTTGGTATGATGAAACATTCAAAGTTCCTTTGACTGGAACTAAGGGGTCAAGCCCAGCTCCTGAAAAACAACCCCACACTATAATCCCCCCTCCACCAAACTTCACACTTGGCGCAATGCAGTCAGACAAGTACCGTTCTCCTGGCAACCACCAAACCCAGATTGGTCCATCAGATTTCCAGATAGAGAAGCGTGATTCATCACTCCAGAGAACGGGTCTCCACTGCTCTAGAGTCCAGTGGCGGCGTGCTTTACACCACTGGATCCGACGCTTCGCATTGCCCTTGGCGATGTATGGCTTGGATGCAGCTGCTCGGCCAGGGAAACCCATTCCATGAAGCTCTCTACGCACTGTTCCTGAGCTAATCTGAAGGCCACATGAAGTTTGGAGGACTGTAGCAATTAACTCTGCAGAAAGTTGGTGACCTCTGCATACTATGCACCTCAGCATCATTTTACGTGCCCTTCCACTTCATGGCTGAATTGCTGTCGTTCCCAATCGCTTCCACTTTGTTATAACACCACTGACATTTGACTGTGGAATATTTAGCAGCGTGGAAATTTCACGACTGGACTCTTTGCTCAGGTGGCATCCTATCACAGTACCACGCTGGAATTCACCGAGCTCCTGAGAGCGACCCATTCTTTCACAAATGTTTGTAGAAGCAGTCTGCAAGCCTTGGTGCTTGATTTTTTTTGACACCTGTGGCCATGGAAGTGATTGAAACACCTGAATTCAGTTATTTGGATGGGTGAGCGAATACTTTTGGCAATATAGTGTATATGCAGCACTGTTGCTCTAGCTAGCATGTCCGTGTTTGTTATCTAAATTTCTGAAATAAAGATGTAAAGTTTATGCGCACAAACACATAAGTAGGATACTTCTGAACACGATAAAAACTGGGATACTCAAATTCATCCAACCGCAAAATGCGGAGGTGTAAGGTTATAAAGTGTTGCTGTGTGGTTCAAGTGTCGAAACTGCTGATTCCACGCAAGCTGAGACAGGAACAGAAGTAAGATAAAAGGAAAAACGTCACCTTTTGACAAAGAAAAGCTTCAATTTCTCATCAACTGAAGAGCTATGTGTGGTTCACAACTGGTTTGGGCCAACCTCTTCCTCTTTAGAGTAGTGGGAAATGAGCGTGGGAAATGAGCATGGGACATGAGGGATACTGTAACCGTAAAAAAAACCCCACCTGCAGATCAGAACATCTATATATGGATTTTAAACACTATGGGAAAAGTTTTATATATAGCCTATATATGTCAGTGTTTTTCCAACGGTGTGTGTTTTTCCGGCAGGCAAAGATGAGCGACCAACGCGAGCATGCGAAGCAGGTTGCTACGTTCAATCTGCAAATGTCCGAGAAGAAAGCGAACGCTTACTTTCCTGCATACCCTGTGAGTGGAATCCTGTTAAATTTAATTTACAAAGCACCAGAGCTCAAACATTCCCAAACACATGTGGTATTACTATGATGACCACAGATGTATTTTAGTGCTGGTAATTCTAAATACACTTTGGGGAAGCAGATATTTGATGGGCAAGATGGTTATCAGAAATACAAGAGAGGAGTAACTTTTGTGATGCCACCAAACAAACCCAGGATTTTAATGAGAAGCTCCTAAGAATCGGGGTTAGCTCTACTCATGGTGCATTGTATTTCCCCTTCACTGCTTCACAATAAAAGCCAACAAAGCCACAACGTTTGTTTCAGTCGTCTTTAAGTGTAAATGTGATGTAACAGGAAAATACTCTATATGTAGAGAGAGACATTTAGGGTGGCACAGTGGCGTGGTGGTTAGCACTCACGCCTCGGGCCGATGAATAGAGACATTCATGAATATCTATTACTTCTTAAAACTATTCCTGTTACTCTGTGTTTGTCTTTAGTAATACTTGTACTCTGTTGTCTTTAGAATTCATTCATCTTCCCAGCCCGACCCCTCACACCTCCCAGGAGGATTCAGCAGCACCGATACATGAGCGACCTTCAGAGCCAGATAGGGAGGCGACAGAAACACGAGGCTCAAGACCAGCACAGCCGTCTCCTCATGGAGCGTTTAGACCAGGTCCAGCTGATCCAGGAGTGAGTGACGGGGGGCGGGGCGGCGCTGCTTCAGATTTTAAATAATGACCTCATGGGGTAACTAGTGTGCCCTTATATATATATATGTGTGTGTATGTGTGTGTGTTTTAGGATAGCTTTGAAGAAGGCTCAGCAGCTCCAGCAGAAACAGGAGAAAACTAAGCATTACAAGAAGGCTCTGGATACGCAGGCAAGATAACACTTTGAGGATATCAGATTAAAATGACTTCACATTTAGTCTGACGGAGATTCACTAGAGGTTCATAGTATTTCTCAGCGAATATTTCAAACACTGGCTTATATGAACAACATTTTATCTCCCAGATCGAAATCATTCAGATTAGAAGTTTTGATTTAGCAGTTTAGATGGACACTAAATAAAACTATTTGGTCAGATATACGTGTTTGCCTGCCCTATAACAGTAGTATCTATCTATTTTTGAAATGCACAGAGTGGTTCTGATGGCTATGGAGTGGCTAATATAAAAGAAGGACTTTTTTCATACAACTGAAAAAAGACCAAGACAGAAATTTCTAATTCACTTCCAATTTTGTTCATCTTCTCAAACACTTGTTGTTTTGCTATCTGCTGTTAGCTGTCACCACGTTTCTGTCCTTTCCCACGTGGGGAATTAAAAAGAATTTAAAAGAATGTATTCTTATCAGCCAGACAGAAGCAACTGGATTAAACACTTACGAGGTTATAAGGTGCTAATATTTTCCTATTCAACAGATTTTCAGTTGCAGATTCCTTCACATTATTCTGGTCTGTTAATGAAGTGGTTACGTGAGGCCTTTTTATTCTGCCATCTGTATAATGTTGTGTCCATGTAAACACAGCAATTGAAAGTATATTTTATTTTCTATTTATAGAGATATTTCTTAACAAGGAACAAATCAGGATTGACGTCATAATTAACAGGTAATAGTTCATGAGTAGCGCTTGAAAACAGCTGAATCAAGGACCATATAGTACATATTGATGATGTCATTAGAGAACAGACTGGGAGACTCTGATGTGTTTAATGAGTCATTAGGTAATAATTAGTTGATTAATGTCAGTGAGACTGAATAATTCTCACAATCCTGATTCAGCTGCTATACTAAAATCAATTCATTGATTTCTCCAATGCTACCTGTGAATTTCTCATGAAAAAACAATAACTGCTTGTTATTATCATGGCATAGAGAGGGACTACTTAATAACTGTGTAGTATAGTCTATAGATTGAGTAATACCAAAGAATAAGTCATTATTAGCGCTGCTGAGTGTCGTATTTATAACTGATCAGTAACTATTTATTGAAAAATGTATGTGTTGCTCAGTTTCTCACATGCTTAATATAGAATAATAATCATGATTTGTTATATTACGGCTTATTATATTAGTATTATTATTAAGAAAGTAATTTGTCTGTTCTCTGGTTGATTCAGGCGTATTCAGAACTCCACTTTAACTTTTCCGTAACTATTAAATCAAGTGTGTTAAACTAATTTTAGTTCAGGGGCTGCATACAGTCCAATTTGATCTCAAGCAGGTCGGACCAGTAAGATAATAGCATAATAATCTATAAATACCATAAACTTCAAATGTGCCCCTTTGTTTTAGTGCAAAAAAGTATAAGTACATTATGGCATTCTGTACATTAAATGAGCTATCCTTTTACAAAACATTTTATGAGCAACCTGAAATTTCTTTTAAGAAAAATAAGTGCAATTTTGGCACATTGCTTTTATACAGTATAAGGCGATCCTTGGACTACTGCCTTCCTACATTTGTACCGTAATCGCACAGAAAAGTGCTGGTGCGCACTCTCTACTCTCACAAGGTCATTTGATGCTTTCTGTTCCATTATGCCTCTACTAAACAGGGTAAAAGCGCTATTTCTTGTCCTCTCTGCAAAAATTGCCAGAACTACCTTGAAAAACAGGTTCTTCATCTCAGTGGGATCTTCCTGGTTAAATGAATAATAGTTCTGGGTCTCAGTGTTGCGTTATGTCCTCTACTCTTAGTAAGACAGTGTATTCTAGTGGAGCAATTAAGAATAGCACTTAGTTTTATTGAAACATTGCAGTAAATATCTTCTATGTCTTTATAAATTTATCCCAAGGGACAGATTGGACACTCTGGAAGGACAGGCCGTACAGTATGTTTGACACCCCTGTATTAAATCATTCCTGATTCATTCTCGGTCGTTCCTTCCATTTCTATGTACTGTACTGTACTGTAAGTATCACCTTGTTTTTCTGTGATAATATTAGTATATGCTGGTTAACATAATAGTTTGTGGTTAGATTCCTCAGAGTATCTCTGCTTCAACACGAGATTTTGAATGTTCAAATGTGCCATTGTGTGGTCCATGCTGAGGGAGGTCAAAGGTTAAGGAAACACAGCTACCACCCATCCTGTCAGTTGAAAGGCACTGAAGAAGGCACATGTTGTTATCGCAAACTCCACAGCTTAATCGGTGGCATCCTTGCATCTTAACTTAAATGAGTGGTTTTCTTTCAGGTGGAGGACAAGAAGTCCACAGAACCTGCAGAGCCCCAGCCGGACAACCCCACGCTCAACCGCTGTGAGACAGCAGCGAGCAACACAGAGAGCCGGGAGAGAGCACAAAAGGTCACCTCTGTTTTTCACTGTTGTCGGAAAAAGCAACAGTAGTCAAAACTGATCTGCAGAGATTGTCAGGCCTGTCGCAGCACGCCTCGGGTTCAAATCAGTCTACTTCAAACATTGTGTGCTCTTCAGCTCTTCCAGGTGAATTTCAGCACTGCCACTGAGAGGAAGAAAGAAGAACTGCACAGCCGGAAGTTGCAGATGGAGAAAGAGAGAGAAATGCTCAGACACAACAAGATGGAGTGAGTACTAGGGAGGTTACAATTAAGAAGATGTATAAACAGACAGTAGCGTCTGATGTTTTTCTGCTCAGGTTGATACTGGACCGCATTAATCGCTTTGAGAAGAAGAGGGACATCAGTAAGTCACTAGAGGAAGAGTGGAGTCGCAGCACCGAGCTGAAACACAAGCGAGAGGAAGAGGAGAGACGCTTCATGAGGTGCGTAGGTGCAGGGCCCCCTTGAGCCTCTTGAGATTTCGTATTATTTATGAATTCAATTTCCGGTGAGTCGGTTGATTATCCACACAGAAAATGTGTCACCTGTTAATTATTATCCCATATAGCACTTAATAAGCAACGATAGCATTCACATAGAGTTGAGTTTCTGGCCCTCTGGTGAATGTAAGTCCAATACTCGTTCCCTTTTAGCTCTGCTTAGCACTCTACCAACTCCTGAGGGACTTCAGTTTAGATGTTCACCAGCTAGGCACCAACTGTGCAGCAGTTTAGTGCTGAGAAAGTATTATACAGAGCGTTTTTTTTTGCCTGCTGTTGCCCAAAGTTTAGTGGAAACTGATTTATCAAATGGATAATCACCTACATCACATGTCAATGTTTACACAAGAGAACAGATGAGTAACAGCAGATAAAAACATCAGATCTGTGTGGGAAGATGAGGAGACGGAGTATTTTGAGCGTTCCATTCACGTTCTCCTGTTTGAACTTTGAGCTTGTGCTCCTTTTATTACATCTTCTTGCGCCATGACAAGAAATTTAGTTCTCAATATTAGCAAAATGGGAGTGAACAGAAACAAGCAGGTGTTTATCCTTCGAATGTTGGAGATAAAGCTGAAATATGTCTCCATCATTTACGCCGCGCACAGTCTCCTCATCCATTCTTACCCTGTGCCTCCCCATGCTCAGATCTGCTGATCAGCTCCTCGTAGATAAGCTTGCAGAGTACAGGCGC
Organism: Chelon labrosus; assembly: GCF_963514085.1. NCBI lineage: Eukaryota > Metazoa > Chordata > Actinopteri > Mugiliformes > Mugilidae > Chelon > Chelon labrosus. The sequence continues at coordinate 7,751,596 of NC_140339.1, forward strand.
TGCTGCCAGTGTAAGAGGAGGACCACCAACTGTGGGGAGACCAACATCTGGAAAGACTCCCATTACTTCTCTGGCTCCCAGTTCATGATCTGATGAAGTGAAGCCAATGGCAGCACCTGAACGTCAATACCTCACAGCCTGAACAAGACCTCATTGTTTAGCTCATCCTGAGATCTCAGCTAAAGATCTAAATAATAAGTTAAGCATATTTTAGTGTTGTGATGTGCAATAGGTGAAAATGAACGGTTTAAACTGCTCCTTTCCTAAATTAGTCCTTGGGTTCATGTTTGTTTGACTTTGATTATCTGTAGAAAGTAATTCTTTTTTGTTGCATGTGTGTCTCACATTTGCATGGCACAAAAATCAAACAATAAAATGAAGCAGTTCATATTTTTTAGACTTGCAGGGGTTTTACACACACACACAAATGCACACACACTACATCGTGCATTCCCTGGCCCAGTGGTTCCCAAACCTTTCCTGTCAAGTCCCCCTTTGACGATACAGGAACATTGTGGGCCACCCCACCCACTCCAAATGAGTCGTTCCTTCTTTGTCTTGAATTAATTGCGTATAAAATATTTGTTTTTCTTTTCAAAATAAGAACATATCGCTTCACTTTTCTGCTTCACAGTTCATTGTTCAATTTGTGTTAACAGAAAAAATAAAATCCATTTCCAAAAAGACTTTAGATTGCTTTCAGACATATTCGTTGCATGACATCACCCATACGGGGTGCGCCCCACGGCTGGGAACCACTGTCCTAGCCCCTCAGCTAAGTGGCTAACCTTTAAGCGCAGTTTATACCTCTGCGGGACAAAGACGTAGCCTACTCTGGCGTGAGCCATTTATACTTGTGTGCTTGTCAGTGCACGTAGGGCTACGACGTTGAGGTCTGCACAGAGTCCACTGAAGTATAAACCGTGCATTACCCCGACTCTAACCTTAACAAGTTTGAACCACAATGACGCACACGCACGCATTTGTATGACTGTCTTTGTGATTAAATTCATTGGCATAATTATTTCTGTTGCAACTTACCCTAATCCAAACCATCTCAACTAAGTGCTTAACTCTAAAACCGAGTCTTAACCCTAAAACAACCTCCTAAAGAAGTGAGGACTGGCAAAAATGTCCTCTTTCCTGTATGTTGTTGCTGACAGGCATCATATAACATTTGAAAAGGACTGCATGAGGGTGTCCTGATAGCGGGTAACACACATACAACTAAATTCTATTTTATTTATACAGTGAAGCTTCAAATAAAAATAAGAAATCGTCTCTAAACGCTTTACGTAGAGTGAGCACTGGAGTGAAGACTACCAAAAAGAAAAACAGGAAGAAAGCTTGAATAGAAATCAGCTCATATGGGGGGATGCTTCTTAATCTTAAGGCCCACCAGATAGAGAGACAGAAAAAAAATAGGGAGACTTCATACATGCATCTTGATAAAGCATACACACAGCATGCAGTATGTGCATGATACAGGCAAGATTACACTATGCAATACATGATAAATGGGGGATTGATGATGGATAAAAAAAGGATAGATAAAGCCAGCATTCATTATTTACAGCAACCTGTAACCATAACTTTCACAGCTTGATTCCAGCCAAGAGAATGCACCCTCTAAACTGCCCTGATCTAATACAGCTTTGAGGTTTGTATTAGAGGCTGAGATTCACACACTGTATCACTCTGTGCAAAGTTAACAGCTCTTATTTGAGACATACTGTTTGTCGTCGTGTCCTGTGAATAACATGAGAATCACAGCTGTGCTCTTTTTATGTATCCACATGGCAAACAACTCGGCAGTAAAACAGGGTGTGTGATGTTTAAAGTGCCGGTGAGACAATAAAACATGGCGCAGGAAATCCATTAACGGATCTTTGAGCTTTATGGAAGCCAAGACACTGGATAATGGTTTGCGATACTCACAGACGAGATTTTACAACAGCGGCAACTAGTTTATTTGTTATTGCAACAATCACAAGGTAACCGGTAGAAAAAAATGGTGTTTAGGACTCTACTTTGTTTTCCTGGAGTGTTCTACATTATTAGCATTTCTTAGAACTAGTTAGAAAGCTGTGTTGTTGTTTTTTTAAGCAGGGCCTTGTCTGGACGTGACTGTATTTGCTGGTGAGGAGCACGATGGGTTCATTCAGTGGCAACAACATAAGTTTGTTCGTGAATTGCATTTTTATGTTAGCTGCCGTCGACTCGTTTAATCCTGCAACCACCAGGCAACACACTACAATTATGTCGAAGCATCGCAGGGAAAACCTCCTGGAACTGCCGGCTTTAAGCATCGTGGTAACCGCCTCTTAATCCACTAGCAACCACAACATACAGCACAACAATGAACCGCCTCGCAGCAACACAGAGCCACTGAACTAACCAGCAACTTGGAAAGAAAAACAGCAGAAACTGCAACTCAGCAGTCGATTAGCACGTCATTACTCTTTCTTAGCAACAACCTGGAAACGTAAGCTGCTTTACCTCCTAGTCTGACCTCGAAGACGGCGGCGTGGGTGACTGCAGCGGCCCCTCTGCAGCGGCCCCCTTTTTAACTTATTTGAAGTCTGTTTTGCTAAGTCTGCACAGAGCTCAGAGAGAAACGCAATTTCATTCTGTCTGCATTACAGATGTATGTATGTCAAAATGGCAATAAAGATTTGATTTGATTATGTACAGTGATATGCATGATACTTGTACAGTTCAAATTACTAACGAGTGCTTCAGAAGCTCATGTGACATTGTTTATTCATGGAGACGGGTTTGGAGAAGCTAATCACTATTAGCATGGAGGTAGAAATACTTTAGCATGCCGATTATTGTTAATTTTATTGTCATTTCAACCATATACAGTGGACACAGGACCAAGTAAAGTGAAACAATGCTCCTCCAGGACCGTGGTACTACATAAGACTACTTGTAACACAGACAAAACAACACAGAACTAAGACATCGCTGCGTAAAGCGCAAGTGTACGATTCAGCTTTTCACCAGACCCAAGCCCAGTAGAGATTCACCAAGGGATGAGAAACTTTAAACGTCAGCAGATGCAATCAGTTAAGTTTTCAATGACATTAGGAGACCTCCCTAAGGGGCCCTCAGAGGACACAACTCTGCACATGTTATACAGTATTTTATGTGCATGACTCTTTAGAGTAGACTAGAATCTAAACATAAGACCATGTGTGATGTCTATAAAGCAGATTTAAATTAATTCATTTGTTGACTGTAAAAGGGGTCACACAGGGTTACACTTTAAACACTCACGTTGTTCATCAGTGCAGCACGGTAGCAGTGTCTGTGGTGTCTGACGTTGTCTTTGGAAATTAAATATGGAGGCTAGCTGTCCTGTATCTGAACCCAGCAAGTGATGAGGGCCTCAAGTTTGTGAGGACAGACGTAAGAAAACACAAATCCTTTGGTAATTATGGTTTCCATCATAAATCATCACGGGCTGAAAACCAATTGGAGCAAATATAAAAGAAAGGAAAACAAAACAAGAGAAGCATGAAAGGAGATATGTATCTCTGATATGGGAGGATCTATGGATGATAAATGTTGTGCAGCAAGATCTCGACAGTATTCTTCTGGCTGCAGGCCCAGTTTTCTGTGAAGCCAAAACTCCCTTAATGAACTCATTAAGGAAGTTTGTACTGAAACAGATGCACAAAAACTGTCCTAGATAATCAGGCTGATCAATTTATAACATGACAAACTGTGCGCAGGGACCAAGAGATGGGTGCGTGGGTTGCTGCATATATATACACACTGTGTAGCGGTACAAGAAACATGTTCCTTACATGCTGAAAGAGATATGCTGCCAGAAACGGACAAACACTGAAATATTTAGCACTTTGATTTATTATGAAGTTTGCTAATGTGCAACATATTTACTGCTTCAGGTCACAGAACTGTGAAAACGCTGCTTCGCCTTGAGGTGTATACACTGACCAGCCACAACATTAAAACCACTGACAGGAGAAGTAAATAACATCGACCATCTTGTGACAATACAAAGTTCTGCTAGGAAGCTTTTGGACCTGGCATTCATTTATGTGGATAGACATGTACCACCCACCTAGATCAGACCAGGAACCCCCACCCCATAGCAATGACACTCCTTGATGACAGCAGCCATCCCCAGCAGGATGCAGCCTGACACAGACACAAAAACAGTTTAACTCAAAAAAACATGAAGAACAGCACAAGGTGTTGACCTGGCCTCCAAATCCACTAGATCCCAAACTGATCAAGTATCTGTGGGATGATCCACAGAGGCCCGTCCCCTCAACCCATAGGACCCAAAGACCCCATTAACAACATACTGTTACCAGACACCACAGGACACCCTCAGAAGGCCCATGTCCATTCTCTCATGAGTCACAACTGTTTTGTAGACCTGCACAATATCAGGAAGGTGGTCATAATGTTATGCCTGCTTGGTGGATAGCTTCTCTAAAAGTAACTGGTGCATGGGGAAATCCATACGAGGGTCAGAGAGTCAGTCATATTTGTGTTAACGTCATGAATTAAACTCCCCAATCTCAGCCTCTCTGTTGCTCCAACACTTTAAGCCTGACTCAAGCATCTCAACAACTATCACCTGGCTAGTTATGTGAACAGATATTCGTAGTGCCCAGGGAATTGATGTGTCAAAAATATGTATGTATATAATATAATAACATGTCAAATACAGGAGAGGCTGCCTTGAACTTTGGTGTCGATATCCATGCAAAGGATAAAATCGATTTTGTTTGGGGATGACACAGTTTTTCCATTGGCACCGCGTTGTGGTTGACATCTTTGGGTGTGTGCGACTTGTCCGCTCTGAAGTTAGATTGATGCATGGCAACGACTTTAGTGACGCCTTAAGGTTTCCTCTAGCGCCATCAGGGGGTCTGATTTAAATTCATTTGGTTCTTCCCTGAACACAGCCTCAGCTGTACTTGGTTTTAGCTAACCAGAACATGTTTACATACTAAATGTTAGTGGGGTGTCTGCTAAACATCAGCATTTTAGTATCGTCACTGTTAGCTATTTATAAGTCTTGCTCATGAGTTGTCTCTGTTTAAGAGATGTGGAGCCTCGCTGCCAGTTTATACCAGTAGCTGCTTATAATATTTTATCAGAAACCCACCACAGACTTTTTGACAGGCTTTGTTTTATAGTTTCTCAGGTTTGAAAATCTTTTTTTTTTGTTTTTTGAATTACTTAATCCAGTTCCTGGCATGAATTTGCTCTCTAGGTGGTTTCTTGGACTGTTTAAATGAAATACTGGAGACTTGGAATCAAGGTTTGGTGACTCAATTATAACATTAGTCATAAGTTACTCATCGCTGCCTTGTGCATTGAGTTATCAGAGGGGTGGAGGGCACTGCCTCGTGGGGCATCTAACGTCCCCTGTAAGCAGCAGGCAGCAGGAGGCCTATGACAGCATACTTGTAACTGTTTGTCATGCACATGGCGGCTCACGACCAGCGGAGGAGGGTTACGTGAGGCCGAGCAATTTTGTTTTCTGCAGCAGAATTACAGCGTTTGTTCGGTTAAAATGTCCCTCTGGAGAAAATATGTGAAGTGTCTGAAATTAAAGAAATCTCTCTCTGTGCCCTAAGCCTTTTGGTGTCCCATGTGTGTGCATGTTCCCCCATTTCCAGATCCCCAGCCTAGAGTAAATCCAATGGATATTCACCCTTGTTTAACAGGCGGGCAGATGGCGCTTGGCTTTTTGACCGTTGCTCTCCGAGCTTCATTTCAGATCCAGATGTTCCCACCCTGCACACACGCCATGAGAGCGGGCAGGCTGTGGCACTTGTGACACTTGTTTACACTCTGGGAGAAACCAGAGGCGAACACGGCTGTTTGTATGCACAAGAAAAACCCCTAATGCTGCTTTTGTTTAAGAAACCAAAGCTGATGTAAAGTGTTTTTTTTTTTTTTTTTTCAGTTTGACAGTAGTGACCTTTTCCTCTCTGAAGGCTGAATCTGTGAAAGTCATTCATCTGTTGATCAGCTAACTGTGGAAGGTCTAGTGTTACTGTATCCACCCAAATGAAAATGTGTAAATTAGCTAGTGTGTGTGTTTGAAATTTGAAGTCAGTGTTTTTTTCTTTTATCTGAAGCTGTTACAGTGTCTTGTAGTGGCTTGCTTGCAATGGAACGTTGTTATTATTTCCTGCATCAAAGTGAAATACAACCTGTAATCTTTGGTCGGCCTTCTTACATTCAGTTAGGATGGGTTTAAAAGCTTTTTGGTTCGTCTGCCGCTGGATTAGTATAATATAGTGTCAATCTCTGGCCATAACGAGGGTCTAACCATATGCACAATGATGGAAACGCAGGAGTTGTTGACATTTATTTAGAATAAGGTAACATTGCAATCATCTCTAATGTTTTTCCTGCTCTTATTAACATCATTTCCATCAAAATAAATAAATTTGACAGCGAGCGTGACTGAGCATTTAATGCAGTCGAATTCATTTTAGTTTGGGGGCCACATACAGCCCAATTTGATCTCAAGCGGGCCGGACAGAATAATAACCTATAAGTAACGACAACTGCAGACGTTTTCCATTTGTTTTAGAGCAAAGAAGAACAAGTAATTTAGGAGAATGTTTACATTTAATAAACTGTCGTTTAAAAAAATATTACATGTTAAATAAGTGTAGTTTGGGCACATTGCTGTCTGCTGTTTAGTCCTGGGTCCCAGTGTTGTGTTCTGCCCTCTTCTCTTTCTGAAACAGTGTTGAAAAATTGTAGTCTTCAATTTAATTTTCACACTTTGCGGGTCACATTTTACCCTCTGGCGGGCCGCTTTTGGCCCGCGAGCCGTATGTTTGACACCTGCGATTTAGAGGCTAAGTGCATTACATTTCTCAGGACTTGGTGGAGGCTAGAACACAGCTCCAACTCTCTCTCACTACAGCGCTAGACCTTAGACTTAGACTTAGATAGACCTTATTGATCCACAAGGGATCCCTATATACATAGGGACAATAAATAAGGTGCAGTAATATGGATGGAGGAGCACTGACATGCCATTCTTTTTATCCATCACCTAGTACATACTCTGTTTGGTGTCATGTTTATATGCTGCATGTATGATTTATCCACATACATGTGAATTCATCTACTTAACTTTACGGTTATCTTCTTCCTTTTATACCCAGCAGACCTCAAGCTCACGGTTCCCCTCATATGAGCTGCCTAAGATTCCACATGTACGCTTTAGTCAGATATATGTATCTATGACAGATGTATGTTTATCTTATTTCTCCTGCTGTTCTCTTCTCTCTCTTTTCTGTCTTTACCCGGCTGGCCTCAGGCAGATGGGTCCCTCTATATGAGCTGGGTTCTGCTCAAGGTTTCTTCCTGTTAAAAGGAAGTTTTTCCTTGCCACCGTCACCTTCAGGCTTGCTCTGGGGGTTTCAGGCCAGGTTTTGTAAAGTGTCTTGAGACGATTTGTATTGTTATTGACGCTATATAAATAAAATAGAATAGAATTGAATTAAAGTTTCCTTATGGTAAAAGTCTTTCTTTGCAACTGTCGCCTCAGTGTTTGTTCTGGGGGTTTCTGGCTGTTGGTTCTGTGAAATGTCTGGAGACAATTTGGATTGTTATAATGCTATAATAACTAACATGAATGAAAAGGGACTATTGGCCAGAATCACGGCTCAGTAAATGTTGTGGCTCAAAGTCAGCTGGAGGTGTGAATGAGAAACTATTCACTTGTACTAACACATTTAACATTCATTCCAATGGTAACGCTGGATCTGAATGTACAGGATTACAGCTGATTATTTATTATTATTTTTTGAATGAAAAAGGAGAATTCATAAAAGTATAGGCAGATGTTTGCGAATTCCTTTTCTGTTGCAAAAATAACAAAATAATTCCTGGATATCATAGACGAAATAATGATGATGATGATTAGAGAAGACGTTCGCGTTTATCTTCAAACGGGAGGTCTGCTATTGATTAGCGCAATTCTCAGCACATGTGAGATCCAAAAGCTGTTCGGGACGGGGCCCAGAAACGACCACGCCTGCTCCCTCGGCCCCTCAACAGCGTGTCCTACACAGGGACACGTGAGAACTCACACACTCACACATGCACTCATCTCCATGTTTCACACGATCTCTACAGACACGTCCAGGGGGAGTCTTTTGTCACATGTTCTGCATATCTGATCACGGATTTTTATCCTTAATTGTTCACACTTGAACAGCAACATACAGTGCACACACACACACCCACACACCCACACACACACACACACACACACAGAAACAACGCGAGTTGTTGCCAGAGGGCAGCTGTAGTTGTGATTTAGAGTTGGATAAACACTTCTTAAAGCCTTGACATTGACCTCCCCCCTTTCTCAATCCCTCTTCCTCCCCTCCCTTCCCTTCCAATCTCAAAGTCTTCTTTTTTTTCTGCATCCAGCTGTAAGATTAGCCTTGCTGTTTTTCCCCTTCCCTCAGCCTATCCTTTTTCTTTTGTTTGGTTTTTACTTTTTGCCTTTGATTAACTGCTTTTCATTCTCCACCTCTCGGCTACCCCGTCTGCGGCTTCTCTTTGTGTTCGCCCATTTCGAGTGTGTTATTCAAGGTTCCTGTTCGTGTTAATCATGTTTTTAGTTATAGTCAAAAACACAGCAGCTGCACAGAGCTCCTCTTGGCAACAACACCAGAAGATCAGTATGGATTTGTCGAACGGGACCGTTCTTTAAAAGACGATGATTGCTTTGCAGCCCGTCAAATGCTCGGACAGTACACGACAATTTACTCTCTGCATGAAAACATAACACAAAACTAGTTTCAATGTTAAAAAGAAGCCAAAACCACCCACGTAGTCAGCCGGTTTGCATGTTGACTTGCCAAAAAGATTGAGACAGACTTTGCATTCCAAACTTCTCTGAAGTCTATTGCTTATCTTTGTGTGTACGCACATCTGCATATTGCTCTGAATTCAGCAGTCTCTAATATCTGTTTATGGTCAAGATATGCTGGTGGGGGCACTCAGGGCACAACCAGTGGGCATGGGAGGAAGGAGAAGAGTGATGGAAAGAAGAAATGTGGAGAAAGAGAGTAAATAGTCTAAACAGTCGGTAAAGTATGTCACATAGTGGAAGTTCCTCCAAATGTGATAAAAAGTCAGTCATAAATCATAAAGTGCTCACTGTTTCTAATTTATTCACTTTTATTTCATGTTCTGGCAGAGGTTCAGTTTAGTAAGAAAAACAGGAATGCAGCAGATGGTAAGTTGAGATAGAAATAAATAGAAAACTATTAAATTACTTTGCTAAAAATAAGTTTTTGTGTAATTAATACTACGCTCTGCTCTACCTCCACCAGTTACAATGAAATGTTGGATTATACAAATTGTTTTTTTACAACTCTCACGGTCCCACAGGATTACTTTATGGAGCGCCTGGCATGGCAACTGGTGGTCGCCATTGTGTGGCACCCAGTTTCTATGGAGTCAAATAACTAAAAAGAAACTTAGCCAATCAATTGACACTTGAAAATGCATCAACATAATATTAACTACCCAAAATGACAGAAAATATCCTTGAAAAAAAATTTAAAAAAAAATGATGTACTGTATGTACTTTAGTGTTTTAGTTTGGCCGAGGTCCCATCCACTAACATGGAGGGCGTGGACCTTATGACCTATACTGCAGCCAGACACCAGGGGGAGCTCTACTTGCTTTGGCTTCACTTTTGAGGAGCCGTTCTGCTATCCATCTTTATACAGTCTCTTTTAAGTAACAAGACATTATTAGATTGTGGGTCAAGTTGATTAGTTGTGTTATCTGTTTTATTTACGGTCAGATAGTTCTCAGATTAAGTGTCAGGCCTCATCCAGCGTGTCATGTGAAATATCAGATCATCTTAACACCTCCAGCCTCCTCACACCCAGTGCACAGGCTAAAATGACCCATTGCCTTCACTGAACCCCTAAATAACAACATCAACTACTACTGAGACGGCAAACAAGATGTCACATAAAATTTCACAAGTGAGGGCTACTCTGGAGAGCAAAATTGAACAGCATTACAAATCGCAATTCCTGAAACTACTGTACTTGTTGCAGCAAAAAAAAGTCAGGGAGAGAGAGAGAGAGAGAGAGAGAACCACACCCCATGTCATCGCCTGTTAATCAGCTAGAACTCATAAGCTCCAATCGCTCTACACTGCACTGGTTCTGTCTCCTTTAATAACCTGACATTATGAAGGAACAGCTCCCAGTGATCTGCAGTATCAGGTGGAGTCCTTCAACATTAGGTGGAAAGTATTTTTTTATGCAACAGTTTGGCAGCCAACGTAGGGAAGAGCCTCTAGAGATATCAGTATGACCCAGCTGCAAGCACATCATGGTAAAGGTGACTGATTACAGTCTGTGTGTGTGTGTGTGTGTTTGCACAGCTTTCCGTGCAGTACCCCCTTTCCAGCCCCTTGATTGCCTGCTGCTAATGAGCGGAGAATTGATAGATGTGAACAGCTGGGAATGGAGAAGGGAAAGACTAAGAGAGGTGGATATAATGATATAATGTTGATAATCTGCCAAAACCAAGGAATCAAACCTGTGTGTGTGTGTTTAAATAGCTCTTATCTCATCTTATTGTATCGTATTAGTTAGAAATCTGAAGTTGGATTCAGTCAGGACTGTGAGACCAGTTGAGGAATCTAGTGGAGAATTAGATAGGCATGAAAGGTGCTGCCATTTCCATATTTGACCAAATACCTCACATTAAAATAAGCAGCTCTACAGCAGAAATATTTACAGCCTGGTACCAAAAAAAAAAACTGCTTTGGTCTATAAAGCTAATTTTCCCATTTCAGACAACTGTACAGAGGTGAACTGTTATATAACCCATCTGTTTAAAAAGATCCAGGCCTAAAGTTATACACCGATCAGCCACAACATTAAAACTGCTGACAGGAGAAGTAAATAACATTGACCATCTTGTGACAACACAATGTTCTGCTGGTAAACTTTTGGACCAGGCATTCATTCATGTGGGTGTTACTTAGACATGTAGCACCCACCTAGACAAGACCAGGCACCCCCACCCTATAGCAATGACACTCCTTGATGGCAGCAGCCATCCCCAGCAGGATGCAGCCTGACACAGACACACACACAAAAATGGTTTAGGAACAACTACAAATCTGTGGGATGATCCACAGAGGCCCCTCCCCTCAACCCATAGGACCCAAAGGCCCCCCACTAACAACATTCTGTTGCCAGACACCCTCAGCAGGCCCATGTCCATTCTCTGATGAGTCACAACTGTTTTAGAGGCACAAGGGAGACCTACACAATATCAGGAAGGTGGTTGTAATGTTATGCCTGGTCGGTGTATGTAGGACAAGGCCGTTTTCGGTGACAGGTGGGTGTCAACACAGGTAGCTAGCTCTCTGCCTAGATGTTACCCCACTCACACTCCACCTCTTTGACATTTATTTAATAAGTCAGGCGCTGCCACGATGGTGACGGCCGGAGTCACTCTTCAGGTAAATTTCCATCTGATCGACACATAGAAAATGTACACATCTGTAAACTCAGTGGTTGAATTCCTTTGCAAACTCACACACAACATGTAAACATTACCTCTATAATGCCTGCAGTTGATGGTTTGACGCATCCAATTTGTATGGTGTCACTGTCTTCATTCCGCTGCTACTAAAGTGGCCAAAAGAATCACTCATTGTTGATGTGTCCCCTAATTACATTAGAAATAAAGCTCTTCTGAGTGTCTTCAATAAAAACCCAGAGTACAAAAGGCCTGCTAGTCTCTGAGGAACAGCAAACACACTTGAAAGCCAAGAACATGTACAACTCAGTCAATAGACTTCTGGGATTCTTTCCATTTTCTCTGAACGCTGCTCTCTCTTTCCCAGAATTACATATAATTTCATTCAGTTTTAAATGACGGTGGAGTAAGTGAGCTTGATTGCTAACTCCGGTGTGGAGCAGAGAACAGTAAGAAGAGAAAGGAGTTAAATTAAAGTGGATGGAGCAGCACAGCTAACAAGCTAGAATATCTTCCCCCAGTCATTGGCTCGCAGTTATTCCAGAGTTTAAACTGTCAGGTTGGTAACAATCAAAGGAGCAAACAAAGGAGCAAATTTCACGTATCACCTTTCTCCAGAGCCCGACTTGATGCGAGCAATGTGCACAGATTTACCTCCTTCCTTCCAGTTCCAGTGAAATGCGATAACTTCACTCTAAAAACACGAGTTACACGTCCCCACAACCGTAGAAAAGCCAGTTTATGTGCACGTGTGCGCATGGACCGCAGCTCAAGTCCAGATCAGCACGTAACACAGCATAATTACTCGCTGATTTGAGGTCAAGCCAAACTGGATACAGGCTATTTCCTGCCATAATCCCTGGTCCGGGCTGAAAGTATTCAATATTACAACACTTAAGCCTTAGTGTGATTGATGATGGTGAAAAACTGCAACCAGTCCTTCTTCAGAAACATTTCAGGCCGGAATCTCTGGAGGAAATGTTGGACTGCACGTGTATCCTGCTGCAATATGTTCATCCATCTTGGTTAAAAACTAGATTAAAATTCTGCTTTTGTTGGAAACTTCCAAATAAATGGAAAAGGTGAAGCAGAAAAAACTTGAAGTGTAGAAATAAAACCTTAAATTTAGCTGGTTTAGGGGGTCATTTTTAGTTAAATATATGCATAAATAAATAAAAGCACTGATTATGTGAAACTATGCCACAGTTCTATTAATTTCCGCTTTTTGTTCCTGTGGAAATCAGATTAAATACCTTGTTCAGACACTTGGTGCGTAAAAAAAAATAAATCACTGGCATCACACACAATAGCGCAGACAGGAAAGTAGAAAACACCATGAGGGCCTAGCACACTAACAAAAGAACAGTATTCCTACTGTAATAAAAACACGGAAAACCCCTTTGTCGGAATGACGCAGAGGTCTCCCTCCTGCTGGGAACACACCCCGTCACACGCGGAAGCGCTCATTAACCCAAAATGCTCCGCGCTTCCTGCTGGTCAGCAATTGTGCCCTGGTTGAGGGGGTTTCTATGGCAACAGTTGTTTTTTTTTGTTTTTTGTGGGAGCATTGGAGGTAGAGAGAGGTCAAACGATGGCCACAGAGAGACACTTGTGTGGTGTGGACACAGAGGCAGTGTCTTGTTTGTAACATGTTGGAGAATGTACATCAATCAGCCATAAGATTATGACCAACTTCCTTATATTGTGTAGGTCTCCCTTGTGCCTCATCTGACTCATCAGAGGAAGGACATGGACCTTCTGAGGGTGTCCTGTGGTGTCTGGTAACAGGATGTTGTTAGTGGGGGCCTTTGGGTCCTATGGGTTGAAGGGAGGGGCCTCTGTGGATCATCCCACAGATACTTGATCAGTTTGGGATCTAGTGAATTTGGAGGCCAGGTCAACACCTTGTGCTGTTCAACATCCACATGAATGCCAGGACCAAAAGCTCTCCATCAGAGAATTGAATTGTCACAAGATGGTCAATGTCATTTACTTCTCCTGTTAGTGGTCATAATATTATGCCTGATCGTTGTGTACATCCAATGGATTTCATTAGACTGAAAGATTTGCGTGAAAGGTAACACAAAAGTCGGGGAAAAAAGCTTAACCCTCCTTTTATAATTATTGTACAATACTGTATCGCACATTTGACAAGACAGATTGTTTCCTCAAATAATAAACAGAAGCATAACAGGAAACACTGTGCTGAACAACAGGTTGTTTACTGATGGCGTTTTGGGTTCTCTGAGTCATACAAGTGGAGCAAAGAGGGCCAACACGGCCCCTACAGCCCTTGAACAGGAGATATTCCTAAAATTAACATTAACACATTAAGCTCTATGAACGTTTCCTCCCGCCAAACACCAAGTTAGTTAATTCTGTTTCTTAGTGTGAAAATGACCATTATTAGTTTTTTTTTTTAATGAAGAAAACATCTCACCTCTTTCAAGGAAACATGCAGTAACTTCTGGAAGCGCTACAGCAAACCAGACCACTCCTCATCCAAATAACGCTACAATGCAGCTTATTGCATCACAGCGCGTTAATGCCAACTGCACAAAGAATGACAAGAAATCCCTCAAACGAAGAACTGCCAGAAAAATCACAGGACTCTCCCTGCCCTCACTGGATGATATTTTCAGGACCAGCTCAAACCACCTTTTCTCCCTGCTCCCATCCTCCAGGCGTTACGGGATCTTCAAAGCCTGCTCCACCAGGCTGCAAAGCAGTCACAACAACTGCACCCTTTTAATGCTTCTTAATCACAGCAATGAGGGTCTATGTGGGATAAGGGGTTCTGATTCATGTTTAATTTTACCTCTGATGCTCTTAAGTGTTTATGTATTTATGTGTATGGGTGTGTGTGCATGTATGTGGGCGTGAACGTGTGAGTGCGGGTACTGTTTTAGAGGTTGCACGGGCAAATTTCACAGCTAGAAGTGAGTGAGAGTTTGGTTCTTCTACAGTGAAGGGGATTACTTATTCACCTGAACAACTGCTGATCAAGGTGTTGTCCTGGCATGCTAAAAAAATGTAGTTAGCTGTCTCACCTTTTGGGGCAGTTCCATGTTGAGATGTCTGCTGTAGCTTTTATGAACTGGAATGCACTTGAGTCGTATTGTAAATTGTAAATTGTAAATTGTCTGCAATCTCAGGGTTTAAAGAAAATGTGTTGGAGCTGTGGTTCATGCCATCATTAATCCACCAATGCCTTCCTGTTACAAGTCAAAAATGTCTGCCGTGAAAAGGTTCTATTATCTCTGCGAACACGTCGTGATGTTAACATTAACAGTGACTCACAAATCCCAGATCCCAAACTCAAACCCAGCGCCTCCCACACACACACGCAAATACATGTCATAAAACTCCCTACAATGAAGTTAACTGGGTCTGGACCAGACAAAGCATTATTCCGTAATCAAAAGTGCACAGGGGGATGATTGTGGTCCACTGGGTGTTTATTATGGTCAGAGGTGATGTTGCTGGTGTGCTGACAAACTCCATATTTGAGCACGTGTCGTGTGATCAGACCGCGTTTGCACGGCTGGAAGAGTTTAGCCTCTGACCTTTTAGCTGTGATTTCACCAGGAATATAGAGAGGTGAGCCGAGAGAGAGAAAGAAAAGTCTACAGCCAGATTTACGACCATAACAGGAAACCTGCAGCTATAACAGACATTGTGTCTGATGGTGTTTTGGGTTATCTGAGTCACACAGAGAGGATTACTGAGAGCAACGTGCACTGTCCTTCCTGCGCTGCAGATGCTCATCTTTCCCCTCACACTGCATCACACACTGAACCACTTGTTGCTTCCCAAAAGGTTCCCATACATACTTGAACAGCTGTGAGACAAGATATTGTCAAAATACATCACTCTCTCAATCGCTCATAATTGCTCAGACTAAAGGAAGGATGTGTTTTTGCTATGGGAATGAGACAACCTCTGGATGACAGATGTGAAAAAAACAAAAATCATTTTTTGGATGATTGGATTTACAGGCATTATTGATATCTGGGGTTTATATGCGCCTGACAGACTGTCACTTTGCTCAGTGTCTGGTTGCTCTCTCAGGCATGGGTGGATACTTGCGGTGACTCAACTTGGATCAGACTGGGAGCTTGTGGGAGCTTCTAGTCTGAAGCAGCACATTTGAATTAATAAAGCATGTTGCTGATATTATATGAATACTCATACAGATGGTATGATGATGATTAATACATGCTTACTGCTGGGTTTCGCTGTGAAGCATATTTGGGTTCAGGCTTGGTGCTGCTGTGTGTGTTTATGTTTGTCCTTTTGGACCAACAGAAATCGCTTTAAAAGAAAGATGCAGTCCGAGATGTCACCAAGGAACAAAGGGTAACATCTAATCACCTGAAGGCCTCTGTAGGAGCTGTAGTCTTAGTTGTAAATTTAATTTGCTAATTAAGAGTAAATTTATTTGATTAACTGAAGTGTTTGTTTTGTTTAGATTCAATTTTTGATGATACTCTTTGTTAATTTGTTTAGGATATTTGCATAGTTTAAAATTTTGGTATTTGGGTAACTGTGGGCACCTGAGTTTATTTAAGGAACTAGGCACCTTGAGGACCAGCATGCACCTGGGTGGGCCTATGGTTTTTTACCAGCGCAAGGAGGAAGCAGCCACGATTTTCTTTGTTCTTTTGTTTGTTTTATTATTTTTGAAATAAATCAACACCAAACGCAAGATCTGGTATGGACATTCACCTTCTTTTTGCCTGCGTTAAACCACATTCCCATGGTGCATCAGTGGCCCTTTGATTATGTTTGATTTAAAGTTTATTTTGTTTTTTATGGACAAATGGCCACTACAACAAGTAAAAAACCCGCCCCTGGACACAAAGGAAGGATTCTACATCATTGGACAGATTGGATCTTCTTGGATTATGGATTGATGTTCAGCATGGATTGATTTATTCAACACTTTTTGTAATATCATCGCCATCAGCGGGACACTGCCTGAGGCTCAGATGAACAGAGGTGCTCAGCCTTCTCACGAGAAACTGGTATGTAATGCTATTGCTGTATTGGACAACAGCCAAACGAGTGGAGTTTGAAAGTCAGTATTTCATATCAAGTTGGAAAAGTTTGAACGACGCCGAATTGCGGCACGTCATCATTACGAACACTTTACGCATAGCTGTCAGCGGCTTCCAGTCATAAAACTACTCGACCTCAGTGTGTGGTGTTGTGTGTGATGAACTGGATCTGATCAGTCAACAATCAAATAATTTTGCTACTTTTTGCTATTTTTATCTGCACGTTTGATCGCTGCACAAGCAGCTTTGGAAGAATCAACATGTCCGATGATACGGCGAAAGAGACTGAAACATTGCCAACTAAAAGGAATATTACACTGACTTCTAAAGGATTGTGCTTCTACATTAAAATGAGCCAGGAAAAACGGAGTGTAAAATGCAAACAAGCAAAAAAGTCAATGGACAAAATCACTGCGTTAATGGAATCAAATGAAAACGTCAATTCAGTGAATTCTGAGCTTGCAAATCTTATCCAGTGTTGTCAAGACGCAAATGAGCTGCATGAATCTTTAATAAACTTACCTTTGCCAGAGGATGAAATTAAAAGACAATGTGAACATTTCGAGGCAAAGATGGTAAAGTTGAATGATTTCACTGAAACGGTAAAACAGTGGCTTTCCAAACTGGGTCATCCATATGTGTATCAAAATACTGCATCTCATGATCATCAAGGTGTCACTGATGAAATAAATCCTGACGATAGCGCTTCTAATGTGTCAAGTGTAAAGGCAAGCTCTGTAAAATCACACTCCCAGTTATCACGGACCTCCTCGACCGCATCAGCGCGTATTAAAGCCGAGGCCGAAAAGGCAGCTCTGATGCAGCGCGTTGCTGCGCTAAAAAGGAAACATTTAATTGAAGCAAAAGAGGAAAAGCTAAGGAAAGAAAAGGAACAACTGGAACTTGAAACTGAACTGGCTGCAACAAATGCAAAACTTAATGTTCTGGAGATTAATTCATCTGCGTGTGGCTCAAAACGATCAGACGGGATGAACTCTTATTTTGAAAGGAACATTTCTCAAGCATCAAATGTACTGAATCCCGATGCTGACATGTTTGTACCACTACCTCTGAATAAAAAGGTGAATGTTACTGATGTGCCTGTAATATCTCAACCACAAGTTGTTAGGCCTAAACAAAGCAAAGAAACACAAAGGGATGAAATGTTTTTGGATGTTGGTGAACCAGTTCAATTTGCATCTGCTGCTGATCAAACCCAAGGAGGACTGGTAAACCCTCAATATCATGCTCTGACAAATGGCTCTCAGGATGAGATTGTCAACATTATGCAGAGACAAAATGACATCACTGCTCTGCTGGTTCAACAAAATCTAAGCTCTGTCCTTCCATCAAGAAATATTCCTGTGTTCGATGGAGATCCTCTTCACTACAAGTCTTTCATCAGAGCTTTTGAAAATGGAGTGGAGGAGAAAACATCTAATTGGAGTGACCGTTTACATTTTCTTGAACAATACACCAGGGGAGAACCAAGGAACTTAGTGCACAGTTGTCAACACTTACCCTCAGAGCTGGGATACAACAAGGCCAAAATTCTTCTTGCAGAGCATTTTGGAAATGAATACAAAATTTCAAGTGCTTATATGGAAAGAATTCTTAACTGGACACCTGTTAAAAGTGAGGATGTTAAAGCATTACAGTCATTCTCTCTATTTCTGCGAGGATGCTCAAATTTAACAGAGCAAATGACACAAATGAAAGAACTGGACTTACCCTCTAACATGAGAAGCATCATCATGAAACTTCCTTACAAGCTAAGGGAAAGATGGAGGAATGTTGCTTGTGATCTTCTTGAGAAAAATGGTCGGAGAGCACTGTTTGTTGATCTTGTTACTTTTATTGAAAAGCAAGTCAAAATTGCCTCAGATCCGCTTTTTGGCAACATTCAAGACTCACTATCCACCAAATCCAAATCTTCCAAGACAAGCCATTTCATACAAAGAAAGAAGGAAAGCAGTTTTGCTACTAATGTCACCACAATGAAGGAAGGAGACATGATTCTATGTACAGGAAATAAAATCAAGCCCTCCTCAATTCACAGTTGTTTGTTTTGTTCACAAAGTAGTCACTCGTTGGATAACTGCTCTCAGTTTAGAATGAAATTACATCGGGATAAGATCAATTTCATCAAGGAAAAAGGAATATGTTTTGGTTGCCTGAAAGTAGGCCACATGAGCAAAGACTGTAGGAGTCGTTTGGATTGCAATGTGTGTAACCAAAAGCACCCAGGAATCCTTCATATCGAGCGTCAGGATAAAGGCACATCCTCCAAACAATCACAACAGACTGTGAGCCTTCCAAGTGTTTCTACTGTAATGACACAGACCTGTGGCCATATTGGGGCCGGTGCTGAAGATGATTCTATCTTTTCTGTTGTTGCAGTTAAAGTTAAGAGCCACAAGAGTAACACAATTGTACAGACATATGCTTTTCTGGACCCAGGAAGCTCAGGAACATTCTGCACAGAGAGCCTGGCAAGAAAATTAAATATGAGTGGCAAAAGAACAAGTTTTTTGATGAGGACAATGGGGCAAAAGAAAATTGTAAATGCTCATATTCTGTCAGGCCTTGAGGTGTCTGGTGTGGACATGAATGATTTCATCCAGTTACCTGATGTTTTAACACAGAGATCTATGCCTGTCTCGTCACTTAATATTCCCCGACAAGAGGATCTTTTTCAGTGGTCTTACCTAAAGGATGTAAAGGTCCATGACATTGATGCGGATGTAGACCTCCTAATTGGAACTAATGCCCCCAAAGTAATGGAGCCTTGGGAGGTAATAAACAGCCAGGATGAAGGACCCTATGCAGTAAGAACCAGGGTCGGTTGGGTCATTAACGGTCCACTTCGTGGCACAAGCAGCAGGAGTAAGAAAGGCTGCCCTGTTGTAACAGCCAACCGAATCTCTGTTGAGCATCTTCAGGACATGTTGGTTCAACAATATAACCACGATTTTCATGAAAGATCAGCTGAGGAACAAACTGAAATGTCCAGAGAAGATGTCAAGTTCATGAATGTTGTAAGCAGCACAGCAGAAATGATTGAAGGTCATTACTGTATTGACTTACCTTTCCGACAGGAGGACTGTGTGCTGCCAAACAATCGCTGTGTTGCAGAACAGCGCCTCCAAAGCTTGAAAAGAAAATTTGACAGGAACAGCACATTTAAGGAGGAATACACAACATTCTTAAAGGACATGATTGCTCAAGGATATGCTGAAGTGGTGCCTGCTGACCAACTAAAACAAAGTGATGGAAAAGTGTGGTATATTCCCCATCATGGAGTCTATCATCCCAGAAAAGGCAAGCTGAGAGTTGTTTTTGACTGTGGAGCAACATATAAAGGGACATCACTGAACTGCCAACTCTTGCAGGGACCTGATCTGACCAACACTCTCATTGGAGTCCTTATTCGATTTAGGCAAGAACCTATAGCAGTAATGGCAGACATCAAAGCCATGTTTCACCAAGTGCGTGTCCCAGATAAACACATCGATTTTCTCCGCTTCCTCTGGTGGCCAGATGGTGATACTGCACAGCCTCCACAGGAACATCGCATGAGAGTTCATCTGTTTGGTGCTGTATCTTCACCAAGTTGTGCAAATTATGCTCTGAGGAGAACAGCAGAAGACAATGCACATCATTTCCCACTTGAAGTGATCAATACAGTGAAACATAATTTTTATGTGGACGATTGCCTGAAAGCCATGGCTTCAAAGGAAGAAGCTGTACAGATGATCAAGGATTTGACTGCTGTCTGTGCAAGAGGAGGATTTACTCTTTCAAAATGGATTAGCAACAACCGCACAGTGCTGCTGTCAGTCACAGAGGAAAGGAGAGCAAATACAATGATGGAGCTGGATTTGGATGCAGACCAATTTCCAACAGAGCGAGCACTTGGACTACAGTGGTGCATTGGAACGGACATGTTTCAGTTCAGAACAACAGTTCGAGAACAACCACAGACCAGAAGAGGCATTCTTTCAGTGGTCAGCTCTCTTTATGACCCTTTGGGATTTTTGGCCCCATTCAGTATGCCAGCCAAATTGTTGTTGCAGGAGCTCTGTAGGAGAAACTTAAAGTGGGATGAGGTCATTCCCTATGCCTTATCTAAGCAATGGTCTGAATGGCTCCAGGATCTTCAAAAAATGGATGAGTTCAAAGTGGAACGCTGTATTAAACCTAGAGACTTTGGAGCCCCAGTTTCAGCACAGCTTCACCACTTTTCTGATGCCAGTCAAGTTGGATATGGAACGGTATCTTACTTAAGACTGGAAAAGGATCATAAGATACACGTAGCATTTCTCTTGGGAAAGGCTAGGGTCGCTCCTCTCAAGCAGACTACAATCCCAAGATTGGAACTCACAGCTGCAGTTCTTGCTGTTCGAGTTGATAAAATGCTGAGGAAGGAATTGCAACTTATGCTGGAGAAATCAGTTTTCTGGACAGACAGCACAACGGTACTTAAATACATCGCAAATGAGACCAAACGATTTCACACTTTTGTGGCAAACAGAACTTCTGTCATCAGAGAAGCTTCAGATATTGAGCAGTGGAGATATGTGTGTTCGAAAGAGAATCCAGCGGATGAAGCATCAAGAGGAATGAAAGCTCAGGATTTCCTGACAGGCAGGAGATGGTTGAATGGACCTGAGTTTCTCTCCAAATCAGAGGAGGAATGGCCTAATCTGAAAGGGGATTGTGATGTAGTTTCTGATGATGACCCAGAGGTCAAAAGGGACATGACAGTGAATGCTATTGTCAAGGACGTGGAAAAGGCCACCAGCCAGCTGATCAATTATTTTTCATCCTGGATTAAGTTAAGAACATCTGTGGCTTGGTTTTTAAAAATCAAAGCAGCTTTCATGACACTGGCGCAGAAGAGGAAGGAGTTTAGTGCTTCTGCAGGCCTTAATCAAGAACAAGTGGACAGGAAAGTTCAAAACTTTAAAGTCACACTCAAAGGACAAAGTCTGATTCCCGAAGATCTTGTAAATGCAGAAGAGTCCATCATTCTGTATGTACAAAGGCACAAGTTCGAAGCTGAAATCGCCTCACTAAAGAGTGGATTTAAAACTATCTCCAAAGAAAGCACACTGTACAAACTGGATCCAGTGCTGGATGATGGAATCCTCAGAGTTGGTGGTCGGTTGAGTAAAGCAGCATTGCCAGCAGAATCTAAACATCCGGTGATTCTTTCTAAAGACATGTATGTATCCACACTCATTTTGCGCCATATTCATAATCAACTAGGGCATGCAGGGAGGAATCATATGTTGTCCAGGTTACGACAAAAATACTGGATCACTAACGCAAACTCTGCTGCCAGAAAGGTAATATCTGACTGTATTGTGTGCAGACGCAACAGGGGAAAGCTGATTGAGCAGAAGATGGCGGACTTACCTGAAGAGAGGGTGTTGCCTGAAAAGGCTCCTTTCACAAATGTGGGAGTTGATTATTTTGGCCCCATTGATGTTAAAAGAGGTAGAAGTCTTCTTAAAAGATATGGAGTGCTATTTACATGTCTAACTAGTCGTGCTGTACATCTGGAAGTGGCTTATACACTGGATACAGACTCGTGTATAAATGCAATTCGGAGGTTTATCTGTAGACGAGGTCCAGTCTCAGCTATCAGATCGGATAACGGCACAAATTTTGTTGGAGCCAATCGGGAGCTGAAGGAAAGTCTGGCTGCTCTGAATCATAGCAAAATTCAAAGGGCTTTTGTTCAGGATGGCATAAAATGGAGCTTTAACACACCTGCAGCTTCCCATCAAGGTGGTGTTTGGGAACGTCTGATTCGTTCAGTGAAAAGTGTTCTCACCTCAGTACTGAAACAACAAACTCTGGATGATGAAGGGCTCCAGACCGTCTTCTGTGAGGTTGAGGCAGTACTAAACGACAGACCCATCACAAAAGTCTCAGATGATCCAGATGACTTAGAAGCTCTCACACCAAATCATATTTTAATGTTGAAAGGAAAACCAATCATGCCACCAGGACTGTTTGACCGAAATGATCTATATATAAGGAAAAGGTGGAAGCAAGCACAGTATATTGCCGAGCTGTTTTGGAAGAGATGGATTTCTGAGTATCTACCCATGATGCAGGAGAGACAAAAATGGACAAGGCCAAGGAAAAGCCTCACTCCTGGAGATGTTGTTCTTGTCGCAGATGCGTCAGCTCCAAGAGGATCTTGGATCATGGGGAAGGTTTTGGACATCAGACCAGATGCAAAGGGCCTGGTACGCACTGTGCGTCTTCAAACAAGGACCAGTATTCTGGAGAGACCTGTGACGAAGCTCTGCCTACTACTGGAAGCAGCAGTCTAACATCATGACTCTCTCTTTCTCTACCTCTATTCTTTCTTTCTTTTTCTCCAATTAACCTGTGTTTTATTTTGCAGATTCATCAAGAAAAGAGTTTATTTGGGGCTGACAGATAGAATAGGTCTGTTTCATAGTTGTAGTTGCAGAAGTAGCTCCTTATTTATATATAACTGTAATTGTGATATTATGCACAATTAGGGGCCGGAGTGTAGGAGCTGTAGTCTTAGTTGTAAATTTAATTTGCTAATTAAGAGTAAATTTATTTGATTAACTGAAGTGTTTGTTTTGTTTAGATTCAATTTTTGATGATACTCTTTGTTAATTTGTTTAGGATATTTGCATAGTTTAAAATTTTGGTATTTGGGTAACTGTGGGCACCTGAGTTTATTTAAGGAACTAGGCACCTTGAGGACCAGCATGCACCTGGGTGGGCCTATGGTTTTTTACCAGCGCAAGGAGGAAGCAGCCACGATTTTCTTTGTTCTTTTGTTTGTTTTATTATTTTTGAAATAAATCAACACCAAACGCAAGATCTGGTATGGACATTCACCTTCTTTTTGCCTGCGTTAAACCACATTCCCATGGTGCATCAGTGGCCCTTTGATTATGTTTGATTTAAAGTTTATTTTGTTTTTTATGGACAAATGGCCACTACAGCCTCTCTCGTTAACGATCATGAGTCCAATATCAGGAGATCACTGGAGAACCATGGCAGAGTGGCAAGGACAAAGAAGCTGCTCTTCAAAATTACATTTCATCCCGTCTGCAGTTTGCTAAACGTCATGTGGACAAGCCAGAAAACTACTGGGAAAATGTTTTGTGGATGGATGAGACCAAAGGATAATTATTTGGCTTAAAAGATTATTTGAGGCAACACAGCTCTCCAGCATCCAAACCTCCTCCCATCCAGGAGACACAGGGGTGGTGCTGTCTTTGTTCAGGCTTGTTTTGGTGCATATGGGCCTGGACGGATTGCCATCATTGATGGACCAATGAAATTCGAATCATACCATTGAGGTATTTTGCTTAGTGGCAAATATATCACCTGATCTGTCCTGCTGAAAGAGGCCACTGTAATTGGAGAATACTAATTCCAGGAAAAGGGTGGACTCAGGCTGCAACAATGCTTAGCTAGTTGGTACATGAATGGCAGGAGCCAAGGTCTTCCTGCACAACATTGGCCAAAGCCTCCGCCAGCTTGCCTTCTTCCCAGTACCATGTGTTCCAAAGGTAAGTGACACATACACACCTGGCTATCCACATGATATAAAAGAAAACTTGATTCATCAGACTAGGCCATCATCTTCCATTGCATTGTGGTCCAGTTATGATGCACAGGGTCTAGGTTAGGTAGGCACTTTTGGCTGTGGACAGGAGTCTGCATGGGTATTGCATCTATGCAGCTCCATAGTCAAGAAACTGCAATGTTGACTATGCTGACTCCTCAGAAAAGTCACTCACCATTCAGCCAGGGCTGGAGAGCAGAAACCCCACAGCAAAAACAGCAATTTCAGTTTTTAACATCTCCTTTTCTTCGTTCCCTCTACAGCTGTGAAAGCACATCACAAGTCTTTGAATTACACCCATGACCTGCACTCATAATACACATGGGTAAATACCACAGAACTCTTGCATTACACAAGACTCAGTGTTTTGATTAAATCACCATTTCATTCAATTACATGGACTGGCCTTGTGAGTGAAAAAAATATTTCTGTGGAAAGGAGGGTTCAGATAACGGCAGCCTACTGAATGATCCAAATTAAGTTTGTGAGGACATCAAACTACAGTAAACTGAACCCTACCCCAAAACAAGCAACTACTGTAAACATTTTAAATGTTTTGCCATATCTTTCACAAGGATATGACTCATTTTCCGATAGGCCAGATTAACACATGTCTTGCCAAGCCAATGGTTTTACCCAAAGTCACAGAGCAAAGAGTTTTCCCTGTAGGCGAAAGCTCACATAGCTCAGTCATCAGAAGGCATTGTTTGTGAGAGGGCACCGAGGGAGAGGAGAAATGCTGTGACTGGAAAAAATGATTTCTCATCGTAATTTCTTTCACTTCCTCTCTTAGACTTGAATGGTGACAGGATAAAGTGACTAGACAGAAAGACGATCTTTGTTTTATTGTGAAGGTTGGTCATGGGACTCTGTGGTTGCAAGTCTCTTGTACCTCTCACCGCAGAAAGCATCATTAAAGGCTGCGGTTGGGCGTGTTCAGATGTGTGCTCTGTTGCACTTGCCAATTTCATGTCCTAAAGTATGCAGGTTTGAATGAGGCATCAGATTATGAGACCTTCTTATAAATTGCCTACATAGCTATATGTAAAGGGGGAACTACAGTTTTTTACAACCTGGACCTTATTTCTGGCTTAAAATACCATCGTTTACTCACCCATATAACTTTTGTGTCATTTGCACTCGTTCAGGAGATAATTAGATCAACGTATATCCATATAGTGGGAGTGACAGGGCACCAAGATGCAGCCTCTAAATAACGCATTATCTGCCGCGAAACCCGTTCATTTTGCCAGTGTTTTGTTGTGATACGCTAGTGCTATTCCCCGTTGAGTCCGGAGTTACCTGTTATCATCATCCGGGGTCTGTAGATTGACCTACTAACCTCTGACCTGGACGATGTCATCTCTGAGTGCCGTGCGCACCAGTGACGGTCGGCTTGTTTACCTGTAGTTTGCTACTGCTATGGTTCATCCACAACCTCAGAATAGGAAAAATATTCAGCCATGTTGCAAAAAACTAGCAGTAGCAAATTACAGGTAAACAAGCTGACCGTTGCAGGTGAGCGCACGGCTCAGAGATGACAGGTAACTCCGGACTCAACGGGGAATAACACTATCGTATCATAACAAAATATTGGTGAAATGAACGAGTTTTGCGGCAGATAATGCTTTATTTAGAGGCTGCGTCTTGGTGCCCCATCACTCCCGCTGTATCCCGCAGATCTAATTATCTCCTAAACAAGTGCAAATGACACAAAAGTTATATGGGTGAGTATACGACCGTATTTTATGCTAGAAATAAGGTCCAGGTTGTAAAAAAACAGTAGTTCCCCTTTAAGTGATATGACTTGATGCTTTCATTTTTTTATATATTTACAAATTTTAATCTGACCTTTTTTCTTTTAGGCCTGAAGGATACACGGCGTGTTTGGGGATAAACGCCGAGCATAAACATAACTCTGTTTAAAATTAAAAGAAGACAAACGGTACATTTAAGGTTTTATCTTATCACTGATTCATAATGTTGCTGCAAGGATGGTTGTTGGTTCATTTGAAACTGCATGGTAGGGAAATGCTAGCGATATGTTTTAGCCCGACATTCCAGTTTATGTGACCATGACAATGACTTTACAGAGTTTTAGTTCAGTGTGTTGAGTGTTCACCATGAGCGGGTTGTTGAAGGAATGGCATAAAATTGCTCTTCTAATGTTGCTATGCAATCTTTCTTTCTGAAGGGACTCTAGGTAGCACTTGAATTGACAAAATTGCTCAAGTATATGTACAGGACGGAGGAAAGTAAAGACTCAAAACAAAAAATAAAAGACTTCATCACAAAATAACTCCTGGAATGCACTTAGCACGAACAGTGGAACTATACTTCAACTGCAGCTGAGCGAGACAGTGTTTACCATCCTTAACAAAAGGTATTAAAAGTTACGGTCCGGCATGCACGCCAACACTTGTATTATCTTCCTTTTGGCTCTGCCTTGAGCTTTAAACTTGGCTTAAGTTCGCCCCAAGATTTCACAGTAAATAATTTCTCAAAAGACCTCTGTGGCTATCTCATTTTGCCAAACAGCTGTTTCGTGGCCACGGACGGGGGCGAGTGAGAGAAGACGTCCAGGATGGGAGAGATCATTCAAGCACGGGAGGCACGGAGACGGGGAAAACACAAAGAAGAAGCAGACCGTGGAGACAGAGACGGAGACGGAGACAGACGGACGTGAGGCAAAAGGATTCAGACGTGCGATTCTGTCCACACTTGTTTGATTGTGTCTGTGGCCAGAAGTGAGAGGAGGAGGGTGGGAGGAATAAAAGAATTAACATGTGCAGGGCTCTGGGGAATGTCGGTTTCCTAGACGACAGCGGGCATAGCTAAACAAACGAGCCCTTTCATAACAATTCAAAACAAACAGAAATGTCTCCCTTATTAGCACCCTGCATTGGTAAAAAATGTCAGTCCTTTGTCTCATCCTAGAAATGAAATTCAGATTTTAAAAAAATCTGATTACATCAAGTTTAATAGCGCCTGCCTTCCATATTTTACTTGTTCTCCAAAATTTAGTGCCTGTTGGGAAATAGGTAAGAGGAGGGTGAGACGCCTCCTGCTCCAGATTCTGCTCCAGAGAGACAGAGAAGTATGTGTGTGTGTTAATTATAAATTTATGTTGAGGGGATGAGTG
Source organism: Chelon labrosus (assembly GCF_963514085.1). Taxonomy (NCBI): domain Eukaryota; kingdom Metazoa; phylum Chordata; class Actinopteri; order Mugiliformes; family Mugilidae; genus Chelon; species Chelon labrosus. The sequence goes on from NC_140339.1 coordinate 7,778,985, forward strand.
GGTTTTTGTTGCTCGGAGCTGCGTTTGATGAGCCAGCAGGTCCACCCAGAATCCTGGCAAAGGTGCGGATCTGTAATCAGTTGCAGGAGGCCGCGAACAACAGCTCAACATTTTCTTTGCTTTTCTTGCCGAGAGTCATATGAGAAGACTGATACCGCAGTCTAGGTTAGCTTAGCATGAAGGCTGGGAACCACGAGCTTGGCAATCAGTCTGCTTACTGTACAAGCGTCTCTGCAGCTCACTATACATTTAATTGTCTGCACATGAGCTCATCAAACCATTGATTTAGTTTTTACTGTAAGCAACGCTGGTTGCATGGAAATTCAGTATGTTCTGCAAGTGCTTCACATAAATGAAGTGAGAACTGTTGAAGCCTTGCGATTTATTATAAAGTCCACTTTGCTGCCGGTCAGGGAGGCATGGGTGGAGGCTGGCTGGCTGTTCAGGCACGAATGAGTGCCTCACTCACCCTCTTGTTATTTCTGGTTTCTAATGAACCCATCACGAAGAACAATATCTACCAGCTTGCACATTTTCAGCATGGGTGGTTCAAGTGGAAGGCAGACGTCCAACACTGGCATCATAACCACCCTCTGCCCACAGAAATCATTCCTCGGGGCTAACACTACGGCAGTGAGGCGGCTTTCAAACGCAAATGTCATATCGAGGAGAGAAAAAAAAAAAAGCAGTAAAACAAGAGAAGAGCGAGAGCCTTGTTGGGAAATAAACAGATTTCTCTCGAGCGATCGATGCCAGGAGTCACGAGGGTGATCAACCCAGTTAAAGAACAGTGTGAAAGCTTGTTTGGGAAAAACACTGATGTATGTGTGCCACATAGTTATTTAATGAGTGTGACACAGAGATGAGAGACAGAAGGGCAGAGAGGAGGAGGAGGAGGGTGGAATCTGGTTGTGTTGTCCCGTCCAAAGAATGGATGTGGGTCAGTGTTTGTGCTACGAGTCGGTCACTCAGTTTTTCCTTTCAAGCCACAACACAAACACGCACACACAGAGCTACACCCTTCCTTTTCCATCATCCTCTTTGCACCCTTGCATTTCCCCTCTTCCTCCAGCTGTTTGGCCTGTCCTGTTGACAGCCACATGCCAAGTTGCTGTCAGCCCTCAGCAGCCCGTATGAGGGTGGAGGCTGGCAGCTGGGTCCTCGCTTTATTAGATCAAATCGTTACCATCTGATCAAGGTACAGCACAATATACCTTAATGTGTTATATTTGTAGCACTCCCTAATAAACAGGCCTTATAAAGAGCTTGTAATTTGATCTAAGTGCAGTGTTATTTAATTATTATGATTAATGGTAATTCAGTTATGCTTTATTCTGTACAGAAAAACATTTGGGTTGCCAGGTTGGGGGAAAAAACTCCCTGGAAGCTGTTCACGCTCAAGCACATAGCTTTAGCTCTAATTAACCCTTTCCTTTCTGGAAACTCTAAAAATATACTTATTTCCGTGTATACCTGTACATGTAGATTGAAAAAAATTATTACTGGATTGCTATGTTTACAAACTGATTTTTAACCTTTAATAAAGCTATTCGTTGTTAATTATTTTATAATTAACGCATTATCACAAAATGTGGAATAGAAATTGATAATTTGGTAAAGGGAATAGTCATTAGATAATGCTCTGTTTCAGTTTGTTTTATGCGCAATAACCGTCAAACTACATCTTGATTGATTTAATCATAATTAACATTTACATCATTAATAAGTTGGCAACCAGAAGCATTAATGTGAAAAGTCACATGACCTTGTTGTCGGATACACTCTGGGTATTCTGGTCGACGGATGTGACACTGAGCTCAGGCAGACGCGAGACCTCCTCCTCCTCCCCCTCCTCCTCCTCCCCCTCCACCAGAATCGCGCAATGATCCAGCTCCTCCGCTGTGGATCCGGCCGCTTCTCTGGGAACACTTCAAACTGTCACGGATCAAATCAAGTCGACAGCTCTTGAGAGACGGGCGTGAGAGAAGGACTGGTGTCTTTTTTTTTTTCTTTTTCTTGCAGCAGAAGTCTGCTCCAGATCAGCTCACGTTACAGACTCTAGTCTGTTCTGGTTTGAGGGGTTTTCCCTCAGTGTTCAGCTACCAGCTCACCTGCAGACGCCAGACCATGCGCTCCCGGGCTGCGCTCCCGCGGTAAGTCACCTCCATGTCAGGTTTATCCGTGCGTAAAGGAGCATTTGCGTTATGCAGGAATCAAAAGGCTGAGAAAAACGTGAACAAATTAACGGCACTGTCAACATTTTAGTGATGTAGCAGCAGCAGCCTAAATGAAAGCAACAGAAGAACAATTGCTTTTAAGAAATGTAGAAATTCCCACAAAATAAATCTATAAAGCGCACTGTATGTCTATGGAGAAACGCAACACCAAGATTTTGTCACTGATATTTTCCCACGGCTGTTCTTAACAATGCGTTCAGTTGTCAAATATCAGGTCAGGAACACAGAGGAAGAAGGTGTTAGTGTGTTTAAGATAAAAGAATCTGGGCTTGTATCACCCTTAAAATCATACAAATAAAACAAAAACAGAGTCTGTCTTTGGTCCAGCAAAATGTTATTCAGCCACTCTTGCAGGCTTTAGGCCAATCCCTCAGGCCACTTCAGGAATTTTCCATCAGAGCCTGGTTATGCCTGATCTTTGCCCTGTTTGTCATAATTGCAGCACTAAAAACGGTTGAAGATTACAGCTGCCAAATTCCAGCGCAGATAAAAAAAAAATAAAAAATTGAGATACTTTCCCTTTCCCATGTATGTCGTTAGAAACATATGACGTTGGCTTTAGGGATCAGGATGTCTGATGCCACTTGGTGTTCTGCAGAATTATTTCATCTTTCACTTGTTAACTTGATCTCTCCTCCTGTCCCTCCACAGGTTTACCTCCCTCCTATTTCTCCTTTTTCTTCCACCCGTTCTTTCCTCCTCCTCCGCCTCCTCCAAACCTCAGTGGATTCTCCAGCGGGTCCCTGTGGTCCTTCCCCAGCAGACAGAGGATCGACCAGCCCCTCACTTCCTGTCTCCGGCCCGCTTGGATGTTTCTTCGCCCTGTGACCCAGAATGCCACAAGAAAGCCCCTCGCCCGAGCTACTGGGACCTGCGGCGTCTTCTGGCCTACGAGACCCTCCACTCCAATGGGCAACTCACTGAAACCGCCATTGGGATCTACGGCTACAACCCGAATTCTGACACCACTCCAGCCTACTCCTCTGCGTCGCCTGGCAATACCGAGCGGTCGCACGTCAGAAGAAAACGTCAGATCTTCGGCCATGATGGGCGTTTTAGCATTGCTGGGCAGAACTTCCTGCTCAAATATCCCTTCTCAGTGGCTGTCAAACTGTCCACTGGGTGCTCTGGTACACTCGTGGGAGACCGCCATGTCCTTACAGCTGCTCATTGTGTTCACGATGGTAAAAACTACGTGAAAGGAGCCCAGAAGCTCCGTGTTGGCTTTTTAAAACCTAAGCAACGGGACACACAATATTCTCCCTTTTACCTTTCTTCCAACCTTACCAACCACGTTGAAGGAGGCGCTGCTCCGTACGCCGCCCCAACCAACGACAAAATGAAGTTCCAATGGATCAGAGCCAAGCGCACCCATGTTCCCAAAGGATGGATTAAAGGGAATGCCAATGATATTGGAATGGACTATGACTATGCCTTGCTGGAACTTAAGAAACCGCACAAACGCCGCCACATGAAGTTAGGAGTCAGCCCCCCAGCTCAGAGACTGCCCGGTAAACGGGTCCACTTCTCTGGATTTGACAACGACCGTCCAGGTCAGCTGGTGTATCGGTTCTGCCGGGCCGGCGAGGAGACACCGGATCTTTTGTACCAGCACTGCGATGCTCAACCTGGGGCCAGCGGCTCAGGAGTCTACGCCCGGATGTGGGACGGACGGCGCAGGCGCTGGGAGCGGAAGGTGATAGGCGTGTTCTCTGGGCATCAGTGGGTGGAGCGACAAGGGGCGTCTCAGGAATTTAACGTAGCAGTCAAAATCACACCTCTGAAATACGCCCAGATCTGCTACTGGATAAAAGGAAACTTTGTGAACTGCAGGGAAGGGTGAGGAAAAAGCTGGAGCGAGGACCACGCGAGCCATACAGGGGTGCAGATACAAGATCGCCTGCATCCTTATGGAATATAGAGGCAACAAGAATCCACATTTTTTTACCACAATGCGTGTAGCGGAGACATTACATTAATATCAAAATTTAGTTTGTTGCCCCTCTTCTCAGATGCCAATATCACCAAGTCCAGTAATGACACTAAATGATGTAACCACCCTGTGTTTATGCTTAGTACTGCATCGCCACTCACACTTCTAAAGTATGGAACTGCTTCATCTGCTTCCCTGGATAACCAAGTTATCTTTCAACCTGGAACATGGACTGATGAAGTAGGACTGGGAGAACTGTTACTCTATTCATTTTAGCCTTCTTCCTGAGCTAATACTAAAGATTGCACTGTTGAGTAAGTGTTTCTACTGAAAATGATGACTGTAGATGAATGTACAACTACCAAAGTTGCCAACTGTTTCTTTCCAAACTATCCTGCATCTCCTCTCAGTGGGCACACTGCCTATCATCAGACATAGTGAACATCCAACTTGTTATACAGGTTGATGGTAAATGACTGCAGAGGTCTCTGGTCATGGCTGTGGATTACTTGTCACATGAAGCACTGTTTGCTGAACGTCTTTCTTTATTGCTTAGTGCCACCTGGTGGTTATACAAAACACTGCAAGTGTCCACAGTGAGCATTATGCCAACTTAAACTAGGCTTAAAAGCACTTTTTACTTTTTTTCTGTTTTTGTGACGTTTCCAGAACGGAAGACTTTATGGCAGATTTTATGAAATATATGCTTTGAAGTAAGGAACCTGTGTCACGCATCTGCTTGCAATTTGCTCTTGCAACACATCATATGCGAAGAATTAAACAAACAATATCGGGTTAAACACCACTTGTTTTATTTCAGATGTCAAAATGAATATTCAGAAATGCGGCGGGGAAACCGAAACACTGTAAAATGCCGAAATATGAGGACCAGCTCCCATGACTTCTCTTCAGCACCGAGGTTCAACCAGGAGTTTGAAAATGGGATTCAGGGATTTGACACATTAAAAAAAAAAAAAAAAAAAAAAAAGAGAGAAAAAGAAGAAAAACTGCAGATTGTTTTTTTTTTGTTTTGTTTTTTTGTTTTTTAACGCTTTATAGGTCACGTTTATCCTCTCGGGGAAGATGAAATTCACTTCACCCCAAGCAAGGAGTGAAATAAAGCAAACTTAAAATGTCTAATTTCTATGTTATTGCGTTATGGGCAAGTTGAATATGACATTATCAGCACAGTTCAGTTTAAAAATCTGCGACATTCAAGTGGAAAATGTCTGCAAACAGAACAAAAGCACCAAAGAGGTGATTTAGGTTCATAGACAAACTGTGGCACATGGCATGGCATTTGAGTGAAATCACCGCTCCCTGTGTGCTGCAGACGAACACAATGCTTCACCTCAAAGAAGTTTCCTTCCCCCACATTATGACTCGACCTGAAACTAGAGTAAAGCAACGCAAAAAAACTCAAGGGCACAGGAAATATCGATCCTTTGATTCTCTCAGATGAAACGGCTTTTCGGTTCACGTCGTATAGATTTCCGTCTGAACACTGGACCGCTAATCAGGCCCTTAAATCTTAATACCGCCTTAAATTATACACCCACTCCAGACTAGAGCCTCTGGATGGAGAGCAGGCTCACAGAGAGAAAACCACTGAAGGATGAGAAGACGTTCACAAAGAGCAAGAAAGGCAACTAGATGCGAGGCAACCTGTTTGTAATACAATTTCGGTAACTGAGAATACATGAACTGGTAATGAGTGACGCATACAGTCGAACCCCTCCAGCTCTCGTCACCCCCTGATTTTGACTGATTCGTATTAGTCACCGGTAAAAAAAAAAAAAGTTATTTTAAACAACAACAACATATTTGCAGCGGGAGAAGGGTTAGGTCCTGGGATGTATCAGCAGAAAACTTTATTATCAACCACATTCGTTTTGTTATCTGCATCCAGTCAAAAAAAAAAAAAAAAGACTGACCTGATGTGATAAAACCTTAAACCTACTATGGTTGAAACATTCAGGAATAAAACAAAACAGTGACTGGATGACCTTTAAGAGCACAAAAGAGGAATAGGCTACAGATCATAGCAAGATTTCAACATAGGAAAGTGTGGTTAGACATCTGCAGGAGGTTTGGCTTTTATGCTTACAGCAGCAGCCTTTCAAACCTCACACTTCTTAAGTAACCACAACCAGGTCAGGCAGGGATTTACTCCGAGTTTAAAGATGTCAGCGGTATCTCGAAACCCCTTGCGGCTTGCTGTAGGTTTGTAAAGGCTGGTGCAATAACTGCCCCTCCAGACAGCCAGTGGCGGCGTAATAAAAACACAGACATAAGGTGAATGAGAAGAATGCAGCATTCTCTACAGAGGCAGTGGAGAGGCGTACCTACGGTGTTTTGTTTTTTTTCCCCCTTCAGACTGATCTCAGGTCAGCTTGTAGGAAAGCTTTACTGGACTTGGGTGTAATAATACACATAAACCGTGGTTCTACTTAAAGGAATGGTTCAATATTTTGGGGAATTGTCTGGGATAGAGTCCACTCTGTCACCTGTATGTGAATAAACTTCAACCAGCAGTTAGGTTAATTTTGCTTACCTTAAGATAAAAACAGGGAGGCCAAATCTGTGTAAACCAAAAGTTAATTAAATCTAAAGGTCAGTAATTAGAACGGTGTATGTTATTTAATTGATCTGCACCAAAAACTAAAAATTAGAAATGACAATTTAGAAAAATTAGAACAAGAATCACATTAATGAAAAAGATTTAGATTTGCTGGTAGACTAGCTGTTGCCCATCTTTTTCAGCCACAAAAAAAAAGATCAAATCCACCAAAATTATGAACCATACCTTTAAGAGAAAGTGTCAGCATTAATAGCTGCACCAATACTGAAATGATCAAATCATCCTGCTCCTCCACACAGCAAATGGTTCCAGATTTAAGATTCAATAAGGTGATGGGACAAATAAGACAATCAGGATTCAGGATCTCAGGCACAGCTCCTTTCTCGTCTGACTGACGGAGGCCAAGCCCGCTCTGTGATTGGCCGCCTGCACTTAAAATATCTTTGGTGAAAGTCACCCCCTGGCATTCCCCGACTTCCCTGTCACCTAGCAACAACATAACACAACAATGCTAATGTCGTCGGCATGGTAATGCCCGGTGTAACTCGAAATAGTATACAAAATAAAAATATTCTTTTAAATAGGTTTATATAAACATTGCATTAAAAAATAGAACCGTATCAAAACACAATTATGAGTTCACAGTCTTGTCCCTTAACCTCCAAGACTCTTCCACTTTACCAGTCCTCCACATCCAGAGTTTGTAGGTGAGGTCTCGCCGTGCGCAGCCTTTTTTTATTTTTTTTTTTTTTACTGCGACTTGAGCCCCAAACTGTTGGAGGACAGAGGGTAGGAGTAGGCTTTGCCCAGCACGATGCGGTCTCGGAGTAGTTTAAAAAGGACATAGTAGTTGCAGAAGAGAATAAGGCCCAGAGACAATGTGTGGTTCCAGCGCTCGGAGCGCAACAGAGAGTATAACTGGTACAAAACCACGCTGGACTCGATCCAGATCAGCAGGTTCAGGATCCGCAATGGCTTGTGGAACAGAAACTGGAAGACCAACAGACAGGAGGATCAGAAATTAGAAATGATGGAGAATAAAAGTGGAATAAAGTAGATCTATATGCAGGGGGTAGGCACACTAAAATGCAAACTGGTACAATGAATTTAGACCAACCAAACCTGCTTTGAACTATCAGGGGAATTTTAAGAACCAGGAGATCGACCACATAGGAGGGGAGAGCAGAAGGATGGTAGCTTCAAACCTTATTAATGGGAGCTGTCCTTATCACTAAAGTATTATATTCTCATTGTTTATTTCTCTTTGTGACACAAGTGACACTACTTGATGTCACCATATTTATTTCGTTAAATTTATCCAGCTGGTTCAGGGAATAGAGAGGGTTTGTGGTGAGGACTGCTTCGAGAGAGGTGGGCTTCTAAAACCCACCTCTACATCTTCTCTTGCTACTGACAAAGAAGCTCTACCAACATCAGAAACTTGTAGAAGCTAAGAGGACCGGTCGCTGTTCTTGCAGTGAACCCGTGGTTATCTTGGTAGTTACTATAACTTCAAGGTGCAGCTATACGCCAATTAGGCATAATATTACGACCGCCTTCCTAATATTGTGTAGGTCTAGACATGGGCCTTCTGAGGGTGTCCTGTGGTGTCTTGCAACAGGATGTTGTTAGTGGGGGCCTTTGGGTCCTATGGATTGGGGGGAGGGGCCACAGATACTTGATCAGTTTGGGATCTAGTGAATTTGGAGGCCAGGTCAACACCTTGCGCTGTTCTTCATGTTATTTTGAGTTGTTCCTGAACTGTTTTTGTGGTTGCATCCTGCTGGGGATGGCTGCTGCCATCAAGGAGTGTCATTGCTATGGGGTGAGGGGGTGTCTGGTCTGGTCTAGGTGGGTGCTACATGTCTAAGTAACATCCACATGAATGAATGCCAGGTCCAAAAGTTTCTCAGCAGAAAATTGTATTGTCACAAGGTGGTCGATGTTATTCACTTCTCCTGTCAGCGGTTTTAATGTTGTAGCTGATCATGTATGTACGAGCAGGCAACATTTGGAGACTCTTGATATACAATAAACTGGTGGTGGTGTAGCTTCCACCTATTAGTGATTTCAGTGAACTGACTCTAAAGATGTGTAGTGTTAAATTGTAGCTATTGTATTTAACTGTAAAGGTGTCATTATATTATTCACACTCATCTATGAGAATAATTCTAAAATGTACTTACATAAAATCTTGCATGAGAAACATCAGAGGGCAGAGCGACATTATAAGGTCCTACTGCCTTATATAGACATCGACTGTGTCGTACCAACACCCCCTGAGGCCAAATGGTGCTTTCTGACCACCTGCAAAACATTAACACCGCAGTTATACACAAAACCATTACCAAAGTCAAGTTTTTAAATGTCTGCAGGCGTACAGGAGCGTGTACAAAGAGACCACTCACACATGCTGAGGTGCGTTACTGTATGAGCCGTGCTCCAGTTTCTGCCAACGGCCCAAGTGAGCCGCTGAGCGATGCAGCAAGTCGCAGTAGCTGGGGGGCAGAAGCTGGCTCATCAGCATCACAAAGGCATTGATCCACACCATGATCAGATGCTCACATGACCAGCGCATGTCATAGTACTGGGTGCTCTGTTGGAGTAAAGTGAAAAATGTCAAGTTAAAATGAGAAACCAAACAAGCACAACGATAGTAAACGAGGGTAATGACGTGAGAGTGTGGCACGGAAGAAGCGTCTAATGCTAAAATCCTCAACATGGTAATGAACATGAAATGACAGATACCAACCTTAACGAAGCAGAGAGGCAGAAATGCTACGTAGTAAGCACTGAACAGCGAGTTGAACAGCACTTCCTTGATTCGCCGGTTGAAGTCGCTCTTCAGCTCCTCCACCTCCGCTCGGATCAGCTCGGGCGTGTGCGAGTGTGTGTGCGGCGGGCAGGTGTGTGTGGGCATGTGCGGAGGGCTGGAAAACTGCTCTCGGAGGTTCTCTCGCAACAGGAAGAGGAAGTCGCGTGGTCGAAAGAACGGGTTCTCCGTCAGGTCGGTGTGCTGGTGGTCGGCGGGGTAATCGCAGTCGGCCGCCGCCGTTTGGCTTTTTCCTCCCTCCTGGTGGAAACAGCAGAGCGGGACGTACACACCGAATCTGGTGCGGAGGGAGGACGGTGAGTGAACGAGGACAAAAGAACAGAGCAGCGTGTTTTAGCTTCAAATGAGGGCAAGGGGAAAGGGAGATGGATGATGCGTAAACATCATGCATATTTAAAATGGTGAGAAACGTTAATGGAGGGTGGGTTCACAACTTCCGTTCCCATTAACACAAAAAAAAAAATGCAATAAAAACACTTGAACAATAACAAATCTGCGGCGTGCTCCACAGCATTAGTCAATTACAGTGGAAAAACCACAACAAGTTAAATCAGTTGTGTTGTGACTAATCTCAACAGTTTAAGTAAAAAATGTAATTTTCTTTTCATGCACACTTAGATTAATATTTAGAATCCAACCTTTTTGACACATATGCACGATTAAATCACACAGAAATCAGACTGAAATAATGTGATTAGTGTGAAATAGTGTGATTCCACAGTAAGAAGAAAGTTTAAATGAGAAACAGAACTCAGGAGACAGTCATGTGTTAATATGATAGTTGTGGTTATTGGAGTATTGGTTCCTGTGTGTGTCGAGAGCATTGTGCACTTTCACCCGTTTTTTTTTTTGTTTTTTTTCTTTTTCCAACCAGTCATCCAGTTCCCCAAATATTTATAGTAATGTGTCTGAGTTAAATTGTCAAACATGCATCTCTACAGCGTGAGATCGGGGCATTTCTGTAATTTTTAAGAACTGACCATATGACATTTACACCCGTTGGATAAACCAAAGAGCACCGAGGCGAGTTAGTAATCAGTTTCAACTTCCCACTCAGACTCCATTTTGTCATTCTTCATAAATATACTCCAGTTTCTAATGCCAGCACTCTAAGTAAAGCCTTAAATTAACTCTTATCCTCATTTGTATGTAATTTGCCTCTGCTGGCAGGTTTGTGCCCATTCAGAGCAAGTACTTCTGCTTTAAGACAACTCCTACAGGCCTTTTTTGAGAGTGGGCTGCATCAAAAAACTCACGGGTATCCCAGGAAGAGGAGGTTGAGCACAGAGTGATTCTTGCAGAGGTTGACCAGCGTCCAGCAGAGCACCCAGCCACACATGGTGAGCAGGCTGAGGCGAGCCGCAATCAGAACCACGTAGCGGAGCAGAGATCCCCCGCTGCTCTGCGACACCTGGATGAGACGGAAAGAAAGACTTATCTCATTAATATCAGACAGACTGCAGCACCAATCACCTCCTCCACGAGGGTTCAGTTCCCACGGGGGCTTTAAATGATTGCATATACAAGTCAGGTCTGTGTGTTTACCTCTGAAACTATTGTCCAAACAAGCCTCCTGGCCAACATGACAGTGATGAAGATAGCCAGGTGGTAGTCCATTAGATGGAAGTTCTGTAGTGTGGAGAAAAAAGAAAGGTTTATGTCGTTAAAATCACTTATTATAAATCAGCATCAGTGTCTGCAGTGACTGAACAAATACGCTTCAAGATTTCTACCCCAGCTACACCACCAAAACCTTGCAAACTTTTGTTTGATGCTGCTAAATAAATCATTGCCTTTCAAAGTAAAAGAAAAAGGTCTCAGCCAGCTTCAACGTCTCAAAGTGCTATTTCAGTTTCCAGCTCCATATGGAAACGCAGTAGCATATTGCATCAAACTGTATGAAAACAATCGATTGCTAACCACAGCTCTTTCCGAACAACAAACAGCGACGCTTGTTGTGTGTGCGCCACGACACAGGGGCGTGATACAAACTGTGGGAGATAATGAGCGTCTCCCTCACTCACTAACAGCATACACATTAAGTAATTATTGATTTATTCATCTCCGCCTTGACACATGCGCATAGATTATTTATTTATTTATTTTTAAATGAGGGGAATTACAAATGTAAATCTTGTTTGGGATGAGTTAGTTAACAGCTACAAGGACAAACTATATTAAAAGTCTTTCCTTATTAATGAACAGCTTCAGGTGCTTTCGCCTTCCCTGGCACTCTTCCATAACGGCGGCTGTGTGTCGTGTGCGCATGCTGAATGAATGAGGCGAAACATATCTCATGTAAGAGGATGTCAGCTGAGTAGGTGGCATGTCAAAACGGCCAGGACGTTGCGTTCACACTACGAAACGAAAGGAGGTCACAAGAGGCCCCGATCACCTCCAAGTTTGTGGTAGGATCTCAAACGAATCGTCAGCGTGTGTCGGGTGTGTTCACGGTTGATGGCTACTTGCAACTGCATCGCTCAGGACGCGTTTTTAATACCAGGTATGAATGGCGCGATTCACACTCTTATCTGCAATTGATCAGGTGAGATTTGTATGTGCGGTCATCACCAGGCTATCTGCACGGGTAGCTGTGGAAACAATGAAGGTGTGGATGGATAACTACGTAAAACCGCTGGTGACGCAGCTATCCAGCGTCTGTCTGGAGACCTTTTCCCGCCTTCCACATCAATCTGTCACGGCTCAAAATGTGCTTTGCATCCGACTTCCAAGAAGTACATTTTGTGTGAATATCTCAAAAAACTAATTTAGGTTCACAGTCTGAACAAGGTCTTATAGCGACATTAAGTCACTACAAAAATCCTTCCAACTTTGTTCACAAATGAAGTCAACAGTCCTTTCACTAGAGCTACTTCTGTGGTCTTATCTTGCTTTATTCCCCCATAAACAGCTTTCGCCGATTCACGCGTGAGAGCGAAAAGATAAGTGCTTCTCACAGGAGAGGAAGATATCTTCGGCTAATGGCCTCTGTGAACACAGACGGCCGAACTGACTCGCTACCTGACCCTGAACATAGATACAACATACATGAAAGAAATGCAACGCTCTTTAGTATGCGGCTCCTACATAAAACCTAATAACTGAACTGCAAATACGGGAAAGGAATTAAGATAACAGCAGTGTCTATGGTGTACTTACAAGCGAGGTAGAGGCAGCAGGGTGGCTGTATGGGTACCACCAGACCGTCCTGTAGATGTTGATGTACTGGACGAACAAGGCCACCAGCAAGTAAAGAAAGAGAAGGAACTCAAACAGCAGACTGCTGTCCAACGGCAGCTCGGGGATCCTCGAATGACGGACCGGCTCTGGAGTAATGAGGGCTGAGATAGGTGGGGCAGACAGACCCACCGAGTTACTGCTCCTGGAAGAAAACACACCAAGAAACAAAAACACTCATTAGCACCTATATCTGGGACGCCGAGGGAAACAAGTCCATATATATAAAATACTAGGACCAATAAACATATACAATATATTTTTTTGGAGGTGCTGCGCGTGCGTACCTGCTCCTGAGGCCTGTACCATTGCCGAGGTTGCCTCCAACCAAAGTCTGCAGGGATGGCAGAGCAGAGCGACTTAGCTGCTGTCTGCTGGGACCCCTGCGACCTCCTGGCATGGTCGCCAGTTACCGTGGCAACCACGGGGCGGCGCCCACCAACCAAAAGTCACCGGGACTCCTCCCCTTCGCCTCAATAAGCCACCGTGTGCAGCCAGGCCACTGTGGAGCACCAAAAAAAAAAAAAAGTAAACGGATTATTTAAAAACACAATTCAGGTAAAACTGGAACAGCACAGGTAAAAGGAAAAGGCACTCCGCAGCCATATGAGGTATGAGTGTGTCCTGAGGTACTTTAAACAAAGTATGTAAAAAGTAAACAATAGCGAAGGTTATTGGGGAAAGATTATTGAAGCTGAAGGAGTTTTACTATGAGCTGTTTTTAAGCTTAATTTTTTCCCCTTTTGAGTCTTCATCTTATTTATTAAGCAATTAAAATTTACCAAAATTAAAAGTGGCTGTTATTACTTGCTCGATGTAGAGGGAATTAGAAATGCTAATGGTTTCTAGTACACCAAAATACTTTATTTTTTTTCCCTGCAGTGTATCTTGAGTACTTTTAACTATTGTAATGTTTCACACAAAATCAATAACAAGGCTTTAAGGTTCGAAAGGACGCAAAAAAAATGTGCGTGAAATCTCTTTTTGCATGATATTTGCATCTGATCAATATTTTAATCTGATAAAAGTATGTTAGGTTACTTTCATTTTCTTTTAGGGAGTCTCCAACAAACTATTTGGGTTTCAGAGCGTATTACTGCAGAGGTGGTTGTTTCAAGCATAGTTCATAGCTATTGCTGGAGCTGTAGTCTAACCTTTTTGTTGTAGAAGAGACAAAACACACACGCCACGCCCCCCCCTGTATAACGCAATAAAAGCTTCCACCACAAACAGCCTCTGAAAATACCCACACACCGACTCAACTCTGCACTCAGATGTAAACACCCATGACGGCAGAATTTATTGCAGGATTGTTGAATTCGACTGAGTTAGTGTTGGGTGCTAGGTACACACAGTACAATACATAGAGACCAAGTCATTTAAGAAGATTTCACATCAAAGAAATATAAACCATTCCTCATATTACCTTCAGAGAAGCATCTCAAATCCTTCCTGCTGGAAACACTCCTGGCTGTTAAACCACAGCTTAGCAGTGCAAACAGAGACACAAACTACCCAGAGTATAAAACCTGTTTATGTGCAATTCTGCCTGCCTAAGCTCATGTTGGGAAACAAATGCCTGGGGCTGTTTGCAGAGGAAAATTGTAGCCATCTTTAAAAAACAAATGACTGAAGAACAAGCCTTTACTCTTTCAATAGACAACAATGATTAAGAATCCGAAGCCATTGGTGCACACAAACGCGTTCAGAGATCTTAGCCACACCCAGACCACAAGTGCAAATGTAAACGTATGATTTCTGAATGCTAACAATAAGCCTTCATCACAGCATAAAACGGTCTGTCTCCATATTAGGAATACCAGTGCGTGGGCGCCGAGACAACTCATTGAAGTACAGTCATAAATTGTCTTATTGATCTCCTCCTCTTGGGACAACGCCTTATTTTAACACCGATTTATTATCAAGCATCTGTTGATTTAGTTTTTAATTCACCGACTCTCCTTTCGTGGCGGTAAAAAAAAAATTCCCATCATGTTTAGCCAGATCTCAAAGGTCAAACAAACGCAAAACACAAAGATATTCTGATTACAGTATAGGGATATAAAAAGAAGCAAACACATCCAAGAAGCTGTAACCAGTTAATGTTTGACAGCAGATTAATCAACCAATTCTTTTAAAGAGGCTCAAATTTCGAGCATATGAGCGGTCTTCTTTAAATCCCTAGATTTGAACCGCCTTTATTCAGTTTCTTTGTCATTGTAAATTGAATATTTTGGGGTTTCTTGAGATACACAATCAGTCACAGTCATAATTATCTGATGTTTCATAGAGTGTATAATTAATCTGTAAATCCAGACAATAATTAGCAGATCAACTGAGTATGATAATAATCGTTAGATGCAAACTTTTTATGTTTCTTTCGTCTTCTTCCCGTCACCAACAGGCTCACAGCAGAGATAGAAGAGATGTAGTGATTAAATGATGAAAACGATAAGAAGAAATTCTTATGGAATCAGTTTGGTAATAAATTATTACCACATCCCCTTCCGGTGTGAAGATTTGATGTCATAATAAACAGAACATTTGGATTTTGGGACAAAATAAGACGTGGTGGTCATTTTTCACTCACTTCCAAACTGAACTGCTTCTGTATGAGACTGGGATCTGTTAACTTAAAAAAAATACAAAAAGAATGAAAATCAGCAGATGACTCTACTATTAAATTAGTAAATTAGTGGGTTAGCAGTTCAGCTACACAGGAAGTCCTATGAGCGAAGGCAGCGCAACTGAACTCTGTATTTCAAAGATCTCAGAGGCACAATCATCACAATTATCTTATGTTTTAAAGAGCGTACAATTACTCTGTTACTCCAGAAAAACACAAGATTATCTGAGTATGATGATAAACATTAGACGCAGGCTTTTTAATATACAGCACTTGCTTTTTTTTTGGTATTTATTTAACTTGGTAAACACTTCTGACAAGCTGACTACAGGCTCACTTTTCAAAATATAAGAACTGCAGACAACTTGCACAGTTTAAATAATTAGCCAATAAATTAATGTAGATGTATGAAAAAAGAGAAGAGAGAATGCAATGTGGAGTAATTTGGTTGTAAATGAATGATTTAAGAACATTTTAACACTTACACAGTGGCATAATAAATAGACTACGTAGGGATTTTAAGACAAAGTAAGGTGTTGGGAGTTATCATCACTTTCAAATTTGGAAAAATTACTGCTCATTTACTGAAAAAGAAAACCAGCAGATGACACTACAGTGCGATCATTTATGGGTTGTAACTCAGCCAAAGACAAGTCTTGTGAGCAGGTGGTGGTGTAACCGAACTTTACACTCACTTGCCAAAAGATTAGGTACACTAGTGAAAATGAACGCATTCAGAGATAACAGTCCCGCACCAAATCTCCCTTCCTGACTGTTGTTAAGTTCAGTTAATGTTGAAACTGTGTAAGGTACGTGGTAATTAGGGACCTTCCAACATCAGGAGATCAGTATTGGTCCCTTCAGCCAACCCTGATCTTTTGTGGTTATTTGCCATTTCTGTTTTGACGGCGGTTGGCTGGCGTCAAAGCTGCCAAAAATCCCAGAGGAAGAATAAAACAAAGAAGAAGTGAGTGAGTCAGTCAGACAACAATTGGTAAATTGTACAACGTCGCTCCACACTACCAATTTGATTCGCACCTACAAAAAGAAAAATTCAAAACAACAACAACAACACACACTGAACGCTTTGTTTAAATGAGAAAAGTTTCTTCAAGACAGCGTCAAGGCCGAAAATATTACAGAGAGGGTCACAGTTTATCGTGTTGGATGACCTATTTCTGTTTCACTGTCTGTTGTAGCTGCTGGAGCCTCTGGAAGGTACGAGCTACCTTCTCGACACTACATTAACTCACTGACAGTCCTGTTTGTTGGACTTAATAGTGTCGCATTGTGAATATGTGATCTAGGGAAATACAAGGACGATAAGAAAAGCCTTAAGAATCTCCGGGGTAGGACATTTTGTTTATTTAAGATCGCATCGGTACTCAGATCGGACCATAATCAAAATTAAATAATCGGATTGGGGGGGGGCAAAAAAAAAAAAAGAACGGAAAAAAAAGATAATTCAACTGTATGATCATTTTGGAGGATGTAGTTTGCGGTGCTGTGAACCTGCATTGCATTAAACACTGTTAATGTTATTTAGCCTAGCCTACTGACTAAAATAGGGTTGTCAAAATAATAGCAACACGTGTTCAATTCAATAGTACCACAGACCACAACCTCCAAACTGAAACCACAGTTAAATTAACAAGTCTCTCGGCTATTTCAAACAAATGCTGAATACTATAATCTCCACGAAGGTAAGATTTATTGCAGGACTGTTATATTGGAGTGCATTTGTTTTCCTAGTCTACCTAATGAACTGGGAAGTGAGCAGTTTAAACATGAAACTCGACTGAATCAACAAGAGCGTTTTAAACGAAGCATCACAACTTTCATGAAGCTAAGATTTGGCGCGGGACTGTTACATTCACACGTATCTGTTTTCAGTAGGTGTACCTAATGAAATGGCAAGTGAGTGTACATTTCAGTGAATATTTCATGAAACACGACTGATCTTCTTGTCATTGCTCAGTCATTGCTAATCTTGTCACTTCACACCGATATGGTCCTAAAAGGAGCACAAACCAGATAACATCCAAACCTCTGCGTAAGTCAACATTTCCTTTACGCTGATGCAGCTCGCCCATGAAGCGTGATAGAGATGATGATAGTACAGTGGGCTCAGAAGGCCTGCGCGTAGCTACAATATTAAACAATATTGGAGCTGAATCAACTAACAGGAAACAGACATTAACACACACACACACACACACACACACACACACAGAGAGAGAGAAAGGCGCGTGCACGACACTAACACACCACCCAAGAGAGCAAAAATTACAGTTGAAAGCCAGCATTGAAAACAGGAACTGAATGAACTACAACAGAGGGATTGCAGGATGGTGTTTTGTCATTTTGTGGAAGTGCAACACGTTTGTAGCTTTAAAGTGATTTTAAATGTGTGAAAAGGAAACTGGTCCAGTCTTGAAAAGGAAAGGTGTGCTGAGCTCATATACTTGCTAGACTTCTTCTATTCTTTCTCTAAACATTTTGTTAGGTGTTCTTTTTTTTTCTTTTTTGGGGGCACAGACTTGCAAAGACATGCACTGAAGCTGCCTGTCTGATTGATGACATCAGGCAGCGTTGTCATTTTCAAACTGCGGAAACTTGGGAGCACACTTTTTTGAAAAAAGCAAAAAAACAAAAAATAAAGGCCGCGAAAGCAGAAAGATGGCAGCAAGTAGCTTGCAGGCACTCCTTGCAGAAGCACACCTAGATAGTTTAAAAGCTGTGTAAGGCCGTCGTTACTCACACAACATCGACAACATGCGGGGGGCTGAACTGAACGAGGATGCATCAGTCAGTTGTGTGACGAGTCCAGACAGCACCGAGCATTTCTCCGCCTTTCAGCTTCAATATCCGTGGCTGCACCGATCCGGTGACGAGCTACGACGGCACCGGCGCGGCTGGAGGGTCGCCTTCCGTCCAACTGTAAGCTTAAAAAGGCTCTAAAAGTTAGCCCTGGGCTGGAGGAGCAACAGTGTAAATGCGTTGCACAGAGACCGACGTGGCAAACCCGAACCTCCTCTCCGCGTGTCGTCATCAGTGCGCGACTTAAACGAGTTAGCGGACTGCACAGTCGCAGATCGAGAGGGGGGAAAAAACGGCTGGTCTGGAGTCAGTCTCACGGAGAAAGTTTTGTTTATAATATCGTTTTATTTACCTTTAATAATGTGTTTTAGCTTAGGGGATTCAAATTAACCGAACTGCCCATGTTACTCTCTACCATCCACCGATACACTGCAGTCCAGGGAACTTTTTAATACACACTGAGAACCAGTAGTGACTACACATTAAAAAAAATAAACAAAGAGCACCGACAGACTTTTATACCCTAAAATAAAAATGATAGAAATGTGTAAATTAAAAAAAAAAAAAAAAGGAAAAAAAGCCTGCACTCTGGCAATGACCAGGTATGTCCAGCGAGATAAGTTTAAATGTAATAAAATTAAATGACATATTATCTTAGCAAGTCAAGCAGAGTCGGATATTTAACATAAATAATATAAAACCGAAATATTAAATTATACCGTATAATGAAATAAAAAATAAAAAACAAAACGTCCCTCTGAAAGATAACTGGCAAAATGCTAGTTTAGCCGAGCAGCTAATCGCATATTAGCTGCTAGGCTAGCAGATTAGCCTGTAGGCTAGGCTAGCTAGCTGACTGGGTGAGTTTATGTTGTTTAACTACCTTTAAATCACCTGTTTTACTATATTTTATTCTCAATTGTTTGTTTATTTGGCTAATTAGTCCTTAACAGTCGTGCAATAATCTTAAATTCATGTTTGAGCGTGGTTTAACAATAATATGAATCTCTACACAAAATATTTTAAATGCTAAAAGTATTCCATGTCAAACACTAGAATGTTAAACTTTTTATTTAAAAATGAGTAGAACATCAATGGATTAAAACACACATGGTAGTAATTTTATTAGAGAAAATGTTTGCCAATTATATACCATACTGTATAAGCCTTCATACTCTTTTGATAACTTTCCATTTGTTCTGCATGTCTCCAAAGTGCCATGCAACTAAAAACACAGGGCAACAACCTTTTACAATGTTTGCAGAAATGTCATGATTTTCAAGATTTTATTCCAAGTCAAAGTTCAATCTAGAATAAGAACACTTAGCAGTTTCGGTGTACCCAAAGGGCAAACTTTATTGTCAATATTATTAAGAGACACAAACCGGCTGTACAGTGTAAAAACAGGAGAAAAACGTCGTTAAAATCATTAATCAAAGTCAAAAGCAAAAGTGATTTTCAGTTCACCGTATAGTCCTGAAACATACCATTAAAATGAAACCAGATGTGTTTCAAAAACTGTACAGTCAACACAAAAAAAGTATTACATTTTTATATTGTGCTAAAACTGTAAAAAGAAACTCACAACATTCATTTCTTCCATCAACATCATGTCAGTTACTATTTTTTACTTAGTACCACAGCTATTGATAAGCACTAATTATAAATACATAAATCACCTTATACAGTTTTAAAACCAGTTTCCTTATGGTACACACATTTTCATTCAAAAACATCAGGAAAACAAATGCACTATAGTCGCTTCAAGACATTCAGGAAATGTGAAAAATAAAAACATATTTACAAAAAGTGTTTAAAATCTACAAACTATTTTTAGTGTTCACCAATTTGTAACAGCAAGTGTAAAAGGTTTACTGGCCCTGAGAGTAATTTTCTTCTGTACTTCATGGTTGTTGTTTTATGGCTACATCAGATTAAGGCTTAAATGTGTTGCCAAATAAATGGCTTTAAGAGGACATGCAACATATGAACTAATAATCCAATAGCAGGATTTTAGTCAAGGTCCCTCCCTATTTTCATTACACCAACAAACCAGCAGATGGGACTATTATTCCAAAATCTTGTCAGTTGTCTTCAACCAGTATCTAACGATCATCATATTTGCTTACCACCTGCACACATTAAGTAGGATTATCAGGGAGATATGAGGCTTTCACATTACATGCATCCTTCTGTGAGCTTTTTGCCTACCAAAAGGTAATAAAACATTTAGTGCATTATTCATTTTAACAGATAAAAATTGCGGCCTTTAAAAAAAAGTTTACCAGTAACCACACAAAGCCAGCGAGTTGTGCATGTTCTCTGAAACAGAGGTCACAGGCCACTTCACAGCTGGAGGGCTCAGATGACGACGCTGGTGCCACTGCGAGAACTCTTGTCCTGAGAGAGACATACTAGCTTTAGAATAACTTCACTAGAAATCTGCTTAACTTTTTTATTTTTTTCAATAAATGACTGTAATTTTTAGAATCTGTGTGTTTGTCATGATCGAAGTGCAGTGGTATAGAAACAAGGGAGTATGTCTAAGTTGACTAAAGCAGAGAGTGTCTTACAGAGTAGCGTTCATTCCTTCGTGCTCCTGGTTTCTGTCCCGGCTCATACTCGGTGTAGCCGGGAGGTTTGTCAACCCAGCCTCCGCCTCCTCTTCTCCCTCCTCCTCCTCCTCCTCCACCACCCCTCCTGCTGCTGGCCTCATCATCTGAGCTCCAGGAACCTCTTGAGCGTCGAGACGCTGGGGGAGAGTAGTTTCCTCTGGACCTGCTGTCAAACAAGTCATCCCTGGACCGGGAGCGAGGGCGGTCCATGTCTCCGCGTCCCCTGCGACTCCGCCCATCTAGGGATTCCTCGCTGTAGCTCCGGGGGACGCCTCTAGACCTGGGGGGTGAAGGATAACGTCTCCCTGCTCCTCCTCGATCATCATGACGACCGAAGCCGCTGCGGCTGCTCTCGCTAGAGCTCGGGGGGCGAGTCTTGGGTGCGGGGGGTGGAATTCTGCCCTGCTCCCGTATGGGTGGAAGTGTAATAATGCGACGCTCTGTTGGGGCATCATCAAGGGCAGAGATCATGCTGGGAGGGCCAGGGGAAAATGGGATGTTGTGGGACATGTGCTGGGGAGGAGGTGGGGCCTGCTGCATGTGCATATGTTGAGGGGGCTGGGACTGATGAGAGGAAGAAAAAAAATAGAGACGTAAATTCAAATGAAAACCACTGCCGGTATATTTGACAAACACAATACAGGCAGAGTATATACTCTTAAAAACTGTTGTGACAAATGTCAGCCAAACTCGACCACTAACAGAAAAGACATTGCTCTATATGCTCTCATTGTTCAGCGTTGGCAATGTAGTGGAGTATCTGTTATCTACTATTATAATCTTGGTTAAGCAAAGGATAACACCAGACCAATTATCAGGCCATTATCAGGAATTAATGGCTGATGCATTGGCTTGCAAGGCATGAAATGGTAGCAGAAAGGTTTTACATGTAAACAGCTTCAAATTACAAAATGCTGGAGAACTTACCTGTAGCAGAGGACTGTTCATGTCCATCCCCCTCATCTGGTTCTCCAGGTAATCAAGCATGTTATTGGTATTGGCAGGGGTGTGGCTGCCGTGGACACTGGGAACAGGCATGCTGTAAGCTGCAGACTGAGGAGGGGGCAGCGGCATTGGCTTCATAGCAAGGCTCTTCCCTGAAACAGATCCTGACGAGACCAAAGCATTCATCAGCATCAGTTTAAGTGATAGAAATGTATAGGTATATCTCATTAACAGAACTCCTCTGTAACATGTGTGTGAGTTTATATGTGTGTACCTGCGTAGAGCAGCGGGTTCATCTGCGAGGAGCCGTTTGTCATCGGCGCATATATCGGCTGTCCTCCCATCCAGGGGGTCATGGCCCGCTGAGCCTCCTTCATCATACGATACTGCATCACCGCTGACAGAAGAGGACAGTATATTTTAATATTTATCAGTACAGGAAGGGCAGAGTGTATGGAGCCTTTTCATTTGCACTGATAACCGACTGCTGAGGCTGTGTGTTAGCATCAACAAGGCCTGCAGGGGGCATCTTTTCACGATCAGCAGGAATGACATCCAACTCTTTTGATGAACATAAACACTATGCAAACCCAGTCACAATCATTTCTCCACTTCCAAATGGCCTCATCATTAATATATTTATTTATTTATTTTTTAATGGCTGTGAATGTGTCCAGCCAGTGTGCCACACCGTCACAGTTTTTTTACCTTTTTCAGGACAGCAGCATTTCTGTGGGCAGCAGGGACAGCGAACATAGCAGCAGCATTTCTGAGGGCAGCACTGGCAGCAGCAGATACCAAGGAGGATGATCAGAAGGACGCCGCCAAGGACTATTGCCAACACTGTCAACCAATCTGAGAGGAGAGAGAGAGCGAGAGAGACGTGCTCAGCGCGCTGTTTCCCAAGAAGCAGACATATTGTTAATACGTCTTTCTGTATGTTTAACCCAGGTATATTTCCTTTGTGTTTCTTACGGTAGACAATGAGTTTGACTTCTTTGTCAGAGTCTCCAGAGGTGTCTCCAGCAGCATCAACACTGCAAAAGTACACACCGTTGTCCCCCCACATCACCTCATTGATCACCAGGTCAGCCACTGTACGTACACACACAGACACAAACAAACACAGGTAATTCTTCCTGTTTATATGTGATGAAGCCACAACCAGAGAATTTTTTTTTTTTGCATTAATTATGCAAATTGATTCATTCTCTAGAATAAATAGGCCAAATAATAAAAGGTGGAGAAATTAATTTAGGATGGAGGACAATCCTAACAAGCAAATTGTCCTGTAGTTCTTAAAATATATATATTTTGTTTCTCAACTAAACAGAAACTCACTATTTTGGATGGTGATCCTGCGTTCCCGGTACTCTGGTCCCAGTATGGGCTCATTGGTTCCTCTCTTCTGGACCACAGTGCGTACTGTCCGCTGACGATCTGGACAGTCATTGGCTGGATCCTGTCCTAGCTGCAGTGCAGACTGGTATGCTGTGAAACAAGGTGGGGGAAATTCAATCAGTGCAATAAATAATTTTTTCCCTATGACTGTCATACATGTCACGCTGCTGTAGAGCTGCTGTAGATGCTCTGTAGAGAATAAAATCGATCATTTCGAGCTGGGAGAACAAGGCAAAAAGGACTGAAGTAATTCCAAAACTTAATGATTGTAAACCAGACAAAGTTTGACGAACGTTATTAGGAATGACACCATTTTGTCACTGGCTGAACTAAGACGTAATTTAGTAAAAATGTTCAAAGTGTATTCTACTGACACTGGCTCTAAATGTTACTCACATATATATATATATATATATATATATATATATTTACAGACACCAGTTGACAGAATTAAGATGTAAAACAGTAAATGTTTGTGAGTGATTTATGGCTTTCAGCTGGAACAGCCTTTTGATTACAATTCTTCCTCCATCATCCAAATGCCTGTATTTGGCAAAGCTATATCTGGAGCTTGCAAATACAACACAACATCTTAAATCAGTTTTTTTTTTTGCCTAAAGCTGACATGTTTTTCCTTCAGCTATTGGTGAACAAAAGCTTTTCCCTGTCTGCTTTATTTCATGTGAACAGTGTAGTGAAGAGAGGAGTCAGGAACAAGTGAGACAATAAAACTACACTGTCCTCTGCTGATTGTTTGCCTCTTACCTGTGGAGTAGTACTCCAGCACGGGGTCCTTGCAGAAGGACTTGAACCTCCAGGTAAGGAGGACATCTTGCTGGCTTGCAGAGGTGGAGTAGTCACAGCGGAGGATCACATTGCCGAACAGAGGTGTGCTGCGCTCCGTCTGAGGAACAATTACCTGAATACACACGGACACTGCGGAGACACCGCAAACACACGGTTACATGCAGTCAGCTTGTCCATTTATTCATTTGTGCGTGTGTGTGTGTTTGTGAGAGACATTCAGATGCCAAAAAAAAAAAGATGGGAACAAACTGTAGAGAAAAGGCAACAACACCGTGTATTTTCAAAAGTCCAGGAAGAAGGAACAAAAATAGCCGGTGGCCTCTCTCTACCAAGGAGCTCGTTTCAAAGTGGTAGAACCAGAAAAACTGGTGACACAGACAATGACACAGGAAATGGCTTAGCTACTGTGAAACTACCAGCTAAACATGCAAGGTGGAATGAAACCAGTTCGTCTAAGCGTGGACCAGTCACAGTGACCACACAAAAATCAGCCTCGACAAATATAAAACATACCGTTTCTACTCTACAGATATTAATAAAACCATTTAAAGTCACCAAAGTTAAGAAATATAAAAAATATATATATAAAAATATAAGCAAAAATATCATTGAAATAAAACTGAAGGTACTGAGCAGTCCAAAAAGAACAAATAAAATAAAATAAAAATGGCTTTTGTTTGCTTCTTGGTAACATATTTCAACTAGGCCTACATATAGGCTACTACAGAACAGGTTGAAAGGACAGATATGCGTCTTTGTTCCAAATAAACAGAATCTGTCATCGGACCGATACCTCAAGGTTGGTTCATTTTACTCGAAATATTAGCAGACATTTAACTCACGAACACGTTTAGTCGACTTTTTTTGGTTTGTTTGTTAGTTTGTTTGAAAAAAAAAAAAAAACAACAACAACAGACGAAGGCGACATGTAAAGATAAGGAAATTACCTTTCAGAAGGTAGGACAACAGGAGGACTGCCGCAGCGGGTCCCCACATGATGACAAAACGATGAAATAATAATAATTAAAAAAAAAACTCCAAATAAAATGTGAAATACTCAAATGTCAAAAAACAATAATTAAAACAGAAAAGGTACAAAAAAAAATCTACTCCCAGATATGTTTCCGCCCGGACCTAAACACACACTCATCGTATTGTCCTGTGTCTTTGCCTGAAAGGTGCCTTATGTTCGTAGCCTGAAACTGCTCTCATCTCTGGCCACGCCCCGAAACAGGTGAATTCATCCGGGCTTGTGTCGGTAAGACAGGTGAACAAAAATCCCCCACATGCCCGGAAGGAATGCAAATGCTCGTTTAGAATAACATAAACAAACAATACACACGTTATTCGCTGAGGGGGAATACTTGTTTTTATTTATTTATTTATTTTTTCTTCTATATTAAAGTTTGAAGTTGGTCACTTTCTCGTCCTGTCTCGGACTGGTGTGTTTTTGTAGCGCCACAATTAAAATATAAATTATAAAATAATACAACAAATCATAAATTGTGTTGTGTAACACCGAGCTACAACCACTAGATGTCAGCCTAAACACCTTTTAAGTTTTAAAGCTTCACCTCCCCTGTGCAAATTTGCTTCAGTTCAACAACACACCCTGCTTAATAAACACCTCGATCAATCTGCACACGAATGAGACCGAGACTTGTGTTGTGCTGAATTGTGTCCTTGAAATCCTCCGACATTGTTTTTCCCCCCTGAGCAGCCCTTTACAGGGTTTTTTCTGGAAATTTCTGCCAAGATCCAGTCGTGTTTCTTCTTGTTCTCTGCCATGTCTTGAGGCTTGACTTAAGCACTGTTGCATTTTATTTTTGATAATGAAATCCAGACACACTGCTGCTTGTTTAGAGTTATATCAGGTTTATATTTCTAGGGAATCCAACAAATCTACATGCTTCTGCATTGCATACTTGATGGAAAGCGACTACAGCTGCTCAAGAACTTTATCTCATATGCTACTCAACACAAATTGTGCCTTTTACTCCATGTGTATCTGATCATTTAGTTACCAATTCTTATTATAATAGAAAATATAACAAATAAATCAACAATAATGCAATTTTTATCTTTTTGCATGATAATCACATTATAGCATAGATATTTGTATCAGGATTTACCACAGAGTTTATATTGAGGTTGATAATTATCTAAGTGTCTCTACATATTTAAATGTCTCTACACAAAATGTACTAAACCAGGATAATTTATGGGACTTACTTTAACACTTTCTGACCAAATAAGTGACATTTATTAAGAGTTTGAGCTACCGTTCTCTGCACAGAAATATTTGACCCACATTTTTTTTCAGGTGAGCCCCATCTGTGTCAAACGTGTACAAGAAAGAGCATAGAAGACCAACGCGGTATACGCTGACGTCATGTTTTCTGAAAAGATGAGAGTTGCTCAACAACATTCCTGACATACTCTCAAGCTGCTGTCTTAACCGATCCCGCCCATCACAAACACGCGGCAAATGAGTTCCCAAAAAAAAAGTTCTGAAACAAAAAGAAAAAGAGTCTTGTTCTCCATGTGGATGTTATTATAGGAACTCCTTTCGCATTGTTTATTTAATTCAGTGGTCTCTTGTGGTGGATTCAATTTCTTAACTCACTGAAAGGAGCGACAGCAGTAAAAGTACTCGATAGAAGTCACAGATTCATGTCTCAAGTCAAGGTTTTGGGGTTAATATTTTTGCTTTATTCAAAAGAACGACCTCTGCAAGTATTATATACTCACCTACCAGTTTATTAGGTTATTGTTACTGTTTTCAGTGTTAGTTTAAAGCGCTGACCTGTTGATTCAACTGTGGTTTCATTTTGGAGGCTGTGGTTTGTAGTACTGTAGTATAGTACTACTAGTGAACTGCATTGAGTTGTACCAGAAACACCTTTGTGTTTAATTCAATTGTTTAACAGCAGCACCAACTAAATCCTCCACAATGAACATACAGTTGAATCACCACCTTTCACTGTTTCAAGATAAACTCAACATTAGAGAGAGATTTAGTGCAGGACTGTTATATTAGAATCCATTCGTTTTGGCAAGTGAGTGAGTTTAAATGTTCATCTCGTGTTTTCTTTGTAACTAGGAACAACTAGTTTGATAAAGCAGAAGTATTAAGTAGCAGGAAAGAAAAACACTCGTTCCACCATTGTCTGTGTGGTTAAAAACAGGTCATCCAAACGTCCACAGCACCACAGGTTCAAATAACACATGGGATTTCTATTTTGGCCAAGTTTATTTGTTGAGAAGATGTTAAGAACAAATTTAGATAGTTTCAATATTCGCTGCGTTCGCCACAATTCCAAATAGAAACTTGGTGTTGAAACATTCTTCATGTGGATGACAAACACGGCAGCGATCTGTGGTTGAGCTGGCAGAACTGATATGTGAGTTCTGACACAGCTGTGTAGTCAAGACAGGCAGTCTGTGGTTACAACAATGAACAAAGACATGAGTCATACTCAAGCACACATTGTCTCTTTTACAGAGTAAAATAAAGAGTCATTGCTCTCTCACTCTTCCACACACACACACACACAAACAAACACACTTGTCAGTACCAAATAGCAGAAAACACAATTGAAGAAAAAACACTGAAATTATTACAACAAGCCCACGCAGCATGAAGGCAGGAACAGTTAAATACTGTACAATGTAGTGTTAGAACAAAACACGTACTACGACTGATCCGAACAGTAGCAGGCTAGTGTGTGGTTATCTTAATGTGTGTGTGTGTGTGTGTGTGTGTGTGGCTGGTGATAACAGCTGGATATGCTGTTGACTCAGCAGCCACAATCGTGAGCTAAGGCTGAATTACAGTAATCGAATCAAAGACACTTCATCTTACGTACACAGTCACACTGGAGTGCTGAGCCAAACATAATCATTTACAAATTACAATTCATAATCTCAACACACACATAAATAGTCTTGAGTTTACACGTAAAAATGTAGTACAAAAAGAAGGTAAGTGACGGTTTATAAAAATACAAAAAACATGACCAGGTTTTAGACCCTCAGAGGTAAACTTATGCTAAAATGTTTGAATAGAAGAAAATCTCTTTTGAAAAACGGGATGGAGACAATATAATATCACTGCATCATTAATAAAAATGTTATCTGAACCATGACTGCAAATGCTGAAATAAATATGGATCTTATTGGATCAGAGGTCTTAGGCTACATTTTATTTTGTAATGTTTTTTTTTTTTTTTCTGACCTGCACTGATCCAAATAGGTAAAAAAATATTATTCAGCCTCTTTTTTAGTTTTATATCCATTTTACGGTGCTTTAAAGATGTTGAAATATTAACTAGGCTTCTTTTCTACCTATGAAATGTTGCGACACTGAACTATACGTCACTCATCGTCACTCATCTCCATGTATGAATGTCACATTACTCCATTTCTAGTTAGTTAATGTAAACTGATTTTTGGCAGCATCAGAAGAAGCTTTAAACACACTGGCGTATCACTGTTTTTGCATAGTTGCTTATTTACACGTCAAGAAAATACAGAGCAAGTTGAACACTTATGTGAAGTTGCATTATTGTGCAAATGTTGGATTTAAGTCCAGCATTCACTCTAAGTTTAGTTTACCATTTTGGTCTCCACCAGCTCCTGAAGGAAACACCTGGTACTTTAGCTGCTCCACTGTGTTCACCAGGTTGTCGTTAAGTGTGATGGTCTGCAGTTTGGTGCCAGACAGGAAGTGCGTAACTTGGAGTTAGTTTTATTTGAAATAACTCAAAAAGAGAACAATAAGCTGAAAGACCCTAAAATGCTAATTTAAACTGATATCTATAATATTTTTTTCCCACATTTTTAAATTTTAGTTGTGTTGGGACTATGGACCAAAATTAGCTGTTGATCTGACTCAAGCACGTTTACACTTAGGTTGTTAGCATCACTGTCCCATTTAAACAAATAAACATTTGTTAATGTTGGTTACTCCTTCTAGCTTCAGTTAACATTAAAGTTGTACTGTAATAACACCTTTATCCCTGACTATGAAACTGAATGATACAGTGTGTGTATTGTTTTCTTAACTGTAGCCACAGTACAGCAACTCCTTTACAATAATGTTGTCGTCATATATATCGTCTACTACTGTGCTTCTTTAATGCACATACCTCATCAGATGGAAATGAATGCACTCATTGTGCTGGAAGCGTAAAGCAAGTCTCTCTGCTTCAGAGCCTTTTCTAAAGGGATGGGGGGACACTAACAGCGTCCTGTCAGGGGGCAGTCCAGGGCATGCGCTCTGATCACATTAGTGTATGGGTTAGTCCGGCTGAAATATACAGCACGTATATAAACGACACAGTGGGTGACTTCATCAGTCAACGACGTCACAGGCAGAAAGCTCAAGTCTTGATACGACATGTTTGCCTGTTGTCTTCTTGGCTCATCTGTGCTGATTCAGTTCTCCTTAATTTTTGAGAATCTGCTCTCAAAATCAGTTGCATCGTATTTTATCAGCTGACACAGAGTTCCCCTTAGAGTGTCACGCTCCATCTGCTTGAAGCTTTCAGTCTCTGCGGCTTTGAGTCGATCAGACGATGAGGGAATCTCGGCTGAGAAGAGTGCTCTGGTGGTCAGAAAATAGTGAGAAATAGTGATGAAAGAGAACAGAAATATCAATGCATAACTTCAAGTCAAACAGTAAAAGAAAAAGACAATGGACATTAGCCAAACAAGGTTATTATGGTGAAGTAGGACCTGGGACAAACTGCTTTTCAACTTTATTTGATTAATTATCTAAAGATTAGCTTCTTGCATCAAGCTGACTGAGGCCAGAAAGCTGACTGACTTTATTTTGGTCAGAAAGTCTTTAATGTTGAATACCATTTTGACCCAGGATTGTCAGTGAGGAGTCAACCAGTTATGATTGTTATAGAGAATGGTTGATACATAACAGGATATTCTACCTAGTTTTCATTCTGGTAGCATCTGAATCTGACCTGTCAAAGGTACAACAACAACACTTAATGTGTAATTCACATCAAGTTCATGGGTCCTAAAAATAACGCTTTAGAGCAAAGAAATATTGGGCCGCAATGCAAAAGGCAGCAACACTCGCTTGCTGCATGAGTTCACCGTGCTTGTCTGTTACGTCTTGTTTGTTAATGAAAGTAGTAGCAATTTGTGTTTTGTTCGTGCTCTCAGGTAAGTTGCTCTCTCAGGAAACTGCCAATACAACGTCATTTTTATGTTATAAACCACACAAGATAGTTGCCACCTGGAACTATCGTACATACTCCAATTCAATTCCTGGCTTTAATAGTCAAGATGCAGGTTTTTAGTTTGAGAGTTCCCCCTGTACGAATTCCTTAAGTGGAAACACCCTTCAGACTCCCTCAAAAGGAGGGAAATGTATCACAGCATTCAATACTTTGTAGTCAGCCTAGGGTTTACATTTTTTCTAATACACATATTCATTACTCTCACGCCTAAAAACCATACAACCCTGCCAACAAATTAGCAGCTTACAAATTACTCACCACTTTCCGGGACTTGTCTCTGGGATCCTCTCTGGGATCGTCTCTGCGGCCGGGTAGGGAATGGACAGGTGGTGGAGAGATGCTGGGACTGTGAGTGGGCCGCTCCCAGCGAGAGTTTGCTGGGAGCGGCCGTGGAGACGGTCTGTCAGTTCTGCTTCGCTCTGCCTCTAAGTACGGAGGCTGCGAATCTGCATCCGGTCTGTTGCTAGGCGAGCGGCTGCAGTGCCGACTAGATTCCCCGCTGCTCTTTTTTGAGCTGCCTTTTGAGGGTGTGTCTGAATCTTCCTCACCCCGGGCCCCACTCTTCCCCTGGCTAATTCCTCGCAACTTAGCCTTACGGTCCAGCAGACTGTTCAGAAATGAAGCATCGTAGTCCTTTTCTTGTGAAGAGGTTGATGGTGGACCTACTCTGGGAGGGGGAGGGACACTATGCTCCTTGTCCCCGGTGCCCCTCTTCTTTCTGGGGGAAGAAAGTGGGCTTATGTTATGTCCGTTTCTCTTGTTCCGTGTGGGATAATCTTCTTGGTCACTGTTGTCACCAAACTCATTTTCATTACTGTGATAATGCTGTGGTGGTCCATTCCGGTAAGAAGGATATCGACCGAAGTCCTGTAGCTCCATCTCATAATCTCCTCGTTCTTCTTCCTTCCTTTCTGCTCCTCTGCCTCGTCTCTGATTGTAAGACACAGCAAACTCCTCCAGCTCATCCAGGGAGCCGGTTCGTCCTGCAGTCTGGTATGTCTTTCTCTGCAGATGTTCTGAACGAGGGTTCCACCTGCAAAACACAAGTATTGTGTATGTTTAGATGTGTATGTACAGAATCGGTTTGTGCATTCAGAAAACCTTGTACCTTTTGGTGTTGTCCTCCTCACTGTGATTCGGTTGCTGTTGATTCCGGACATGTCTGCGCGACTGAGAGCTGGAGGATGGAGGGTCATCGCTGTAACGTCGCGCAGGAAGTGTCTCTTCCTGGCAGCGCCGGGCCTCTGAGTCTGGGTCATTACAGTAACGGCGGGGGGATGGGGGATCATCACGGTAACGCTGTGGCTCTGGGCTGCGGTTATCACGGTGGCGCTGTGGTTCCGGCTGAGTGTCATGATCAGGAATGGCCGGCAGAGCTTTCTTCTGGACGTTTCGGTATGTTTGGCGGAAGCCAGTTTCTCCCTCATGAAGGGAGCTCAGCTCAGACAGGCTAGAGGCTAGATAGATTAAAGTAAAATAATGAATTCATGGAAACTGGTTATAAAGAAAATTATGGAAATATTACATAAAAATATTAAGTTGAATAGAAGAGTTCTCATGCAAAGGCAATGCAGATGAAAACAGTCAAGGTTCACAAGGAATTATACAAAGTTCCGGAGCGAGATTCGTTAAAACATATTCATTCAGGTAAGTAGGCATGCACATCTCAACTACAAGAACTTCATTAGGTAGAAAGCTTGAGCGCACAGAGACATGCCAAGATGAGCCCAAGAGAGTGAAAAGCCAAAAAGACACGACCAATACTGTAGACAGTATCAGCATGCTTCAGCAGTAGAATAAGCCACAGAGTGGATCGTTGAAGCTTACACTGGTGGCTGATGGACCTGGAAGGGTTGAAGTGAGCCAGTTGTTTCTCTACATACTGTAGCACCCTGAGAGAATCCTGATCCTGAGGCGAAGGCACGCGGTAGGGAACCCCTACAGCATGCATCGGCACTGGAGATACACACTTGACTCATGAGCATGGGGAACTGTGTGCGTTAACTGGTTGGAGGACCATACTGCAGTTTTTGCATGTTTTTTTTTATTTCACTATAATAATAATAATGAAGCCCGTCTTACAGATGAATCCAAAGTTTTAATCCAAACTTAAAAAAATACTTAAGTGACTTTGTAGAGAGTGAAACCTCACCTGCTGTGAGTAGGCTGCCATCTGAGGGTGGGACAGAAGACATATTCTCCACCAGGGAGGGAGGGGCAATGGGGACCATGGACGGGACACCAGTGACAAAGTATGGAGGGTAGGCAGGTGTCTGAGGGGTGGAGGTGCCCGTCTTTATACCTTTGCCTGCCTCGTATACTAAAAAACAAAAAAAAGCAGCACGCAATGACATTCAGGCTTTCTTCCTCACCCTTCACATCTCTGAGTGTGCGTTTATACTCACGGTGCCTGGGGCAGCAGCATGTGTCGGGGCAGCACCAGCAGCTGACGTAGCAGCAGCAGGAGTGAGGACAACACTGACACCAACAAACCCCAACCAACAGCAGGAATAATACACTGCCAAGTGCCACCGCCACCACAAACACCCACTCTGAAAGGACACACAACACAAAAGCCTGCATATAAATAAGTAGTCTTATCTATTTGTATATATTTGCTTTCGATAGTATTTCACTCATGCATTGCGACCCACTAAAAAAATGGACAGTTAAAAAATGCATCAAAATCAAAACTACTTATAGTACTCGCTGTTCTTACTTCCATCAATATCTGGTGCATTAATTTCCCAGGATGGAAAGTTATTGCCAGCAGCTAGATAAGTTTCCTTGAAATGCTTAAAATTCATTCTGTAATTGTTGTACTATTGAGTACCTTGTTCATGAACACAATGGCCACTTAATGTGTTACTGAATGGAAATGAAAGAGCAACTAAAAGTTAGAAAATGGGCATAAAGGAAGTGCTAGTGAAGGATTAGTTAACTGATAATGAGTATCTGTACTACTGTCTTGGGAGAACCATTAATCTCAACAGCAATGTTAACAATTCTTCATCAACTTTTATATAATCTTAAAAGTTGATGAAGCTTTAGTAATTAGCGTGGGAACCATAGTACTGTGGATGTGAGGTCATCACATGTGGTGCTACATTAAGTTGAAACCCCAAGACCCCAAGAAATAAACCCCTGAAAGGTTGGTCAGCAAATTGCTGCAGTAACTCCAAAACATTTATTCAAATTAAAAAATATAATATATAAATATATTTGAACAGTTTCTTTTCTTCAACATGAGTGAGCTGCTTGACAGAACTATCAAACGGCTGGCTGTAATTTCTTTAATGTTTTGGGTTGTTGAGTTGGACAACACAGTGGAAGTATGCCTTGTTGCTCCTGTGATTTTTTTTAATTTAATACTTGCATCCCACAAATACTTGAGATACTTGAAACTTCGGTTTGGGATCTTGTGAATTTGGAGGCCAGTTCAACACCTTGTGCTGTTTTTCATGTTTTTTTGAGTTATTCCTAAACCTTTTTTGTGTGTGTGTCTGTGTCAGGCTGCATCCTGCTGGGGATGACTGCTGCCATCAAGGAGTGTCATTGCTATGGGGTGGGGGTGCCTGGTCTGGTCTGGGTGGGTGCTACATGTCTAAGTAATCATTCCACACAAATGCCAGGTCCAAAAGTTTCCCAGCAGAACACTGAACTGGACAGCTGGGATAGGCTCCAGCACCCCCCCGTGACCCTTTTACAGGAACAAGCGGTTGCAGAAGATGAATGAATGAATGAACATTGAACTGTCTCAAGATGGCCAGTGTTATTTACTTCACCCGTCAGTGGTTTAGTTAATTTTTACACATATGACTGGAGTACTGCGGTGTTGAAGTGAAGGATACAGTCAGTAGGAACAGATAAATGACATGTATATGTCTGTGGGGATAAAGCAAAGGAAAGGGAAGGAGAGGGCAGATAAGGAAATCCTTAACAATGTGAAACCAACGCATTCTCTCTTATACATACACACAGACACACGAACACCAAAAACAAATACGCACACAGGAAACTTGGGTCTTGCTACAGGAAGGAAGGGGACAGTTTATGCTGCTCTGTAAGATACAGTTCTGAAGATGTGACTGCTACAGCAAAATAGATTACAATGTGATCTCATTTGCAATCACTGTGACTCCTCTACACACAGACACACACAAGCACACAGATTCCCGAGTACTGTGGGAGTCAAGGGACAACAACACTCTGTAATGCAACATTTACACCAGAGATAAGCTTGTAGTGTCTACTGAGGCTGAATTAATCATACCAAGTCATTTTGGGAGTTACTTCTACACAATCCGTGCATTTATTTATCACTCTGTGATAATTAAATCGGCATTAAAGGAACTTGATGTGGCATAAACAAAGCTCCCCTCCCTCTTCATTGCTGCCTTTTTATTGGGCAGTTTCTAAATGATGCAGAATGACATGTTAACCACAACCATAAATAACTATAATGACCATAATAGCTGTTTTCCAGCACAGCTCATCTTAGTGGGAACAACGGCCAGCTCATTATTTGGTGGGTGTGGATCAGTCTGTTAGGTTAAAAACAGCTCTGAACTCAACTCTTTCGAAGCCTCCTTATAACTGAATCACAAACACCTGTTGTGTTATTTACTCATGTAAGAGAAGAAAAGGTTAGACATTATAGCAGTCACCAGAAAAGGAACAATTCAAGATGGTGTAAAAAGTTTTTTTTTTTTAATTCAGGCTTTATGACAAATCCCAGTTGTACTTTCAGTTTATTATGTTGTGGGAAAAACATATCCCAGGTAATACCCAAATACCATCACCATCCAAATGGTTCCTGTATCATAGTTTGAGCAGTGAGTAGGGTTAGTGTGAACGGAAGAAAGCAGGTGAGGGGGAGAAATACGCTATGCCCCTACCTGGCATAATCTTCAAATCAAAATCTGGCAGGAGATCTTCAGGCACACCTGAGAAACCTGGAGAAAGACAGAGCACAGGTGACAAGAGAGGAGAGGAGAGGCAATGGAGACGATGTAAATTGGAATGATTGAATCAAAGAAAGCTATTTGATGCAGCAGCATGCATTAAAGGAGAATTAAGACAAGAACAGAAGAGAAAGAATGAAAAAAAAACGATAGATGAATAGATGGAGAAAGTTGGCAGGTCAACAGATGCATGCATCAGAGCACATTCTGGCCTTCTACCAGAAAGTCTCCAAATGAGAGCAACTGACAAGCTGATGATTATCTGATTTCTGAAATTAAAGGGTGATCTGTCTGGGGGAGAAGATTCTCATGAAGACACCAAAATAAATAGGCAGAAGCTGTGAGTAATGTTACATGCAGAGCTGCAAATATCACAGGTGATAATATTTCTCCCATACAGAGCCTACAAACAGAGGAACATCTGTGGGTGGTGTCCACCTGAAACACACATGATCTGAAAGCTACTCCTTCGCCCTTGTTTCTTTGATGTGGAAATATGCTTTACACAAATCACACACCACATACCTGTTAGCGTTTGTAACCAAATATCTTTATTAAATCTCTTTTTAAATATCTTTAACCACTCTGAAAAAAGCTGTTGAGGTTTCATGTCAATATTCTTCAGAAATATTTACTACTGGAATGGATACTTAAATTTGAATACCTCATTACTTCAGCAATGGAAAAAATGCTAAGTTAAAGTTTTGCAAGCAGTTAGGGACTTTTTTTTTCTTCCCCCTGGGAACAAGAAACTCTTATTGGTTTCCTGGAAACCTCACATAGACCAAAAAAATAAAATAACGTTTGACCAATACTCTATCCTACCCATGAGGACCGTCCGAAGAAGACAAATAGCCTTGTTTTTGAATATTTTCAACATGGGATCGTGATAGATTGCATCTTCACATCAATCAATAAAAATCTCAACATAACCTGAAATAATCCCAGCATTTAAAAAAACCATTCACACATGTACTGTAAACTGATATTCCTGTTGTCACGCTAGTGTTATGGCTTTCTTCTTTAAGAAGGTCCGCAGATGTCTGAATGAAACATAACATGGCAGATAAGAGGCAGTTTGTCACAAGCTGGAGCAATAATGTGCACGAATGAGTTTGGTTTTGGTGCATAGGTCCGTGTGAGCAGACAGGCGCTTTCTAAAAAGTGAAAAGGTCTGTAGATGAGTCCAGTGTGAAGAGTTTTACTGTTGATTACTGCTTAAAGGAGAAAAGAGTGCTGAGCATTAAAAAGGAGGGCTGGAAAAACAGAGCGCAAAGCTGAACTATCTTGGGCTGATTCTTGCTGACAGTGCACATACCTTACTTAGTATGTTTCTGGAAGACTAAATATGTTCTCTGCTAGATTTCAAAACAGAAAAGAAACTTATTAGGTTTATTGAGAAGCAGCTCAATAACCATGTGCATAGAAACTGCATGCTGAAATTTGTTTTTTGCACATTTAAAATAATGTACAACAGCAAATAAAACAGTTATGATTTTGTGTTTATCTGCTGGTTTGTCTACTGTCTCTCTTCTGCCAAAGGATTCGAAGGCAGCTCAACTGTGGAATTTCTGCTACCGTTTAAATTCGCCTGGAGGCCGGAGATTCACCAAGATTTACTTTCAAATATGTTAGGATTCCTTGTTTCACCCTATTATGTGATCCTGCCAGACAACAGTGTACACTGTACATTGCTTTGGAAATGAAGCCACTGATGAACTTACTTGAATGCCATCTGCTACCTCAAGGAGACATCAGGAGTCATGCTGAGCTAGAGAACTTTTTATAGCCGCCGTTATAGCTAAACGTTTTTAATAAAGAAATAAAAATAAAAAAAACTACCAAAATACGGGTTAAACTACTTCTCACAACTCATGTAAGACATTTCACAAGATCAGTTGACTCTCCATGGATTACAATAGATTGGCTTAAGTATTTTTGGAATATTGGTCCATTAAGGTAAACACATGTATGAAATGCAACACTTTTCACATGGCAAATGACTTTCTTTCTGTTCATTTCATCGTCTTATGTCATATGCAAAAAGTTTGTGGGGAAACAATGAAATTAAAAGGCTGGCCGTAGGAATGCTGGATACTTTCTTCTTTTTACTGTATCTGCCACCGAGATCTCAGAGCTCCACATCATTCACCCTCCACCTATTGTATCACTGCGCTCTGCCGTCCACTCCTCCACATCATTAAATCTTCCCTGTCTTCTTCTTCTCTGTGAAGCCATTCGCTAAAAAGACAAAAGACCCCCTGAGCCATTTGCCGTGGCCCCAACTGTTGTTATGGAAACACATCAAGTGCCTCACATGCCATATTAGCTACACCGAGACTAGGAAGTACAGCATTTTGGCACCATGGTGGATCAGAGTTTAAATATGGTAACTCATGCAACAAGAAGCATGTCATTGTAACATATTATCATACCAAGGCTGCAATCAACCCTTAACAGAATTCACTCAGGTTTTTGCAAACTGTGGAGGCTCACTGTTCAGAACCTGTATGTGTATTTGACAGTGTGTCTTTTTGTGCATACACATAAGTCTCTGAGTGCCAGCCAAACAAAAGTTCAGCCTCAGAGTGTTTTAAGGCACCAGGAGCCACATAGCCTCTCAGCAGTTTCTATGGTAATGTTTGCAATTCAACACAGACAGACTGTCGCTGTAACACAAAACATTAGAGATACATTTAGACGAGTCTCTCACACATTTATGTAGGTATAACTGGTGTTTTAGCGCCCATGTCAAAAGACTCCAACGAGTGATTCATGTTGTCCAGCAGAAAGTGCATTTCAAATTCTTTTTGGTACACAGTAACATACAGTAGGAGTGAATGCAGTTGCCATGGATGCAGATTAGGCAAGACTGTCCAAGAAGTGCCAGGCTTGTTATAAATCAGCTCATTAATGAGCCTGTATTGTGTTGTAGTGACTGGGTCAGGTTCTAAAGGTTATGCAATGGCAGCCTGATTTTATTTTATTTTTTTCTACTACCCTGGCACATAGTCAGACTCAATTCCTGACAGAGACCAATACAGAGAAAATCTTTGCCAGGCATAATAAATTCCAAATGGAGCGACTTCAGGTTAATATTACTAAAATTAGGATGAGAGATAGAAAGGTGTGTAGGTGGATGTGGAATATGTTATGTAATAGTGTACCAAACAGCCCTAGAAACTCAATAGTACATTGTTTCAGTTGGTCTACCAGAGAGAGTGTGACTGAGCTCTTAGACTTAATTCCATAACAGAAAAAAGAATAAAGCCCTTTACTATATAGACATTAGAAAAGTAGTGGCAGCTTACCAAGGACCAACAGCTCTACCGAGGCTTCATTCTGTCCCTCTAGATCATCTGCTATAACAACTTTGCAGATGTATACTCCACTGTCTCCCCACTGGACCTCTCCTATACGCAAGTCAGCTTCTGCATAAGAACAAAGAAGAGGATTAAACAAACTGGGGAACAAAATCATTTAAATCCCTTTAAACAGTTTCAGACTGCTGGGAATGAGAACTGTGCAAATCATGATCCTTCTTTCAACATGCCCCTTCCAGATATGTGCATTTTTGGAATTATTAACCCTATTAAACCAATTTGTATTGATGTTGTTTGCATTTCTACTTTCTGTAACGATTTTTAAAGACAAAAACACAAGTATTTAAAGTAGTATACCTGCAAATATCTGATTCTACAACCACACACATTCATTTTGTTGTTCTGGGAAGGCATTCCACTAGATTTCAGAACCTGACAGCAGGGATGTGTTTCCATTCAGTCACTAAATTGTGACACATAAATTATGCCATCTTCAAGAACAAAAATATGAAAATGTAACCGGACTCCTTGTGAACACGCACACACACAACTTGTTCTTTGCTTGTTTTTTTTGTTTTTTTTCATTGGCTCTATACAAATTCACACATGTTGGGCCATAAGGCTTAAAGTCTGAATTCCCCCCAAAGTTATTGGATGGGGTTTCAGTGAGCAAGTTACTGTGTTGGGATTGCTTTGGGGCTATGCAGAGCTTTGCAAATGCGCGTCCTTGTTGTATCTATTATCTCCCACTTGGTGTCAAGAATATGTAAAAACAACAGGAAATGTAGGCTATTCTTGCGTGTGTTTGTACTGTTGTCGATCCTTTTATTTGAGTTCTGCCTGTCGAGTATGCAGCTACTGTCGTTCTTAGTTTTTTGTGCCTCTTCCTCTTCGTAAGTAGTAAACTCCCAACCTTTTAACCAATCAACAGTCAACCTACACTGAGCATTATCATCAAACGGCAATGAGCTGTTGGATTGTTGGACAACCTGGTTTGTCGGTCCATGTTGTTTGAATCCCTACAATCCTTCATTCTGCCGTCAGTCTGATGAAAGCCCAGCATCGAAACGCATCGGTGACATAAAGGGAATTCTTCTAGTTAGTTATCTAGTATTACCAAATGACATATGAGCAGTTAAATAGTTATTAAGATGACAATATGACAGCACACTACTACCAGACAAATTGCTCCATACCAAACTCTGCAAAGTAAACTACAGTGAAAACAGTAGGTCAACAATGTCCACCCACGTTTGGCCACCTAGTATATTTGTGTGAGCTCAGGATAATGAAGAAAATCACTTTCACTTTGTCTTTTTTTGTGAATATGTAAGCGAGCTGGTACAAAAGAGACCTTTGGACGGGTGACTCTATTGTAAGGGGGTCAGACATACAAATACAGCAGCCAGGAAAGGGGCTGTGTAATCCACTTCCTTTTTCCTGTTAGCCAAGGAAAGGGGAGGAGAGACAGGCTGTGATCAGTCTTCAACAGAGAGACACCAGAATTTATCCAGTATACATTTTTATACTGTTTTTATTTTATTTTATTATTTTAAAGCTGATTATTTTAGTTTAAAGCTACCTTGTGTGGTGACTGAGTTAGCTATTTGATTAACAGAACACCCCCTGCCCAGTGCATGCTGGGACTGACTCCAAACCCTGTGTGAGCCTGAAAAGGATTACATGGGTATGGATGACTGGGCGTCTCCAAAGGAAACAAAGTCAAAGCTTTCCCCTTTTTTGTCCACTTACAACATTACTTCTCTGACTTGTTTCAGGACAGAAGGTGGTGTGGGACAGAAAGAGAGAAAATAAAGACTCAAAAGAAAACCTTACACTGAGGGAAGTGAGTGTGTGGATGGTGGGATGTCAAGAGATCCAGAGAGGAAAAATAAAAGCAGCACAGTGAAGTACATCAGAGGGAAATGAGTGAGAGGTCAGGATGAATGAGAGGACAGCGTGAAAACCGTTTCTTTTGTCTGCTGTTCTGGCTGGCGAAAGAGAAGTTTGATTCTTCAGCCAGAGTTAGAGCTCCATGAATCTGAGGCCAGCAAACAAGACTACCCCTGTGTATTCAACAAGCACGCACATGCATGTATGCACATTGGTGTCTTTTAGAGGATCTTTGAATGGTATGATGGTAATACAGGGGCGGGGGGGGGGCAAAAGCACATAAGAGGTTTGATTTTAGTAATGAAACCAGTCTGACATGTGGCAACATCTGAGTCTGACTTAACTTTGGACATTTGATCGGGAATCTGTGGGAAGGGTGGGTCAACGCTCAGATCTGTAGCTTTCACAAGACTTGCCAGGCTTGGCAACAGATGAAATAAGAACAGAATATGTCCTTATTTATTCCTTATGTTCTACTTTTGTACAAGCACATTGGGATACAATGAATGCTAAAAAAAAAAAAATGATCCTGTCTCGCTGGCTCTCTCAGGCATCACATGTGTAAAGTATTTTGCTTCTGTACTTTCAGCACAACTTGCTGACTGCGAGCAGGTGAACTGAAGCTGGTGAGCTCAATTTCAGCCTGGATGCATATGCGTTACGTGATTCGAAAAAGTCTAAAGATAATTTTCAGCGTTGACATCAAACCCAGAGGTGCAAGTAACACGACGGATGCCTTACTATTGATGATGGAGATGTCTCTGTTCTTGTAGTACTCGGACAGCGTGACTGAGGACCCCGAGATGGAGGCCACAGTTCGGACGGTCCGGCTGTTGTCAGAACAGTCGAGGTAATTCGCCGTCATCCCTGCATCATAGCCTCCACCGACTCCTCCGGTTCCACTCGTCAGCCCACCTCCTCCCAGGCTTCCACTCAGGCTGTCAGAGAAGCTGAACGAATCCCTTGTGCGGTCGCGACAGTACGACTTGTAGACCCACTGCACCACAGCGGTCTGGGTGGACACGCTGGTGTACTGACACGGCAGGACCACCGACTGAAACAGCATGGCATACCTCTTCTCGTCTCTCACAAACACGTGAACACCTGAGCAAGACGGAGGGAAGACACCTGTGGGAGGGGACAGTGAAGAGACGTGAAAGAAGGAAGGGTTAAATAAATACAAGAATAAAACAGCAGAGTGTCACACTTTGATTCAGACACTGAGTCTGAAATCTGACTGTGAGCTGAATGGACCAGACGGTTGTTTTGGAGCTTCTGAAGCTGCAGGACTCTGGGTCACGTGATGACTAGGAGCTTGAGCTCCTAGTCCAACAGCAACACAACACTGGAGAGATGACCATGTGAAAAAAAAACATGCACACACCCAGAAACATCTGTACATGCTGCTGCTGCGTGTCTGTCTATACTTGTCAAGCCAAGTGGTGGGAGCCATGATTGAAACTGGACCAGCGAACAAGGGAGAGAGGAGAAATGGGTGGGGTGTGTTTCTCCTAATCAAGGCCAGACCTCTTGGCCGAGTTTCACTTTCTTTCTAATTCTGAGAATTAACCTAAACCAATTTTAATCCAAAATACTTACTTTACTTTAAAATTGAAGCTTGGTACACAAAGATGTAACAGATCACCCCCACTTTATTCTCAGTACAGTCAACAATGGCAGAGAAGGAAGAAGAAGGTATCAACACAGGCTGCAAATCTCTCACGCTGGCTTTCAGTTATTATTGCAGAAGGCATTGCAAAGTAAAAGCTGCAAGACAGATGCCAATAATTTTGGCCGGCTCACTCCATCATGTTTTGTTGCTGTGCAAAGCTGTCGACTTTCAAGTTTTAGGTCACAGGAAGTCAGTTGTTGTATTTACAACAGTGGAATTGAACGCCGAAGCTTAAGGTGCGCCCAGTCACAAAAAATACCTGTCCTTGCATAATGGAACTTAAGGTCATTAATTAAAAATAAATCTGATTTGTGTTGCATACAGTTAAAAATACAGAGAGAGAAAAAAAAGAGGCTGTTCAGAAAAATCCTCTGAATAATTTGGGTAATTTTGTGCTTTTATCCATTTATTTAGTCAAATTTTCTGAGGCCAGATTGACTTTCGAGCAAAACTCTGATGTTTAAGTAAAATATAAGCATAGTTTCACGTCAAGCTGACTTCTTAGAAGTGTAACTGAAAAAAGAAAAAAAAAAAAAGCCACAGGGTTGGTCTTCCAGGGATCACAGACTGTGGGGCAACCCTGGATTTATTAGTTTTCAGAGGAATCCACCTCCAGAGGAGAAAATGAAAACAAGAGGAGGGGGCGAGGATAGTCGGTGTTTTGAATGCTAGCATGAGGAAGACGTGTAGGAAGAGTAAATGTTTTGTGCGCATTCATAGAATAATATTACAGTTGCCAAGTTGTTTTGCATAAAGACAATCTATAATATTACTGTAAGCAAGTCATATTTGATTTCACAATAATGTGGCTACACATGTTACTGTATATTTACACTAATCAGCTACTTTATTACAGATTCTGATCCATATCTGCAGATTTGCAAGCTGCACAAATATTATTAAGCTCAGAGAAATCAAGAATCTTCAGACCATGCAAGGTTTGTCCAGTTTTGGTGATCCCTTAGCTGACAGAAGTGACACTCGTCTGGTACTCTGCTGCTGTAGCCACTCTTCTTCAAGGTTTGACTTGTTGTGCACTCAGAAATAGAGGATCGTCTGCATACCTCGGTTTTAATAAGAGCTTATCCGAGTCACTGTTGCTTTTTTTTTTATCAACTCAAACCAGTCTGGATCCTCTTGACCTCTGATACTGAAAAGGGCTTTTTTTTTTTGCACAGAGAGAGACGCCGCTCACTGGATATTTTCTCTGTGAACCTTAAGAGATGGTTTTGCGTTAAAATCTTATCTGAAATACTCATCACCAACAAGCAAGACCATGCCAGGCTTTCTCAATCCGACGCTCAGTTCGAACTTCAACAGATCATCTTGACCATGTCTGAAAGACTAAAAGCACTCAACATTATTTTGCACACTATTCTCGATCATATATATATTCTGGAATATATACATCTGGAATAAATAATTTACACAATGACATTTGTATGCAAATTAAAGTGATATCCAATAATTTGACTAGTTTAATTTGACCTTATTTGTGTTTTATTTCTATCCTGTTTGGCAATTCTTTTTCTTTCTTTTTGTCCATATTACATAAAATG
Organism: Chelon labrosus; assembly: GCF_963514085.1. Classification (NCBI taxonomy): domain Eukaryota; kingdom Metazoa; phylum Chordata; class Actinopteri; order Mugiliformes; family Mugilidae; genus Chelon; species Chelon labrosus. The sequence continues at coordinate 7,822,694 of NC_140339.1, forward strand.
GTAAACTGTAATTTAACTGAGAGACCCAGTTAAATATGTCCTCCTAATCCACAACCCCCAAAGCCTCTGGACGGATCATTCACACATGACTAAATCCAATGTAACAGTCTGGAGCACAGCTAGCATACCGGACCAACGAGCCATTAAACCGAGTTACACGTTTACTTACACTTACACAAAGGTATATTTATAAGTGTAGGGTGAAATATTTGAGTCTAAACGCTTAATTCGCCTCAAAATCTTAACAGGTAAAGTCACTAACAGTTTAGCTCGGTTAGCCAAAAACGGTTACCGTTATTTCAAACTCTAACGGGAGTTTAACAACCTGTTGCACCACTTGACACACACTAACGCTCATCCGTTTTTCTACGTTTATCCTCATCTTACCTGCCAGAAAAACGACAAAAATCCACCACTTCGGCGTGAAAATCATTGTACAACTCCTCCAGATGAGTTTTGTGAACTTTTTCCGGTGAACGTCCTCTCCCTTTCTTCTCCGTCTCATCCCTTCACGGTTTTTGGGGCTCCTGTGGACAGTTGACTGGCTCATAACGGGACGGCAGCGGCGGGACCAACGTCAAGCTTGTCAAAATAAAGCTCACAACTTCCGCCGAGGGCTTTAAAAAAATAAAAGCTCAGATGAAGATAGTGAACGGGGACATGTGGAGAATGAAGTCTGCTGGTCTCTCATTTTTTTTTACATTGTCCTACTGTTTTCTGTTATTTAAAATAGATAAAATCACTATTTGCATTCATCTGTTGGCTGCTTCAAATGCTAGACATATAAAGATATAATGTAGGCTAGTTTATTTTACTATGCCCAGACTAGAGACTACAAACTGTAACGTCATTCAATACTGTAATAACTGCTGTTAAATATGAGTTCTGATTTTATTTTAATTCCCAGTACCCAATAATGCTGAAACAATGGCAACTGGTCAAGGACTTGGACATTGCCAATCAATTTCAGGTCCAATTCCAAAACACTATACTTTACATTTTCACATTTTGACTTTTATCTAAGGGCAAAAAACATTACAGTTTTATTTTGAAGTCTATTTGTCCCCATAGTCGGTGCTCGGTGTGTAACTTTACACAGCAGGGTCTGAGGCGCCGAGACGATGCAACCCAGCGAGTCCAAACACAATACAAAGTGGTGATGGAGAAAACCGGTAGGGTGAAATCATGTTAAAAAAAAAAAAAAGTTTAAAACACGAGAAAAGCCATCGGTTAAAAAAACATATATTGTATCCGCACTATAACTTTAACTGGGCGTTGTAATCATCGGCGAACTGAGTTGTTGTTGTTTGGGAGGTTTGTGTTGCCATCTAGTGTTCAAGATTCAGAGACATTGCTTTGCGCAGTTTATTTCAGCATTATTTCAACACCATAGTTCATGCATCTCAAAACTAACTACAAAAAAACAACAACAACAACAAAAAAACATTTAGACAAATCCCAATCAGAAACTCATTTTGCTAGACAAAAAATAGTAGCTTCTTTAAACAACCTCTTTAAAACACAATCCAATGTAATAATTAAAGATAACAAATATTTTTGAGGGTGACATGGCTAAATGTTGACATAAAACTAATTTGAGTACATAGTGTGGACAATACAACAACAAAAAAAAAAAAAACTACCACCTACAGTTCATCTAACATCAGATGGTTTGTCAGGTTTGAAGATATATCTTCAAACCTGACAAACCAAGTATTTCATAAAATACTTACCTAACCTCTTTATTACAAAACTCATATCCACACATCTGGCAACATACCGCACGAGTCACATGTTTTGTCTCTGTGTTCAGTGACTCATTTTAAAATGTCATCAAACCAGACTGGACAGTTGTAAAGTTATTCGTGCACATTTCAACAGGCTAAGCAAACAGGCTGTTCCAAACAAAAACATGCTGTCTTCTGCGTATTACTCAAAAAAGGTTAATGATTAAAAAGCATGGTACAGTTTTGATCGTGTGAAAGCAGTTGATTAATTATCTTACATTAAATACATTAAGAAAAGCAGACATACGGTATAGAGACAATAATTACAATTCATTCCGTTTTTCTCATTCTGCACAAACTTGCATCCAATAATCTGTATACTAGCTACCATTGTGAGCGCAAATAGCTAAATCCTGGGTAGTCGGGAAGCGTGGCTTTTTAAATTTGTTAGAATGGATATATAGAGCCAATAAATGAGACAAATAGTTTACTTTAAAATGTAAAGCTGTATCTAAGTTTCCAGGATCTGTGAAATGTTTGTTCAGTTCCTAATGTGCGCTGTTTATAATGTGGGTACCCACCTACCCCCTATTAAACACAGATCACACGGCTTTTCAGGGGTCGCGTTAACCGAATATTTTCCGTCATTGACCGTTTTTTTTAAAACTGTGACGGAAAAATCTGAAGGCCATCTGTCAAAATGACAATTCACACCCCTGACCACTTGGTGGCGAGTGACCTTATTAATTGGCTCTTGTCTCTCATCGCGGAGTTTTGTCGGTTCACGATTTCCTGGTACACTGATTACACTGATGCACACGTCAGAGCTAAACATAGACATATACAATATATATGTATGTATCTGTGTCTATGTGGCTAACGGCTACCAAAATTAAATTTGCATACCACCGAAGCACTTACGGTACCATCTAAGAGAACAGTTCCGTTCCGAGTACGGACAAGACGTGTCGGCAGCATTGACTATTGGCAGCCCAAGCTTTTTTTTTTTTTTCATTTAAAGTCACTACTGTTCTGAAAAAGTACTTAAAGTTAATGAAAATTAAATGCCGTTGAATATGTAATTTAAAAAAATTAAAGTGACGGCTAAAAATAGATTATGACGGGATTTTTATGACTCTGTCCGTCAAAATGACAGACAACGAAAAAGTCTAGCGCAACCTCTGCGGCCTTTGTGGACGCCATTTTGGTTTGCCTCCCCTTCCGACACTAATCCTCCATGTCTCCTCTCAGTCACACCTATAGTAAGTTAGTAGAAAATCTCAACTCTCAGAAATGTTCCTCTCAAAATAAAAATGCCGATTGAGCCAACTAGGTAACAACTAGATCCACTAGGCAGTAAAGTCAACTAAATGTGATTGAGGTTAGGGGCCTTAGTCATCATAGTCCCTCTTTGGTGGCTTATTAGGCGGCACTGGTGGCTTGTCATGGTCACGATTGTCATCGGGCTCAATGTAAAGGTCGTTGTCAGCATACTGTGGATCTCTGCGTTCACTGTGGCGGCAGTCATCATCATCGTGTCGGTCGTCACAGTTGCTGCGACGATCGTAATCACGCTCACTGCCATCATCAGGCCTCTTCGAGTCGCCATTGCTCCGTGTGGTCTCCTGCTTTTCAGGATGTGACTCTTGGTCGTAGTAGTCATCCTCGCGAACTCTGTAAAGTGAACACGCACCAGTCAGACGCTTGCGGTGAAAAAAAAAAAAAAAAAAACTGTGAACAAATTTGGTTAAATAAATCTGGTTGCTGGTGTGAATGAATCATTTGAGAATATTTTCACAATCTGCAACAAGATGCGACTCAGTGAGGAGCATGGGTTAGTGTCCAAATTCTCAATTGGACGCTGCCTGTGTGAAAAAAAAAATGCTAGTTTTGATCAAGCTCCACTTGATAAAAACATGCCGTGCAAACACACCATGTCCATCAAACAGAAACAGACACAGGAGAAAAAGCTTTTTGATCTAATGGAGCAAATAGGCCAACACTTAAGTGCAGATATGAGAAGTGACATCCAATGGATATTAATGTTGCATCTTGTTCATCATCAGTTAATGTGCGTGTCTGCATTTATGAAGGAGAAAAACATTACCCCATGGCGTATTCCTCCTCTTTCTTCTTCTTGTGGCGGAGGCAGCAGCAATAGATGATGATGATGAGTGCGATCAGCCCGGCGACAACTCCACCAATGATTCCTGTGGTGGAGCCAATGTTCATGGACGCTGTGGGGGTCGAGGGAAGGCGAGTTGAGAGACGGGAGAAAAGAAGGACGTGAATTAATAACAGAATGCTGTAAAAATGCACTTACTGAGAACAAATAAAAAGGTGTTCTCAGGAAGTTTCTCTTACGTGGCATGACTGTGAGGGTGATGTTGCAGGTATCAGAGTGAATCTTGTTTCGTGAGACGCAGCTGAAGTATCCCGATGTGTCTTTGGAGACATTAAACAGAGACAGGACGCCTCCCTCTGAAACACAAAAAAATCAATCACATATACTCCACATCTTTGCAATCAAGATTTAATTTCTTTCTGGTTTCAGACAACAAATCATACACTACTGCTACTACTCATAGGGTTCAATGTGGATATTAAAATTATTATATTCAGGCGAGTAAACTTTTCACCTGTGTGCACTGCTGTGTACTTACTTTGAGTACTTCTAGGGTCTAGGGGCCGAGGTTTACCCGAGACATCTTTACTACTCCATGTATAAGTGGGTGGAGGGGAGCCTTCCTCAGACAGACAGGTCAGGTTGATGTTCTGGCCGTATTCTGCCTTGCCCTGGATGCTGCAAATGGGTTTACCTACACCTACAAAACAAAAAGAAAAAAAGAAAAAAATGAAAAATGAAAAATGAAAAATGAAAAATGAAAAATGAAAAATGAAAATGAAATGAGATTTTTGTTCTGTAATTTAACAGCGAAGCAACTCATTTTGCTTCATGATACTGGTAATAAACTTGGATACTGAAAAATCAATTAAAAGATTAGGCCGAGATGAAAGCCAGAAACGATGCATCGTGTCATCTTCAAAACACTCAAAAGCAGAATTTCTTTCTTCTTTTCGTTCTTTTAAAAACGAATGAAGCATTACCTAGAACCACCAAACGTGTCGAGGCGAACGGCGTGCCCTCATTGTCACCTGCGACCAGGAGGCGACACTCAAATTTCTTGTTGTCTTTCAGTGTGATGGAGGTAAGCTTCAAGTTTGCCTTTCCAGTGCTGACGTCTACGTCCAGGGATACTCGACCTTCATACTCCTCTTTGATGTCAGTATGCTTAGCGGGATGATAGTAGGTAATGATCGAGGTCTAAAGGAATAGTAAAACAAGAGTACATGTTCAGTTCTTGTTCTTTGAGAGAGAGAGAGAGAGACAGAGAGACAGAGAGACACAGAAAGAGAGACAGAGAGACAGAGAGAGACAGACACAGACAGAGAGACAGAGAGACAAAGACAGAGAGACAGAGACACAGAGACAGAGAGACACACAGAGACACACAGAGACACAGAGAGACACAGAGAGACACAGAGACAGACACAGAGACAGAGAGACACTGAGACATACACAGAGACAGACACAGAGACAGACAGAGAGAGACAGACACACAGAAATACACAGAGAGACACAGAGACAGACAGAGACAGACACACAGAGACAGACATACAGAGACAGACACAGAGACAGACACACAGAGACAGACAGACAGACAGAGACAGACAGACACAGACACACAGAGACACAGAGAGACACACAGAGACACAGAGAGACACACAGAGACACACAGAGACACACAGAGACACAGACACACAGACAGAGAGACAGACACAGAGAGAGAGACAGACCCTTGTAGCAGTTTTATCATCCACAGCATACGCTAACCAGGAGATGGTGACTGACGGTGGGTTGGTGAGTCTGGTTCTAAAGGTGCAGGGCAGTATGACGTTGTCGCCCCTGGTAAACTCATACTTTGGTTGAGGGATGGTCACAGTGAGGGCGCCTGCACCTGACAGCCCTTTCATAGATTTAAGAACAATCATATTGATCATTACCATTCAGAAATGATGCATAAAAATGCATAAAAACAGAGAACTTCAGCTTACAGCACAACAGAAGTATCTGTGAGTGTTTTATAAGCAAAACATCAACCATTCACATGTCCCGTTTTCCTACAAGAATGTTTTCGCAGGCGGCCTCGGCTGTCTTCGTCCCCCAAAGTGCAGACCTTTTACTTCTCGTTTTAGTTTTGCATGACACGGTTAACTTATTATGTTCTCCAAGGAGAGGGTTAAGTCACATTTGGCTCCTGGGAACTTGTGATGGACGGTTTACCGACCGGTGTAACCAGCCATTGATAAAGTAAATGAAGAAACCAAAGAAAGAAAGAAACCAAAACCGTTCTATAGTAATAGTGTTTGTAGCATAACAACTTTGAGATCGCCCATGGCTAATGTAATAAAAAAAAAAAAAAAGAAAGAAAATAATAATAATAACAATAAATACAAATCAAACCAATAAGAAGGTTTGCCTATGAACAGGCGTCTCGGCCTGTACCTTTTCAACAGTTGATCCTGGCCGTGAGTAAACAGGTGCAGCAGTTCACTATGGCGCACACGAAAGAAGCAAATGTTTTTTTTTTTTATTACAAGAATACTCACCTAGACACAGCTGAATTAAGATAGAAATCCCCCTCCCCACGACAAAGGCCTTCATTTTCTCTCACTTATCTCCACTGGCGCTTCTGTGCCTGCTCGGTTTATCTACAATGAAATGGGGAAGTGTTGCGAAGCTGACCAGAGCAGCATAAGTAGAAGGCAGATTCAAGGCAGTTTGTTCAAAAAAATCACCACAAGGTGTTTATTTACAACAAGTGCTTCCAGCTTCACGTGTAGCAAAAAAGTATATACAACAAAAAAAGGGATAACTGAATAGTTATGAGTTGAACTAAATCAAAACTCAACTTATAACAATGCAAAATTCAACTTAAATCAAGTGTAAATTGCTACACCGGATCAGCACTATGTTTTCACTCTGCCCTCCTCAACAGACAAAAGGCCAGTCCTTAAATAGTCTCTCCTCTTGGCACAACCTCCATGGTTGTACCAATGATGGAGGTGACTCCACTGGCTCCTAATTCACCTGTTTCCAAAGTTATAAATCACATTGATTACAGTAAAACACTCTCACCTGCTTTACCCAAAATCCCACATTTTACACATACATAAATGAAATAACAAATAAATCTAAATAATACCTAGAACTCATGTTTCTTACCTACACTCATTTGGACTAGTCCAACGACATCCCTCAATCATGTTACTGAAAGTATAAAAGCAGGAAATATTGCAGCACTTCCTCCTTTTGACTCTGACCACATGGTGAGTATGGTAAGTAACACAATTAAATGTTAATTTAACTTATTTTGACAAGAACTAAATCAATAAACTATAACTAAATTTAACAATACTTGTAAGAGTTTATTTTAACCAAAGATGTTGGACAAGAAATATAACCAAACATAATACAAATCACAAACAAACCCGGGATAGTCTGTCTCTGTAAAATGATGATTACTAATGGTAAAATGGCTGAAAATCAACAAGTATGGTTCCACAGAGGATGGTATTGATAAGAGACAAATGGTCTCACCCCTTTGTCACAGGAAGAGAAACCGCCCAGAATACATTTGCATCAAAACCCAAGACAGAAAGACCTACTACTGATCAGTGATGAGAATAACGGCGTTAAAATAAACGGCGTTACTATTATTTTTTTCACGCCGTTACCGTTACTGACAGTTAAATGTGCTGCTTTACTTGGTTGGGGTGGGGTGGAGGCGGTAGACGCATAAGTGATGATGACTGGCTATAGGGTAAGATTTCATGGTAAGCCAATCAGCGGCAGGGCAGTGTTCAATTGGGCGGGTGTTGGACACAGAAACGCGCGCATAGTGATGGGAACGGCAGTTCTTTTGACTGTACTGAATCACTAGAATCAGTTCATTAAAATGATTCATTCAAAAGATTCGTTCACCGAATTGTTCGCTTAGCAGGAGCCCTGACTGCATAGAGAGCCGAAGTCCCGCCCCCCTACTTCCGGGTTATGGGACCTATCTTTCGAAAAAATATGAACGGCAGTCTATGGAGAGATAATAATTATTTTTTGGTCCCGATCGAATTGTGGCATGAATTTCACATATGATGTGTGTGAATTTAATTTTTCACGTCAAGAGATAAATTATTTGACGTAAATAAGCTGAACAACATTAGGTTTTGTATGAGATCGCTTAGTGAACTACATCTCTCTAGAGATCCCTAGAGAACTATGGCTGTCTCCTTGTTGAGCTTTACCGTCTTCTTCCAGGACGAAGGCAGAAGCATCAAACGAGGTGAAAATCATTATAAATCGGGTCATGTCGAGAGCTGCAGTTACAACAAGGGAGTTTTGGTCGGTTCTGTACGCGCCAGCATGCGGGACTTGTAGTTCGTTTAATTACGTATTTTCCATAGCGTTTTACTGAACTATCTTGCGACAAACTGTGACATTCTTGACATGTAAAATCATTTTTTATTCTGAAAAACAACATATGTATAATCCAAGGCACAAGTCGATCGGGACCAGAAAATAATTTATCTTTCGCCATAGACTGCCGTTCATATTTTTTCGAAAGATAGGTCCCATAACCCGGAAGTAGAGGGGGCAGGACTTCGGCTCTCTATAGTGCACGTGAAACTCGAGGCCCGCGGGCTACGTCAGGCGGTTGCCGAGGCAACCACTCTGTGTATCGGTACGGCAGCCCGGCGCTCTGAAGACTTAGCCTTAGATAAACTTTATTCATCCACTAGGGAAATTGAAGTTACATCAGTCCATATAGTTGACCAACAAAAGCTCAAGTCACGAGCATTAGGGCACTAAATACTAAAATATGTTAATGGAGATTCTGACGCAAAGATAGGCGGCACAGTGGCGAGGTGGTTAGCACAGATGCCCCACAGCAAGAAGGTCACCGGCTCGAATCCATGGGCCGGCTGGCCCCTCTGTGTGGAGTCTGCATGTGGAGTTTGCATGTTCTCCCTGTGTCTGCGTGGGCTCTCTCCGGGTACTCCGGCTTCCTCCCACCATCCAAAGACATGCTCATTAGGTTAATTGGTGATTCTAAATTGGCCGTGTGCATCTGAGTGTGAATGGTTGTCTGTCTCTGTGTGTGGCCCTGCGATGGACTGGCGACCTGTCCAGGGTGTACCCCTGCCTCTCGCCCGATGACAGCTGGGATAGGCTCCAGCAGACCCCCGTGACCCCTAACAGGACTAAACGGGTATAGAAGATGAATGAATGAATGACGCAAAGATAGAGTAACGTTGTACCAGTTAACGGACAACGGACTGAATCGGTTACCCTACTGTTCACACATGACTAAATCCAATGTAACAGCCTGGAACACAGCTAGCATACCGGACCAACGAGCCATTAAACCGAGTTACACGTTTACTGACACTGAAACAAAGGTATATTTATAAGTGTAAGGTGAAATATTTGAGCCTTCAGGTAAAGTCATTAACACAGCAGTGCAGCTCGGTTAGCCAAAAACGGTTACCGTTATTTCAAACTCGAAGGGAGTTTAACAACCTGTTGCACCACTTGACACACACTAACGGTCATCTGTTTTTCTACGTTTATCTTCATCTTGCCTGCCAGAAAAACGACAAAAATCCACCACTTCGGCGTGAAAATCATTGTACAACTCCTCCAGATGAGTTTCGTGAACTTTTTCAGGTGAACATCGCGTCCCTCTCTCAGTGGCGGTTCTACACTGGTGCTTGTTGAGACGAATTACTGTTGTATAAGCATTGCAAGCATCACAGTAAAAAGGCTAACAAACGTTCTTAAATTGGGCACCTGATGGCTGATGTAACATTAACTACTCAGAATGTTACAGACGTTGTTTTTGGTTCCTATCGGTTTCCTGAATGTATACGTTCGTGTGTGGATGTGTAAATGCTTATAGTACCTTGTAGAAGACGCTTAATAAAGTTCACTCCTCTATTGGTTCGCGGGACAGAGCTGCCTCCTCCAATATGGCGGCAACATTGACGAATGGACCCGCGCTCAGTAAGGCGTCTATGTATGTGTATGTCTATGGTTAACGTAACCAGAGTTGCTAGTTATTGCACCTGACCAAATTCGATTTGGGCCTCAGTTGTATTTGCACTTGATAAACCAAAACTAGCGAGGGTAGCAACTCTTAACAAACTTAAAACACTGAACAGCACACAGTAGTAGATACCGTAGACAGCCATGACATGCATTTTGGAGCTAACGCGCTAACTAGCTTACCTGCAAGTGTCGCTTCAAGTTCGTTGTGTTTTTACCGGCGATAGTAGATAGCAGGTCCACGCGGTTTGCAATGCGTCTTGTTTTCAGTAATGGTAAACAGGAAATGAGTCCATATATCTTGCCTCCGTTTACTCCCCGGCTGTGACATTTCGCGGTGCTAATAAAAAACTCCAGTGCATGCATATGATGATGACCCTTTGGAGCAGTCTACCGACCATTAGTGGTGGGCGGATCGATCCAAATATCGATAATATCGATACCAAGCTGGTATCGAGATTGATCGATACCAATATAATGAGATCGATACTTAAGTTTCAGTTTCCCTCATTTCGTGAAAAAGGCGATCTGACCCTGTTTGTCTAAATGCCGCTGCTGTCACAGAGAAGAGCATGCTCCTTTTGCTCCTCCTCCCCTTCTCGTGTGTTTGTTGTACCATCACGTGACTCCGCGTCCCTGAACACTGCCCACCGCTACCTGCTAGGCCCGGCCAGCAGCAGCGCATTACACACAACGAGGGCTGTTTGGCTATATTTTCGGACCGATAGCAAGTTGTACTATTTGTAAAAAGACTGTAAGATACAGTGGTAACACAACAAACTTGTATAAGCAGATGGAAATTTTAAAAATCCCCCTCCACCTGGCCCAGACAGACCCCTGAAAAGGAGAAAAAAGTTCACTAAAGGGGAGAAATGTTGTCTTATTTTTGTATTGTACTGTACTTCCACCGTAATTATTAAAAAGTATCGATATCGGTATCGGCGATACTGGCCCTGTATTTACTTGGTATCGGATCGATACCAAATTTAGCGGTGTCGCACCGTATCGCACACCTCTACCGACCATCAATGAGCGTCTTACCGCTCTCCACAGTTTGTTCTGATTGATTGTCTTTCCAAGTCTTCCTGATTGGATCTCGTCCTTGTCAAATATTTTAGTCTCGTTTTTATTCGTTGACAAAAATCTCAATAACTTTCATCATAGTTTTGGTCTTTGAGCATATTTTTTATTTAGTTATCGTCTCGTTTTCGTCAGAGGAAAAAAAGGTCGTTGACTAAAACTATGACGAAAAATTTTCGTCAACGAAATTAACACTGATTTGAACTATGCAAATCTAAATATCCTAAACAAATATGAGTATCGTCAAAAAAACTAATCTAAACAAAACAAACACTTAAGTTAATCAAACTTAAGTTCAGGCAAACTTAACCAGACTGGATCTGAGGCCTGTTTTGAATTTGTGTTAGAAAACCTGGAATCCTACAACTGTGTCTCATTTTATTTAATCTCTGTGTGTCTGTGTTCAGAGTTTTCACCAGAGTCAACAGTCGTCTACCCTTTAGTCCACCGGTCCAACCGCTGATGTACAGCTGCTGGACTTTGATTGGTCCCCTCAGACCACAGTACAGCTCTGAAAAACATGTTCATTTGTATACAACTTCAAAATAACAGCATATTTACAACATGTACTGCAGTAATACATATAATAGTTTTCACCATCAACTTAAAGGTCATATATATATTACTGTTTATTTCTAATGATAACATCCAGTTCTTTTATATCTCCAGTAATGTACTAACTCAATGGCTCTGCTCTCGTCACAGCAGCAACGGTCTGGTTTCTCTGCAGGATCAATAAACTTTGGTTTTCTCGTGTGGTTCTGTGGTTTTCATCAAGATGTCAGGTGGAATATTTGACTTGTTCTGTTTTGGTCATGTCTGACAGATACACACCTCTCTGTAGTGTAGAAAACATCAGAACTCTAGTCTGATCAGATGTTGTGATAGTGGCACTTCTCAGTATAGTGTGGTCTCCTTTGGCTGCTCTTAGTGTGTACATTGTGTGAGTTTAGTGTCTTGTTGTGAAACGTTTCGGCTTTTACAAATAGCAGCAAACTGTTTGTGGTCGTCCACTTCTCTGTTTCTCAGACATTTCCACCAGAGGAAATAAATATGCTGACAGTAATGATGCAGTTTAATAAATAAAGAGGAACAAATGAACACAATAAGAGTTTAGAGCTAAGAATTTGTTGGTGATTAGACTCTGATGATGAGAATCAACTTCTCAGAGCAATGTCCCAAATGGAGGAAGGAGTCTTTAGTTATGACTGGTTAAAGTATGTTTGACGTGAAATAGAGTTGTAGCAAATGTTGATCTTTGAAACTACCTACAGATATGAATTAATTACAGGACCCAACGTGATGGAAATAAATAATAACTGAACTTGGAACAGTTTTGTTGCAAAGCACAATCTTACGGTGAAATTAGATCTGGTGTTTGTTAAGACGAATTACTGTTGTATAAGGATTGCAACCTTACCTTTATCTTTTGCTCGTTTCTCCTCTTCTTCTTTTCTTTTTTTTCCTATGTCTGACAGATAGTAATGAGGCACTTGACAATGCTGAACTTGAAGATGATGCACTGATCCCAGAACCCGAGGATCTGCCAAAAGTTATAGAACAGAAATTGGCATCTGTCTTATTAAAGTTGGAGAATTGTTTCCATGTACCAGCCTCAGCGGTTGATCAGCTGTTAAATGAGTTGCATTATTTAGTTAATTCTGCCCTGGTGCCTGTAGCTAACAACATTCTTGCTGACTTCTTCAGTAACTGTAATTTGCAGGTTAACCAATTACTCATATAAAGAGTTAAAGTGCACACTTTCTTCATTTAACCCTTTGTCAAAAGCTTTAGGAAAGGAAGGGCCGTTACCCACTGCATTTAAGCGGAAGCAATATTATAGAAATCATTTTAATATTGTTGATCCAGTTGAGTTTATACTTGATGCAAAGGCTAATAGGTTTCAGTATGTCCCTTTGCTATAGGTTTTACAGCAGCTACTTAATCAAAAGGATGTGCTTAGCAAGGTTATCGAAAAGAGAAGACACCAACAGAGAGTGAGTGACCAGCAGCATTACAGATTCTTTGAAGATGGCCAGCACTTTAAGAATAATGTATTTCTGTCAGGGGAGGAACTAAGAATCTCTCTCTGTTTATACATGATTTTGAAGTTTGTAACCCCATCGGTACATCATGGAAAACACACAAACTGTGTGCTGTCCATTGGATTCTGAGAAATTTGCCCCCTGGCAGCCATTCCTCACTCGACGTGGCCCTTCCCTGCAAACATTTCATCAACCTGGGGGTTGACGGTAGGTCTAAGGGGCGACCTCTAGCTTGAAACGAGTTTAAAATAGGTCTAGGTTGCACCTCGACCACAAACCAACTAGATGAAAAAAATAAATGTAGGTCTAGGTTGCACCTCGACTACAAACCAACTCGATGAAAAAAATAAATGTATACAACCAATCGGGTGAGAGCCCTTCTATCCAATCAGAGGCGAAAAGGGTGGGACCTTCTACTACCATCCTGGCAGCGGAACACGACTGCAGAGAAGCAAGCACAGCACGTGCAGAGCAACAGTTTTTTCAGTAAGTTCATTGACATAAAACATTAGAGACGGTTTATATGTGTTCATATCATAGACTGTAGGTTCATATGCAACTTTCTGTGTTTTAAAAAGTGTGATTGACCGACCGTGCGTTATGTGTTTAACTGTCGAGTGGATTTCAAGCTAGCTGCTCACTCGGCTAACATGAAACAGGCCTCTGCAGTGTGCTTTCTGTCTAATATTCTGATATTTTTGGACTATTGGAGTTTAGAAATCCAGACATAAATCAGTGAAGCACTTATACAGACGAGCTGACATGGAGGTGTCCAGAAAATGCATTTTTTTCCCCCAAGATAATTTGAAAATGTTAATTTATCTTCATAAAAAAAACAATGGTAGCCTAATCTATTGATTAGCTGTTAAAATGTTAACATTAAGTGGATTTTGAATATAAAAATTTGACTCCCAATGCAATGCCTAGTTGTCTGCGTTGTTAATTAACAATGCTTTTTCGTTTTAAAATCATGTAATGTTTTTATTTTATCATTATCTGGGACATTTTGGCCTATGTAAATATAACCAAAAAGCAATATATGTCTGTTTCATGACTTAACATTCATGTGATGTATGTAGTATGTACGTAGGTGAATTAGATGGTAAAACAGTGTACAATTTCCCAAGATGTGTTTAGGAAATGTTAAGTAATATACTTCAAATGTTTTTCCAGCTTCACATGACAGAGTGAGGATCTCCACTCCAGGTGAAGGATGCGATTAAAAATTGGGATTATTCCACAAATGTTGATTTCTAAACTCCTAAATTTGAAAAGTAGTGTTGTGTTCTAAAATGAATATGAACCTGTTTTCTTTGCATTATACAACATCTGAAAACACCAGAATTGTTTTGTCATTTTGACCTGTTGCCATTTTCTGCAAATAAATGTTCTAAATGACAATATTTTTATTTCCAATTTGGGAGAGATTTTGTCAGTAGGTTATAGAATGAAACAAAAGTGTTCATTTTACTCAAACACATAGCTATGAATAGTAAAACCAGAGGAACTGATCATTTTGAAGTAGTCTCTTAACTTTTTCTGTATGTGTAAGAATCATGTTGGTCTCATTATTTAGTTTTTCAAAAGTGTTCTGATTATGTTTGTGTAATAAAAGAAGAACTAAGAAATTGCACTTTTGTGTTGTCAAACTTATAATTTTCCCCCAAAGCTAGGTTCTGTTAATACATTGTATTTATATAAATGTGTTAATTTATAGCAAAACATATTTTTAATATAACTTATTATTCATTAAATGTATGTTTTATCTATAGCCTATGTAAACACTGTAATTGTTTTTACAGTTAATCAGTCAATTTGAACAGATAACATTTCGACGTTGAACAAACGTTGAAACGACATCGAGACCTATTGACTCCCAATGCAATGCCTAGTTTTTTCCCAAATCGTTCAGCCTTAAGGTATTTGGTTGTGGTTGACTTCCTTGCGGCCTCCTCATGGTTTCCATTAGCCTGTGGGATAGCAAGGTACTTATAGCTGTCTTGGATATCACCTATGTTGCCCTCCAGTAGGTCGACCCCTTCAGTTTTGATCATCTTGCCTCTCTTTGAGACCATCCGGCCACACTTGTCCAATCCGAATGACATCCCTATGTCGTTGCTGTAGATCCTGGTGGCGTGGATCGGTGAGTCGATTTCTCGCTCATTCCTGGCGTACAGCTTGATGTCATCCATGTAGAGCAGGTGGCTAATTGTTGCTCCACTTTGGAATTGGTATTCGTAACCACTCTTTGTGATGATCTGGCTGAAAAATTCAGGCCTATGCAGAACAGCAGTGGTGATAGTGCATCTCCTTGGTATATGCCACATTTGATGTTGACTGGGGCAATTGGCTTTGAGTTGGCCTCTAGGGTTGCTATATATATATATATATAAGCGTGCAGAAGTAATTTTAAAGACTTGTCGTGCAATATCGTTAAGTGATAAAGGTGCAATCTGGTGCAATAGCGGAATAAGCGTGTTGTTTGTGTTAACAGTGTTAACTTAACACTTACCTGTCTAGTCCGTGTCTTCTCCAGGGTGCACGGGCACGGTCATATACGTTCCGGGAGAGACCAAGCGGCAGGACAGGAAGTGGGGGGATTTCTAATTGTGGTGTTCATTTATATATTTTGTATTTATATATGTGTATTTTTGGGTCAGGGTGGCAGCAAATATTGCTTATTGTAAATATTATGGATTATTAGCAGAGGAGATATTTGTCATTGGTAAGACAGCCAATTGATAATATTTTAACTTACCTCCGAATGAATTAGTCCAGTAATTAGCTCCAGAGACACAGTACTTAAGGCGCCATTTACAATCTGTCTGTGATGCAGGTCTGATCTCAGTGGACACATGTCACACTTTGTTTGTTGCTGCTATGTTGCATTTGGGTTTAAATTCTAAAAAATCTTCAGTGGAACCCAGTCTGAATGAGACTGCTTCCATCTCATCTGTGGACACTGACATTCTCTCATCTTCTAGCTCATCATCATCGTCCCTCAGATGTGAGCCATGGCCAGACGTCTTCCCTGTGCCTGAGTTCGTCTATGATGTCGAGCTCCAACTTCAGCGTGCTGACTTTCAAAATAATGGTATCCTCTTCAGTCCAAGTCCAAGAATGAAGTCAGACATTCTTGAAAGTTTGGCATCCCAGATATTCAAATATAAAGCTTATACGTGCAATGCTGAATTTGATGCAGTAGTTGAAGCACTCGTGAAGAAACACCCATGTTTAAAGGAGCAAGGTTCGGTTTCTGGCTTTTATGGGTGGAAAATAAGCTTGAAATATAAAATGGCAAACTACCGCACAAAGCTGCGCAATATCGGATGCTCCAAGCTGAATGTGAATTCCTCCAAGCATAAACAAGGTGATCCACTCACATCTCCAAATCAAGTCAAGAAAGCAAGAAGAGCAGAAGTGAACTATTGTCCAGATTATCCAACAGGACAATCCCAAGAGAGCCTTGAGGAAGAGAGACTGGCACTATTGTCCGAAGTGAGAAAGAGCAACAACCAAAAGGTGGTTAAGGAGAAAATGGAAAATACATTTGCTTACAGGCGGTATGAAGTGATTGAACAAAAGTCTTTCATTGCTGAATTCAAAAGAAGGTGGCCAGCTCTTTGGTGAGGGGATGACAATAAAAGGAATCTTCACGAGGGCTGCAACAACAGATTATTTTCATCGATTTGATCATAAAAATTATGTCTTCAAATGTCTGTTTACTCGCAACACAGACACTCAAAGTAAGAGGGAAAATGGACAATTTTTGTCTGTAAAAAAAAATCTCAAGATTATTTGCTTCTCTAATCTTCCCCCTAAAGGTGAAAATTAGAATTATGAATTTATTAAATGCAAGGTGAACTGTCTTTATTCATGTGATGTAATTTTCCAGAAAAGCATTGTGTCAAATTTGTTGTACTGCAAGCATGTGGTGGTCATTGGAACTGGGCAACAGAATCATACCTGTGAAAATTATAACTTTTGGGAAAAATAACTAAGGGATATCCTTGTTGTAGTCCTATATTGCATTAATTTAGAATGATCCACACAATATCATGGGACAGAATTTTCATCTTAGGAAGTCACAATAACAACCAGTAATTTGATAATTGTTTTCTTTGACCTGTAATGTGTTGATATTTTTATACTTTGTTAAATGTCTAGGTAGAAGCAGAGTTTATCGCATCACCACTGTACCACTGAGATTGAAATTCATGCAACAGCTAGATCATCATTCTACACGGCTGATGACGATCTTCAAAAGTAAAGGAGGAGCAGCAGGGTGGAAAATAACGAATATAATGGCAGACTTGGATAAGGTACTTTTTATTTTATGTATTTTTTATGATGAAGACAAACCAGCTGGTCACTGTAGGGCTGAAAACCGGCCGCTGGTATGTCAGTACATCCCTACTCCAAACAGCGCGGCGACAACTCCAGCAATGATTCCTGTGGTGGAGCCAATGTTCATGGACGCTGCGGGGTCGAGGGAAGGCGAGTTGAGAGACAGGAGAAAAGAAGGATGTGAATTAATAACAGAATGCTGTAAAAATGCACTTACTGAGAACAAATAAAAAGGTGTTCTCAGGAAGTTTCTCTTACGTGGCATGGCTGAGATGGTGATGTTGCAGGTAGCAAAGCGAATCTTGTTTCGTGAGACGCAGCCGAAGTATCCCGATGTGTGTATGGAGACATTAAACAGAGACAGGACGCCTCCCTCTGAAACACAAAAGATCAATCACATATATGCCACATCTTTGCAATCAAGATTTTCTTTCTGGTTTCAGACAACAAATCATACACTACTGCTACTAGCTACTCATAGGATTCAATGTGGATATTAAAAGAATGTGCTTTTTCATGTGAGTAAACTTTTCATCTGTGTGCACCGCTGTGTACTTACTTTGAGTACTTCTCGGGTCTAGGGGCCGAGGGTTACCCGAGACATCTTTACTAGTCCATGTATAAGTGGGCGGAGGGGAGCCTTCCTCAGACAGACAGGTCAGGTTGATGTTCTGGCCGTATTCTGCCTTGCCCTGGATGTTGCAAATGGGTTTAGACGGAGCAACTACAAAACAAAATGAAAAAAATGAAATAATTTAAAAAAATTATGAGATTTTTGTTCTGTAATTTAACAGCGAAGCAACTCATTTTGCTTCATGATACTGGTAACAAATTTGGATACTGAACAGTCAATTAAAAGATTAGGCCGTGATGAAAGCCAGAAACGATGCATCGTGTCATCTTCAAAACACTCAAAAGCAGAATTTCTTTCTTCTTTTCGTTCTTTTAAAAATGAATGACGCATTACCGAAAACCACCAAACGTGTCGAGTCGAACGGCGTGCCCTCATCGTCACCTGCGACCAGAAGGCGACACTCAAAGTTCTCGTTGTCTTTCAGTGTAATGGAGGTAAGCTTCAAGTTTGCTTTTCCAGTGCTGACGTCTACGTCCATGGATACTCGACCTTCATACTCCCTTTTAATGTCAGCATGCTTAGCGGGATGAAAGTAGGTAATGATCGAGGTCTAGAGGAATAGTAAAACAAGAGTACATGTTCACTTCTTGTTCTTTGATGTGTACAGATAGATAGATAGATAGATAGATAGATAGATACAGACCCTTGCATCAGTTTTATCATCCACAGCATACGCTAACCACGAGATGGTGACTGATGGTGGGTTGGTGACTGTGGTTCTAAAGGTGCAGGGCAGTGTGACGTTGTCGCCCCTGGCAAACTCATACTCGGGTTTAGGGATGGTCACAGTGAGGGCGCCCACACCTGACAGCCCTGTCATAGATTTAAGATCATATTGATCATTACCATTCAGAAATGATGGACAAAAATGCATAAGAACAGAGAACTTCAGCTTACAGCACAACAGAAGTATCTGTGAGTGTTTTATAAACATAACACCAACCATTCACATGTCCTGTTTTCCTACAAGAATGTTTTAGTCATCGTTTTAGTTTTGTATTATTATTATTATTATTATTATTATTATTATTATTATCTCCAAGGAGAGGATTAAGTCACATTTGGCTCCTGGGAACTTGTGATGGACGGTTTACCGAACCAGTCATTGATAAAATAAATGATAGCAATTTAAAACAATAATAATAACAACAATAATAATGTGTTTAAATGCATTTGACTGAATCCAAAAGCGAGCCTTTCGTTTTAAAAGAAACCAAAACCGTTCTATAGTAATAATGTTTGTAGCATAACAGCTTCGAGAGCGCCCATGGCTAATGTAATTGAAAAAAGAAAAAAAAAAAAGAAAATAGAAAATAATAATAATAAATACAAATCAAACCAATAAGATGGTTTGCCTATGAATAGGCATATCGGCCTGTACCTTTTCAACAGTTGATCCTGGCCCTACGTAAACAGGTGTGGCAGTTCACTATGGCGCACACGAAAGAAGCAAAGTTTTATTTATTTTATTTTTTTTCTTACAAGAATACTCACCTAGACACAGCTGAATTAAGATAGAAATCCCCCTCCCCACGGCAAAGGCCTTCATTTTCTCTCACTTATCTCCACCGGCTCTTCTGTGCCTGCTCGGTTTATCTACAATGAAATGGGGAAGAGAAGCTGCCCGGAATACATTTGCATCAAAACCCAAGACAGAAAGACCTACTATTTACTAACGGCGTTATTTTTTTCAGTAACGAGTAATCTAATTAACTACTATTTTCTTACCGTTAGCGACAGTTGAATGTTCTGCGTTATTTGCGCTGTCAGCCAGCCACAAAAGCTGCGTAGGTGGGTTTTTTTTTTTGGGATGGGGTGGGGGAGGTAGCCACATAAGTGATGATGATTGGCTATCACTCTTGGCCCAAATTAGTTGACATTACTAGAAATTTGCGTGGAAACCGATTGCCTTAAACCACTTTAGTTTTTACACATGGTGAAACTAAACATGTTAAGTTGTACAAGCATACATTCTTGATTACTTGCAGCTGAAAAAAAATCTAGTTTACATTAGTAGTCTTTACTTAAAATGTTAAATTCACATATATAAATTGAGTCTAAAATGCAAAAAAAATAAGTTCAACATTCAGATTTTAACAAATGAAAAATACTAAATTATTGTTACTTGTAATCATTTGTTGATATTAATAATATTTTCTTGTAATTACACTATTTTGATTGAGATTGAACCTAGAAAGGAAGAAATTAAACACAATTTGATACTTTAAATAACCAATTTATTGTATTGCTGCTGCAATCAAACACGTCAAACAAAATACAAGCTGAAATATTACAGCATCCAACAACATCTGGTTTTTGGAAACATTCAAAACACATTAAAATGGGATAGAATCCTAAAACTTTAACTTGCTGTAAAAGGTACAGATCAGCTGCTGTAAATCAATTATATTAAATCACATGAGCAAGAGTATGGAGCCCTGAGCTTCTAGAAGATTGCAAGTTAACACTTTAAAATGTTACTGAGGCAAAAAACAAAACATGTCATTCAAACAAAATACAAGTTGAAATATTAAAAACAGCCTGGCAACATTTGCAACCTGTTTGACAGGGTGTGAACACACAACTCGTCCCTCAATTATGACTTTCACTGAAGCTTGGAGTACAGGGAAGGTTGGAGTACAGCACCTTTCCTTTCAACGAGGATGATCCCAATGTCCAGGTGCTGGAAGGCATCCTTTGTGTAGAATAAAACAATCCATGCTGATCATCTGTCCATAATCCAAGAAGATCCAATCTGTCCAATGAGGTAATCCTTCCTTTGTGTCCAGGGGCAGGTTTTTTATTTATTGTAGTGGCCATTTGTCCAGAAAAAAAACTACTTAAACTTTAAATCAAACATATCAAAGGGCCACTGATGCACCATGGGAATGGTTTAACGCAGGCAAACGAAGATGAATGTCCATACCAGATCTTGCGTTTGGTGGTGATTTATTTCAAAAATAATAAAACAAACAAAAGAACAAAGAAAATCATGGCTGCTGGTTCCTCCTTGCACTGGTAAAAAACCATAGGCCCACCCAGGTGCATGCTGGTCCTCAAGGTGCCTACCTCCTTAAATAACCTCAGGTGCCCACAGTTACCCAAATACCAAAAAGTACACCAAAATTTGAACAATGCAAATCTAAATATCCTAAACAAATAACTAACAAAGAGTATCGTCAAAAAATCTAATCTAAACAAAACAAACACTTAAGTTAATCAAACAAAGCTACTCATAATTAGCAAATTAAATTTACAACTAAAACTAACTTTACAAATAGCTCCTACACTGTGTGTTTTACAGATGATACAGTTCAGACTAACTTAACCAGACTGGATCTGAGGCCTGTTTTGAATTTGTGTTCGAAAACCTGGAATCCTACAACTGTGTCTCATATTGTTTTATCTCTGTGTGTCTGTGTTCAGAGTTTTCACCAGAGTCAACAGTCGTCTGCTGTTTAGTCCACCGGTCCAACAGCTGATGTACAGCTGCTGGACTTTGACTGGTCCCCTCAGACCACAGTACAGCTCTGAAAAACAACAACTTCAAAATAACAGCATATTTACAACAGGTACTGCAGTAATATAAGAGTTTTCACCATCAACTTATATATATTACTGTTTATTTCTAATGATAACATCCAGTTCTTTTATATCTCCAGTAATGTACTAACTCAATGGCTCTGCTCTTGTCACCGCACCAACGGTCTGGTTTCTCTGCAGGATCAATAAACTTTGGTCTCTTTGACCAACTTCTCAGAGCAATGTCCCAAATGGAGGAAGGAGTCTTTAGTTATGACTGGTTAAACTATGTTTGACATGAAATAGAGTTGTAGCAAATGCTGATCTTTGAAACTACCTACAGATATGAATTAATTACAGGACCCAACGTGATGGAAATAAATAATAACTGAACTTGGAACAGTTTTGTTGCAAAGCACAATCTTACGGTGAAATTAGATCTGGTGTTTGTTAACACGAATTACTGTTGTATAAGCATTGCAAGCATCATAGTAAAAAGTCTAACAAACGTATACCACCAATTAACATTAGCCCTTCATTCATGACATGGATACTGTAATCATACAGAGAGAACATAGCATACCTTTATCTTTTGCTCGTTTCTCCTCTTCTTCTTTTCTTTTTTTCCCCCCTAAATTGGGCACCTGATGGTTTTGACCTTTTTCTGTCCATCTCTGCGTTTATTTGACACTCGACAATCAACAGATTTCCATCCTCCAACGCTGTCTGGACCAGATAATCCTTTTGTATTACCTATTTTTATTTGGCCATTTCACACAATTCATAAAAACAAAAACGTGCAGGAATTATAGGCCTGTATTGATAATATTATGAATGAAATGTGCGTTATATGGAAGAAAGTCAAGGTGTGACTGTAAATGACCTTCAAAGAAATAATAGTTTATAAGTATGCCGTTTAATTTTGTTTACTGATATCCTTTTAAGCCAAGTTATTATTTAATTATTTTTACCAGACGCGAAAAAAAACAGACCTTTATTTTGAAAGTGCCTCGCTCATATAAACATCCGGTATTCCTTGCGCGGTGTGTCGACATGTAATAAAGTGTGCCTGTGTGAGAAGCGCATCCATTGAGTTAGAGGAAAGCGACATAATTGTTTAATGAGCTCCTGGCTGATATGGCACAAGGTTTGTAACCATTTAATGTAATGTAAGGTTTAACACCGAATTCATGTTGCAGTGCCTTTTATACTTTCAAGGTGTTATTATTGCAACTATTTTGCTAGCGTAAATGCTAATGAACAGTAGCTGAGCTACCTCGTCAGTTTCGTGGTTAGTTCAAGTGTTTATTAATCTAAAAAGGAAAACGTACTTGTATGCTTTGTTCTGTCTTTGGTATATGTTAAAACTGCTTATTTGATATAAAATTTACATGTTAAAAAGTTTAATTTAAGTTAAAAACAATTGGATACAGCTCTCTATCAGAGATTGTCAGTGGTTTAAAATGAGTTATTAAATGTTGATTTCATGATTGAAATTCATCATTTTAGTTTGTATGGCTTATAAAAAAGGCTATGATTTATTAATCTCATTGTTTAAAAGGGATAGTAATGTTTTGTTTGTTCTCATTTGTAGCTCTTACGGTGAGTTCATGAGTGAAAAGGATTAAATAAAATCAAACACTGTGAACCATCAGTCAAGGCCTATGACCATCATTTAGCCGGGGATGCTACAGTAAGAGCTTTACCTCATCAGTCCCACCACGCCGCTGACCAAGGACAACTGCAGAGGGACTTGATGTGATGGTCAAGGATTGTGGCACCTGCTCACAACATGGAAGCATCAGCAAACCTACCTACAGACGACAGAGACTCCGACCAGATAACGGATAAGGACAATGAAGAGGAGGAGCTACGTCGGTCTGATCGCCTACGGAAACCCACGGAGAGGATGCTTGCATTTCAGGAGGAGGAGGCTCACAAAAAGGAGAAAAGGTTGAATCACATATATGAACAATGGAAGACCCAGGCACGTAAGGCTAGAGAGCAGCTAAAGGTAAACATTCCTGAGAGCGACATTGCAGCTCTTATAGACACACTAGAAGAAGAAAGAAACAGTGTTATAAACATGTATATGGAAATCAGAGATCACCTCACTCCATCTAGTGAGACAAGACGTCGTATTGATGCCTGTGAGGCAGTGACAAGGGACATTGTTAAGATTGCCTTTGAAAGAATATCAGGCATTGATGGAGAATTTGATAGTGGAACAGTAAAGCAAAGCCTTCATGAGCTTCTTAACAGAGATTATGCTCGTTCCATCTACGGATCCACAACTTCACGTTCAAGTCAGCACTCCAGTAAAGGTTCCAGCCAACACTCTGTCATAGCAGCAAAAAGAGCAGATGCTGCAGCAGAATTAGCAGCAAAAGAGGCAGAGTATGAAGTGTTACTGGAGGAGGAGAGACAAAGGGAAAAGATTCAACTCCTAGAAGAACAACAGAGGAGAGAACTTGAAGCTCAAAAACGTGAGTTGGAAAGATTAAAGGCAGAGAAGGACATAAGAGCTGCACGAGCTAGGTTTACAACCTATGATCAGGAAGTAATGCAGGAAGGAAGTGTTCATCCTGCTGATCAGAGGAGCATAAAGGAACAACAACATGTGTATCTCCAACACCCTGTGTCTTCAGCTTTCATCCAGCAGCCCACTAATGTCGCAGTGACGGCATCAGTGGCAGCATCACCTGCACGGACAGATGTAAGTTATCTGGCTCAAGCGGTCCAAGATAGCATAGCTCTGAATAGGCTCCCAATGCCAGAACCATCTGTATTTACTGGTGACCCTATCCAGTTCATTGAATGGAAGGCATCCTTCACATCGCTCATAGATAAAAGGAACATTGCTTCAGCTGACAAATTGCATTATTTGAAAAAGTATGTAGGAGGCCCAGCTCGAAAAACACTTGATGGCATATTTTATAGAAATGACGAAGAAGCCTATAACGATGCATGGAACCGTCTCAACCAACGGTATGGTCACCCTTTTGTTACACAGAGAGCATTCAGGGAAAAACTAGCAAACTGGCCGAAGATCCATCCAAGAGATGCTGAGGGACTTAGGGCATTTGCTGATTTTTTACACTCATGTCAAGAAGCTATGCCTTATGTTAAAGGTCTGGACATTTTGAATGATTGTGAAGAAAACCAGAAACTGGTCCAGAAGCTACCTGACTGGGCAGCATCACAGTGGAACCGTAAAGTCACTCAAATCATGAGAGATGACCAGGAGTTTCCTAGCTTCCAGGAGTTTGTATTCTTTATTGTAACGGAGGCAGAAATTGCATGTAATCCTATAACTTCATTCCATGCTCTCCACTCATCAGAGGCTAACTCAGAGAAACGCCATCTGAAAGAAAGGAAATCTAAATCCAGTGTGTTTCATACACAGACAATTGCAGAGACTGAAACTCAAGGACAGTTAAAAACTGGTTTAAAGCCACCATGTATGTTTTGCCAAGACAGTAAACATCAACTTCATTGCTGTCATGAGTTCAAAAGGAAAGCTCTGGAGGAACGACGGAAATATGTGAAAGAAAAGAAACTTTGTTATGGCTGCCTGAAGTCGGGCCATAATGCCAAGGACTGCCGCAATAGACATTCATGTGATAACTGCAAAGGAAGACATCCTACGCTTCTCCATGATGACAACTACGCTAAGGCCAAACCCACATCAGTCTCAAATCAAAGTACTACAGAGGAAACGGCAACCACATTGTCTCTCAGTGTGACAACCAAGGAGCCATCTACCAACACTTCAATGATCGTGCCAGTGTGGGTTTCCTCTGTCGTCAATCCAGGTATGGAGAGACTTGTTTATGCGCTACTTGACACCCAAAGTGATACAGTCTTCATTGACCAGGAAGTCAGCAATAGTTTACAGACTGAAACACATCCTGTAAGGCTGAAGTTAACAACAATGACAGGAAAGGATGCATTAATGCATAGTCAAAGAGTGTCAGGTCTTAGAGTGAGAGGTTACAGCTCTGCAATCCACATTGACCTCCCTCCTGCTTACACCAAGGACTGTATACCAGTGAATCGAACCCACATTCCTACCTGTGACACGGCACGGCACTGGAATCATCTAATCAAAATAGCAGATGAAATTCCACCACAGCTGGAGTGTGAAGTCGGTCTGCTGATCGGCTACAATTGCTCAAGGGCACTGGCACCACGGCAGGTAATCCTTGGAGGAGATAGTGAACCATATGCAGTGCAGACGGACCTAGGGTGGAGTATTGTAGGCTGTTCATCACCTCACCATGACTCCCCAAACCTCACTAATATGTGCCACAGAGTCGCTGTCAAAGAGCTCCCTCCAGTAACCCCAGCAGAAGCACTCAGAGTTCTGGAGTCTGACTTTAAAGACACTAATAAAGACGGAAAGACTGTGTCTCAGGATGACATTCGCTTTCTGAATTTGTTAAAGGAAGGCATTCAGAGGAACACTCATGGACATTACGAGATGCCACTCCCCTTTAAAGAGAGACCCTATCTCCCTGATAATAAGCAGCTAGCCATGGTACGGCTCAGTCACCTTAAAAGAAAGCTGGTGAAGGATGGCAAGTACAAAGAACATTACGTGAAGTTTATGAATGAAATCATTGAAAGGGGTGAGGCAGAAGAAGTTCATGATCATGGGAAGGAAGGAGAGAAATGGTATATTCCCCACCATGGAGTATACCACTCCAAAAAACCTGACAAACTCCGTGTGGTCTTTGATTGCTCAGCCAAGTACAAAGGAACTAGCCTGAATGACCATCTTCTGTCAGGCCCAGACCTACTGAATAATCTGAATGGTGTGCTTCTCAGATTTAGACAGCACCATGTTGCATTGATGTGTGACATCGAAAAGATGTTTCATCAGTTCTACGTGTATGAAACTGACAGAGACTATCTACGTTTCCTCTGGTGGAAAGATGGCGACTTTAATGCAAATCCACAGGAGTTCCGCATGAAAGTTCATCTTTTCGGCGCTGCGTCATCGCCAGGATGTGCTAACTACGGACTGAAACGACTTGCTAAGGACAATGAGAGTCAGTTTCCCCTTGGCTCACAGTTTATCATGAAAGACTTTTATGTTGACGATGGTGTCACTAGCATAGAAAACGTGGATGATGCTATCCAGCTTGCACAAGAAGCACAGAAGCTCTGTGCTATGGGTGGACTAAGACTGCACAAGTTTATGTGCAATGACAGATCTGTGCTAGAGAGCATACCTCTATCTGAGCGTGCTGCTGAAGTAAAGGCTTTGGACCTGGTCTTCAAGGATGTGACTTTAGAGAGAGCCTTAGGGATCCACTGGCACATTGAATCAGACACTTTCAGATTTCGTGTCTTCCTGAAAGACCAGCCAGCAACACGACGTGGTATACTGTCTATGGTTGCCTCACTTTATGACCCGCTGGGGCTTGTTGCCCCTTTCCTGCTCACTGGAAAAAGGGTGCTTCAAGAAATCTGTAGGCATGGCACCGGCTGGGATGATCCCCTTCCCAGTGAACTGCAACCAGTGTGGGAGCGCTGGAAGAATGATCTTGCAGATTTAGAGAAAATCACCATACCACGCTGCTATGTGCCCACTGGTTTTGGACAAGTCGTGAGAAAGGAGTTACACCATTTCTCTGATGCAAGCACATGTGGTTATGGCCAGTGTTCATATCTGAGACAGGTAAATGAAGATGGACGTGTTTATTGTGCTCTGGTTATGGGAAAGTCCAGGGTAGCTCCAATCAAGGTCACGACAATCCCTAGGCTAGAGTTGGCAGCTGCTGTTGTGTCAGTCACAGCAAGCAACACTCTGAAGGAGGAGCTTAGTTTGACAGATGTTGTTGAATATTTCTGGACTGATTCAAAGGTTGTCTTGGGATATATCAACAATGAGGCACGTCGTTTTCACACCTTCGTGTCAAATCGGATACAGAAAATACATCTGAGCTCGTCTCCTCAGCAATGGAGATATGTCTCAACCAATGATAACCCTGCAGACCTCGCATCTAGGGGTTCAAGCGCAAGTGAGATTCTCACATCAAGCTGGTTCACAGGACCTCAGTTCCTGTGGGAGAAAGAGATACCTCCAGCTACAGATGTTAGCGCAGATATACAGATTGGAGATCCTGAAGTCAAAAGGATTCAGACTCTAAACACACAGACACTGGAACAGTTGAGCCTCTCTGACCGCTTGTCAAAGTTTTCTTCATGGTCAAAAGCAACCCAGGCTGTTGCTCGTCTCATTCGTCGAGTCAGAAGTGATAAGTCAACACATCACAGCACTGTACAAGAACGAGAAGATGCGCGCTGCATCATCATAAGAGACTTACAGAGACAAGCGTATTCAGAAGAGATAACGTTGCTCAGTGGGGTTACTCAACTTCCTTCTCAGAGTAAACTGCTTCAGATGGATGCTTTTCTTGACCAAGATGGACTCCTTAAGGTGGGAGGAAGACTGAAAAATGCATCACTCCCTGCCTCACTGAAGCATCCAGTGATTATACCAAAGAATCATCCCATTACCAAGGCAATAATTGCTCATTATCATCAGAAGGTTCAACATCAAGGAAAAGGCCTGACTATTAATGAGATCAGATCAAATGGATACTGGATTCCAGGAATCAACAGAGCAGTGGCAACGCATTTGCGTCAGTGTGTTACATGTCGCAAACTCAGAAGGTTCACAGAAGAGCAGCGGATGGCAGACCTGCCGCCTGAACGTGTAGATCCATCGGCACCATTCACCTATTGTGGAATGGACTGTTTCGGTCCGTTTTTCACAAAGCAAGGACGCAAAGTACAAAAGAGATACGGTCTTCTTTTCACATGCCTTTGCTGTCGAGCTATCCACATCGAAATGTTAGATGATATGTCAACAGATGCCTTCATCAACGGACTTCGTTGTTTCATTGCTATAAGAGGAGCAGTACGTGACATAAGATGTGATCAAGGATCTAACTTCATTGGAGCTAAAAACGAACTAAGGGAAGCTCTCAAGCAATTGGATCCTAATCGTCTGACCATGTTTTTGGCTGAGAAGCAGTGCGACTTCAGCATGAACGCTCCGCATGCAAGCCATGCTGGAGGTGTATGGGAGAAACAGATCCGAACAGTGAGGAATGTTCTTCGTTCCACTCTTTCACTCTCATCAAGCAGGCTGGATGATGCCTCTCTGCGAACGTTCTTTTATGAGGCAGCAGCTATTGTGAACGGTCGTCCACTCACAGTTGACAACCTAAATGATCCAGATAGTCCAGAGCCACTAACGCCTAATCACCTGCTTACCATGAAATCCACTGCAGCCTTACCACCTCCTGGCAGATTCATCAGAGAGGATATGTATGCTCGTAAGAGGTGGCGTCGTGTTCAATATCTGGCGGAGCAGTTCTGGGGTCGGTGGAGAAAGGAATACCTCTACAATATTGCCACCAGACAACGTTGGCATACTCCAAGGAGAAACCTCAAAGTCGGCGACATCGTGATGGAGAAGATAGAGGATCTGCCTCGCAACGAGTGGAAGTTAGCTAAAGTTGTAGAGACAACAACTGATAAAGATGGGCTGGTGAGAAAAGTGAAGATTCGTGTTGGAGACCAGAAGATAGGAAAGGAGGGACTGCGTTCTGGCAAGCCATCTGTCATTGAACGTCCAGTACAGAAGCTGATCCTGCTCCTAGAGACCGTTTAACTAACCCCTTCACTCCACAACCATATCCTTTACAGTATGAAGAGTTTATAGACATTTTTATAGACTCAAGCTTTAAATGTAAAAGGTCATGTTTGTTTAGAAATCATTCAAGCTTTACATCTAAAAATTGGGATGAAAACCATTAATGATTTGGTGGGAGTGTAAATGACCTTCAAAGAAATAATAGTTTATAAGTATGCCGTTTAATTTTGTTTACTGATATCCTTTTAAGCCAAGTTATTATTTAATTATTTTTACCAGACGCGAAAAAAAACAGACCTTTATTTTGAAAGTGCCTCGCTCATATAAACATCCGGTATTCCTTGCGCGGTGTGTCGACATGTAATAAAGTGTGCCTGTGTGAGAAGCGCATCCATTGAGTTAGAGGAAAGCGACATAATTGTTTAATGAGCTCCTGGCTGATATGGCACAAGGTTTGTAACCATTTAATGTAATGTAAGGTTTAACACCGAATTCATGTTGCAGTGCCTTTTATACTTTCAAGGTGTTATTATTGCAACTATTTTGCTAGCGTAAATGCTAATGAACAGTAGCTGAGCTACCTCGTCAGTTTCGTGGTTAGTTCAAGTGTTTATTAATCTAAAAAGGAAAACGTACTTGTATGCTTTGTTCTGTCTTTGGTATATGTTAAAACTGCTTATTTGATATAAAATTTACATGTTAAAAAGTTTAATTTAAGTTAAAAACAATTGGATACAGCTCTCTATCAGAGATTGTCAGTGGTTTAAAATGAGTTATTAAATGTTGATTTCATGATTGAAATTCATCATTTTAGTTTGTATGGCTTATAAAAAAGGCTATGATTTATTAATCTCATTGTTTAAAAGGGATAGTAATGTTTTGTTTGTTCTCATTTGTAGCTCTTACGGTGAGTTCATGAGTGAAAAGGATTAAATAAAATCAAACACTGTGAACCATCAGTCAAGGCCTATGACCATCATTTAGCCGGGGATGCTACAGTGACTGACTTTAGCCCTTTTATACAGCAGACCCCCCCCCCCCCGTCCGTCCGTCCGTCCGTTCAACTGTCCCCCGCGCCCCCCTCCCTTTTCCCTTTCTCACACACAGCTTCTGTGCATGGCACCTTCTCAGCAGCAGGGGGCGCCAATATCCCCACACAGTGATATGGCGGCGGGACCAACGTCAAGCTTATCAAAATAAAGCCCACAACTTCCGCCGAGGCCTTTAAAAAAATAAAAGCTCAGATGAAGATGATGAACGGGGACATGTGGAGAATGAAGTCTGCTGGTCAATTTTGTTTAGATTGTCCTACTGTTTTCTGTTATTTAAAATAGATAAAATCACTATTTGCATTCATCAGTTGACTGCTTTAAATGTTAGACATATAAGGATATAATGAAGGCTAGTTTATTTTACTATGCCCAGAGACTACAAACTGTAATGTCATTCAATACTGTAGTAACCGTTGTTAAATACGAGTTTTGATTTTATTTTTATTTTAATTCCTAATGTTTTATTTCTATTTTTATTCCCAGTTCCCAATAATGCTGAAACGAGGGCAACTGGTCAAGGATTTAATTCTAAAAAACTATATTTTACATTTTCACATTTTGACTTTTATCTAAGGGAAAAGATTTTTAATTAACATTATAGTTTTATTTTGAAGTCTACTTGTCCCCATAGTCGGTGCTCGGTGTGTAACTTTACACAGCAGGGTGTGAGGCACCCAGATGCAGCAACCCAGCGTGTCCGAACACAATACAAAGTGGTGAAGGAGGAAACCAGTAGGGTGAAATCATGTTTAAAAAAAGTTTAAAACACGAGAAAAGCCCTCGGTTAAAATAAACATATAGGACTGTATCTACACTATAACTTTAACTGGGCGTTGTAATCATCCTCGAACTGAGTTGTTGTTGTTTGGGAGGTTTGTGTTGCCATCTAGTGTTCAAGATTCAGAGACATTGCTTTGCGCAGTTTATTTCAGCATTATTTCAACACCATAGTTCATGCATCTCAAAACTAACTACAAAAAACAAAAACATTTAGACAAATCCCAATCAGAAACTAATTTCTAGACAAATAGTAGCTTCTTTAAACAACCTCTTTAAAATACAATCCACTGTAATAATTAAAGATAACAAATATTTTTGAGGGTGACGTGACTAAATGTGTGTTTAAAGTGTTGACATAAAAAAAAAAAAACCTTAAACCAGACATAAACAAGCCCAACAATTAGCTAGTAATTCTAATATTGTGGTTAAAAAAATAACGTCAAGCACAGTGCATTAAAGCGGGCCCGTGTTAAATATACAGTAACTCTTCACACAAAAATAATTTGAGTACATTTTTAGTGTGGATGTAGCTTTGTAAAAAAAAGAAAAAAAAAACAAAAGAAAAAAAAAACTACCACCTACAGTTTATCTAACATCAGAGGTTTTGTCAGGTTTGAAGATAAAATACTTACCTAATCTCTTTATTACAAAACTCACATCCACACATCTGCCAACATACCGCACGAGTCACGTGTTTTGTCTCGGTGTTCAGTCAGTCATTTTAAAATGTCATCAAACCAGACTGGACAGTTGTAAAGTTATTCATGCACATTTCAACAGGCTAAGTGGCCCTTCCAAACAAAAACATACTGTCTTCTGTGTATTACTCAAAAAAAGGTTAATGATTAAAAAGCATGGCACAGTTTTGATCGTGTGAAAGCAGTTGATTAATTATCTTAGTAAAAAAAAATACATTAAGAAAAGCAGACATATAGAGACAATAATTACAATTCGTTCCGTTTTTCTCATTCCGCACAAATTTGCATTATACAAGCTACCATCATGAGCACAAATAACTAAGCCTGGGTAGTCGGAAGCACTGTTCGTGTGGCTTTTTAAATTTGTTAGAATGGATATAGAGCCAATAAATGAGACAAATAGTTTACTTTAAAATGTAAAGCTGTATTTAATTTTCCGGAATCTGTGAAATGTTTGTTCAGTTCCTAATGTGCGCTGTTTATAATGTGGGCACAAATCTTTCCAGGCAGTGTTTGTACCACACTTGGAGATTTCAACTGTTGACCCCACCCACCTACCCCCTATTAAACACAGATCACACGGCCTTTGTGGACGCCATTTTGGTTTGCCTCCCCTTCCCAAACTAATCCTCCATGTCTCCTCTCAGTCACACCTATAGTAAGTTAGTAAAAAATCTCAACTCTCAGAAATGTTCCTCTCAAAAATAAAATAAGCCATAATGATTCATTTTGTTAAAATGTCGATTGAGCCAATTAGGTAACAACTAGATCCACTAAGCAGTAAAGTCAACTAAATATGATTGAGGTTAGGGGCCTTAGTCATCATAGTCCCTCCTTGGTGGCTTATTAGACGGCACTGGTGGTCTGTCACGGTCACGATCGTCATAGGGCTCATCGTAACGGTCGTCGTCAGCATACCGTGCATCTCTGCGATCATTGTAGCGGCGGTCATCATCATTGCGGCGGTCGTCGTAGTCGCTTCGGCGGTCGTCGTAGTCGCTGCGGCGGTCATTGTAGTCGCTGCGGCGGTCATCGTAGTCGCTGCGGCGGTCGGTGTAGTCGCTGCGCCGGTCGTCGTAGTCGCTGCGCCGGTCGTCGTAGTCCCTGCGACGATCGTAATCACGCTCACTGCCTTCCTTATAGCGGTCACTGCCATCATCAGGCCTCTTCGAGTCGTCATTGCTCCGTGTGGTCTCCTGCTTTTCAGGATGTGACTCTTGGTCGTGGTAGTCATCCTCACGAGCTCTGTAAAGTGGACACGCACCAGTCAGACACTTGGGGTGAAAAAAAAATAACATTCCAACTAAGTGTGAACAAATGTGGTTAAATAAATCTGGTTGCTAGTGTGAATGAGAATATTTTCACAATCTGCAACAAGATGCGACTCAGTGAGGAGCATGGGTTAGTGTCCAAATTCTCAATTGGATGCTGCCTGTGTGGAAAAAAAAAAATGCTAGTTTTGACCAAGCTCCACTTGATAAAAACATGCCGTGCAAACACACCATGTCCATCAAACAGAAATAGACACAGGAGAAAAAGCCTTTTGATCTAATGGAGCAAATAGGCCAACACTAAAGTGCAAATATGAGAAGTGACATCCAACGGATATTAATGTTGCATCTTGTTCATCATCAGTTAATGTGTCCGTCTTCATTTATGAAGGAGAAAAACATTACCCCATGGCGTATTCCTCCTCTTTCTTCTTCTTGTGGCGGCGGCAGCAGCAATAGATGATGATGATGAGTACGATCAGCCCGGCGACAACTCCACCAATGATTCCTGCAGTGGAGCCAATGTTCATGGACGCTGCAGGGTCGAGGGAAGGCGAGTTGAGAGACGGGAGAAAAGAAGGACGTGAATTAATAAGAGAATGCTGTAAAAATGCACTTACTGAGAACAAATAAAAAGGTGTTCTCAGGAAGTTTCTCTTACGTGGCATGACTGAGAGGGTGAGGTTGCAGGTATCAGAGCGAATCTTGTTTCGTGAGACGCAGCTGAAGTATCCCGATGTGTCTTTGGAGACATTAAACAGAGACAGGACGCCTCCCTCTGAAACACAAAAATCAATCATATATACTCCACATCTTTGCAATCAAAATTTCATTTATTTCTGGTTTCAGACAACAAATCATACACTACTGCTACTGCTCATAGGATTCAATGTGGATATTAAAAGTATGTGCTTTTTCAGGTGAGTAAACTTTTCATCTATGTGCACCGCTGTGTACTTACTTTGAGTACTTCTAGGGTCTAGGGGCCGAGGGTTACCCGAGACATCTTTACTACTCCATGTATAAGTGGGTGGAGGGGAGCCTTCCTCAGACAGACAGGTCAGGTTGATGTTCTGGCCGTATTCTGCCTTGCCCTGGATGCTGCAAATGGGTTTAGACGGAGCAACTACAAAACAAAAAGAAAAAGGAAATCATTTAAAAAATAAAAAGATTTTTGTTCTGTAATTTGACAGTGAAGCAACTCATTTTGCTTCATGATACTGGTAACAAATTTGGATACTGAACAATCAATTAAAAGATTAGGCCGAGATGAAAGCCAGAAACAATGCATCGTGTCATCTTCAAAACACTCAAAAGCAGAATTTCTTTCTTCTTTTCGTTCTTTTAAAAACGAATGAAGCATTACCTAGAACCACCAAACGTGTCGAGGCGAACGTCGTGCCCTCATCGTCACCTGCGACCAGGACGCGACACTCAAAGTTCTCGTTGTCTTTCAGTGAGATGGAGGTAAGCTTCAAGTTTGCCTTTCCAGTGCTGACGTCTACGTCCATGGATACTCGACCATCATACTCCTTTTTAATGTCAGTATGCTTAGCGGGATGATAGTAGGTAATGATCGAGGTCTAGAGGAATAGTAAAACAAGAGTACATGTTCACTTCTTGTTCTTTG
Source organism: Chelon labrosus (assembly GCF_963514085.1). NCBI lineage: Eukaryota > Metazoa > Chordata > Actinopteri > Mugiliformes > Mugilidae > Chelon > Chelon labrosus. The sequence continues at coordinate 7,857,316 of NC_140339.1, forward strand.
ATGTGTACAGATAGATAGATAGATAGATAGATAGATAGATACAGACCCTTGCATCAGTTATATCATCCACAGCATATGCTAACCACGAGATGGTGGCTGATGGTGGGTTGGTGACTGTGGTTCTAAAGTTGCAGGGCAGTATGACGTTGTCGCCCCTGGCAAACTCATACTCGGATTGAGGGATGGTCACAGTGAGGGCGCCCGCACCTGACAGCCCTGTCATAGATTTAAGAGAAATCATATTGATCATTACCATTCAGAAATGATGCATAAAAATGCATAAAAACAGAGAACTTCAGCTTACAGCACAACAGAAGTATCTGAGAGTGTTTATAAGCAAAACATCAACAATGTCCTGGTTTCCTACAAGAATGTTTTAGTCATCGTTTTAGTTTTGCATGACAGGGTTAACTTATTATTTTCTCCAAGGAGAGGATTAAGTCACATTTGGCTCCTGGGAACTTGTGATGGACGGTTTACCGACCGGTGTAACCAGTCATTGATAAAATAAACGATAGCAATTTAAAACAATAATATTAACAACAATAATAATGTGTTTAAATGCATTTGACTGAATCCAAAGGCGAGTCTTTCGTTTTAAAAGAAACCAAAACCGTTCTATAGTAATAGTGTTTGTAGCATAACAACTTCAAGATCGCCCATGGCTAATGTAATTAATAATAATAATAATAATAATAATAACAATAAATACAAATCAAACCAATAAGAAGGATTGCCTATGAACAGGCATCTCGGCCTGTACCTTTTCAACAGTTGATCCTGGTCGTGCGTAAACAGGTGTGGCAGTTCACTATGGCGCACACGAAAGAAGCAAATGTTTTTTTTTCTTCTTACAAGAATACTCACCTAGACACAGCTGAATTAAGATAGAAATCCCCCTCCCCATGGCAAAGGCCTTCATTTTCTCTCACTTATCTCCACCGGCTCTTCTGTGCCTGCTCGGTTTATCTACAATGAAATGGGGAAGAGAAGCCGCCCGGAATACATTTGCATCAAAACCCAAGACAGAAAGACCTGCTACTGATGAGCAGCTGGGCGCGCCCGCTGCCCCACTTTGACTGATCGAGGTGCCAGCCAATCACTGCGCCTTCTTCTTCTCAGGTAGCATTTTTGTCCCGCCCACCTGACGTGTTTCGGCTTGTCTCATTTAAACGTCTTCTTCTCTTTTCAGGGACACTCTGCGAATGGGACACATTTTCTCAGAAGTTGTTGACAACAGGAGCACACACTGTTCATTTTCAATACAGATTCACAGTCAGAGATGTCAAAACTGGACATTTCCACCTTGAGCTGCTCTCTACGTTGTCAATAGTCCAGATTGTTGACAAAAACACGTCTTTCTTTCTTTTTTCCTCATTATTTATTCTCTTGTATCAATCACCTTTGTGTTGGAGGAAAGAAAAAGACACTGAAAGACTGTCGAAACCAAACTCTTGACAAAGCGAGTGCAGAGAAAATCTGATGTGTGCTGTTGGAATAGGAGAAGCTCTTTTTTCCTGTTTGACTGGTTTGACAGGGGTTTATCGCCTAGAGGCATACACAAACACACACACACACACAAGCACACACCCACACACACACACACACACACACTATAAAAGCATTCAGGCTCAGGAAGTAATCTGAAGGATATTGTTATTTAACGCTAATTGAGCTGCTTGAGCAGTCCTGTAAGCCATGTTTAAATTTAAAAATGGCCAGACTCACAGACACTGAAGGAATTTAATAAAAGTACTTTTGCATATGACGTCAAAGTGAAGCTGATCTTGTATATAATGTCATCACTTAATTCAATTCTTTTTGACATTTGTGTGAGACTGATCTTAATCAGGGTGTCGTTTCTTGAGTTATGTCAGTTATGTTATATCAGTTTATCCTTAGCACCAAATTTGAAGGCCAGAGAAAGGACTGGACTAGTTTTGACAAAGCTTGGGGGAAGGAGCGAAGGCAGCTAGTCCAGAACGAGGTGGGGGTGGCCGTCGAAGAGGAAAGGTCCAGCAGAGCAGTAGGAATGAGACAGCAAGGCGCTTGGACAAGATGGCAACAATTTGTGGAAAGGAAGATCACGTGTGCTGACCTATGGCGGGCTGAGCCACACCGCATCAAATTCCTAGTTCAAGCTGTCTATGATGTCCTTCCCAATCCATCCAACCTGCACTGCTGGGGCTTGGCTGATACACCATCATGCCCCCTCATCATGCCAAAAGAAGGGGACACTTGAGCATGTCTTGAGTTGCTGCCCAAAAGCTCTGGGGGAAGGCCGGTATCGATGGCAGCACGATCAGGTGCTCAAGACCATCGCAGAGAGCATCTGTAGTGCAGTCACCGACTGCCACAGGTCCAAACCCATGAAGCAAGCCACCTACGTCATCAGAGCTGGGGAGAAGCCAAGAACAACACCTAGAGCAACATCAGGGTTTCTTCACACTGCACAGGACTGGCAGCTGTCAGTGGATTTGGGCAGCCAACTCAAGTTCCCGCAGCATGTCGCTGAGGCCACTCTCAGACCTGACATTGTCCTGGTGTCAGAGATATCAAAGACCATCGTCATGCTGGAGCTCACAGTGCCATGAGAAGAGCGCTTGAAGGAGGCCCATGAGCGGAAGAGGTGGAAATATGACAGTCTTGTCAGCGACTGCCACAGGAAAGGCTGGAAGGCGAGGTTCTTGCCAGTGGAGGTTGGGTGCAGAGACTTTGCAGGACAGCCTCTCTGCAAAGCTTACACTGTACTCTGCATCACAGGAGAGAGGAGGAGGAGGGCCATTTATAACAGCACAGAGGCGGCAGAGAAAGCCTTTTGGTGGGTCTGGATAAATAGGACAGATCCATGGTGGAACGCTGCTAGGGCACAAGCTGAGGCCTAATCAGCCTCAGCTGGGTCACCCGAGCGAGGGTGTCTGATGTTCGAAAGACCCAAAAAAATGACCTCAAGTAAACTTCGTGAAGTGCCCTAGCTTTGCATCAGAAGATGTATCACAGCAAAAAAAAGATCGGCCACCTGGAAATGCAATGCATCTGACCATGGCCGTTGCAGAGACACAGAAAACATACCATGCATTTGGTATGGAAAAAGAAGAAGGCCCTCTTTCAGTGCATGGATAATATAGTTGTTGGGCTTTAAAAACCATCTGAAATGGGAGAAATGTCAAGGTTTGAATGGTCACTGCAGAATCGTCAATGCTTTTCTAATTTCTGTGCAAAGGAGCATGATGTGTTTGGATGTGTGATGATGGCTCATGCTCAGTGCTCAGTATTATTAAGTTTAGGTTTTTGGTGCCTGGTCACGCAGACATGACCAGCTCATAAATCCATTACTAGAAGAGGGGACATTAGAAGATGAGACGTTATTAGATTTATTTATTTTTTGTCTCCCAAACTGGGCAACTGTAACCCCTGGCAACCAAATGAACCAAAAGAAAATTGCTCCATCTGCACAACTCTAGACCAAATAAGAAATTTAAAATCACGATATTCCTCATGCTCTGTATAAGTGTGCAGAGTTCAGATAGAACAAGGAACACAGCATAAAACTAAAAGAGATGTGTGCTTGAGAGCGAAGAAGATGGCACCTTTATGTGTTTTAAGCTGTTAAGGAACATTTGTGGTTGGTACATTAGTGTAAAAAAAAACAGCACACACACACAGTTCTTGTACGGAAATTGAAGTACATTTTTACATTCTAGTAGACTAATGTCTACTACTTTCTCTGCGTTTAAGGTACAAAGAGTTGTAACGGTGGGCTGCCACGTGCAGTACGGATCGATTTGGGTGATGAACCGGTAACCTTATGGTCCCAAATGGGCTTCTCTTACCACAAGGGACAACTGCAGCTTTGACGTTTTCTAGCTACAACTAAAGAATACTGTAGTCAACCAAGGGAGGGATGAGGGATTTGTCATTTTTCAGCTCTGACCATTTTAAGATCTTTTTCTTCTTAAAGATACTAATGGATAATGGATATATTCTCACATCCAACCAAACCAGCCATATGATTAAGATGAAGAATTTATCAGACCTACTGTAAACATGTGCTATGATGTGGGAAGACTAAGCATCTTAGCAATGCCAGAGACTTTACAATGATCAATAAAGAATGGTACTTTAACACAAGGACTGCCTACTGTCATTTCCTCCCTCTTCTGCCGTAGTTTTGCCGTCACTGATCTCCACAACTGCCTGAACACCTGCATCCAAAAGAAAAGAGAAATATGTGATCATTAAAAAAAAGAGCTCCTGTGATAGGAGTCGGTGATGCTGAGCAGAAACGCGGTACAGCTGACGAGCACAAGACAAATACAGATTCAAAAAGCAGGCGCAGTTAGCTTGAGCATAAAATAAAAATGTGACTGATGAAATAGAGCAGATAGAACATGCTTATATATCAGTATTTAACTGAAGTGTGACAAATAAAGCTATTACTATTAACCCTCCTGTTACGGTCAAATTTACTAACACCATTAGTGCTAGGGGTCAGTTTGACCTCAGCAATTTAAACCTCCAAAAAATGACTCTTTAAATAAAACAACCCATTTTATGGTGCAGACCATCATAAAATCTCACTGGCTGATATTTTGATGACATTAGCAGCACTAAGTCTAGCCTGTTGTTCAAGCAGGGAGCTGGACCATAACATCTTTCCATTTCTGGAGGCTAGCAGTGTTTACTGGTGGCTGAGATACAACAGGAGGGTCCACACTGAGGGTTTCATTCTCCTCAGAGGATGATGTCTCATTATCAGCGTACTCCTCAACAACATCCTCTGTCTCAGACACTTTTTCATATCGAGAGAGAAAGCAGAATGATGGAGCGCACCCAGAGAAATTCAGAATGTTTAGAAGGCTGCTGTGCCAGCTTTTATATGTTGCTTCACCCCTACGTTGAGTGAACTATCAATATCTTTGCAAAAAGCCTCCATGGCATGTTAGGTTATGGACCTAAAGCTGTTTGAAGATTATAAAATTGCATGTTACAGTGACCTCAACATCATCCAAAACAACCGTAGCAAATGTGTGTAAAATGCTGGCTGACATATCAGCATATCATCATTTTAATTTTATGTTTACCACATTTACCCCCATTAAATTAGGAAAAGTCATTAAATTTGAAGCAAAACAGAATTATTAATCATATATTTAGAGACATTAAACACTGAGTGAAGTCAAATAGGTACCCAAACATAATAGGAAAGTTAATACCAAGAAGAAGAATTTTACCACATCCTCTGCGCACTTTTGGTCTTGTGGTAAAAGTATCATTAGACTTCCTGTAAAAAGTTTTGTAAACACCTTTTGGTGTGTCCCTCACTCTGGGACTAAAACGCCTCAGCCACTTTATGTGTCACGACTCACTGGTTGACTGTGAAGATTAAACCCCCTGCCTTAATCTAAGTACAGCCAGGTTTAGCAGCCTGTAAAGGTTTCATCCTCTCACCCACCCTATTTTTACTGTGTCAGTTTTCCTGTGGCTCCTGTGAAGTCTGCTGCCTCAGTAGTCAGTCAAATTCTTGCCGACGCAGCGGCGTGTTTGTGGAGTTTTTTACTAAAGGTTCAATGTGGCAGTTTGGTGACACAGCACCTAATAGGCAGGTGACAGCGGTGAAACATAATTAAGCTCTGCGCTTCCGCTGTGAAATGAGGCACTTAGTGTCTGCTCATGGTGGGATCGCTCACTTGATATTTACATGACATTTTAGTTGGAGTAACCATTTCCTTGTGGAATGATCCATTTCCTTTCATAAACTGAGAATCGTTTCTGCAAGGGGTGTTTTTTTTTCCAGCCATGCAGAACTCACAACCATCTCATCTCCAGGTCTGTTTTTCTGCCACGCAATTCACCCTTTTCTCCGCATTTTACTTTAACCAATATAATCTCATGTCCTGCTTGTTTTCTTCTGTCACTCCCACATAAAGACTCCAGAGTCCTCAAAACCTTTCATTTAGTATCCTGTACCATTAAAGTACTCAAAATTGCCTGGCTATTCTGGACAACCGCAGCGATAGGCGGGGATAAGAGGTGTTCTTTCTCTGTGTGGTGTTAAAGCTGGATTACTGGTCATTGTTGTTTCTGTTTTTACGCTTGTGTTATCTGAATAAATGCGGAATCTGTGCCTGTTCCTACATTTCGCACTTGAGCGCCTGCCGATGACACCTGTGAAGTTCCATTATCCCGCGGCAGCCGAGGATCCACAGAGGCTTCACTTACCGAAGGAACCTGCTGGGTTTTAACCACTTGTGAATCCACCAGGAGATAAGATCAATTCAGCCGGTCGGTCTGTGAAAACACAACATCCCACAGGAGCATGACACGTCTCGTGCTCTGATGATAGCATCTCAATCACCTTTCGATCAGACTGTGTCAAATTACTGGATCTTAAGAGAGCACAGAGATATAAAAGACGTCAGAGCACAGTCTGCACTTGCTGACGGCTGTCTCTAAATGGTTAAACCTACAGTCATTATCTGATCACTACAACAAATGTCAACAGTTAAGGGCTCTACACAAATCTGTACCACCTTCAGGATGCAGAAGACTCACTTCATCATGCCGTGTGATATTCTTTCCCTCTGCTTGCCTAAGCTGAATGTTTCCTGATTTTGTGAAAGAACAGTGTGACCAGACAGAAACGAAAGGCAGGATGTGGCCTGGTTTTCTTTCTTTATTCAGCACATGCAGAATGCTTTTCTTTTCAGTTCCTCTGCATTATGAGCACTGTACAAATCCAACTGCTTGCTGGGACTGTCGAGCACATTAGTTGGCTCTTAGAAATGTCTGTTCCTTGACAGTTTCCTCAAAAGACTTTATCAAACCGGGATCCACGTTTCCTTTATCGAGCTTTCTCTACCTCCTCTTTTTTTCGACGGTTGTTCACAATTTTCAAAGCATTTGTTTTTTCAGTTGCTGATACACATTTTTGAAAACTGGAATTCTGTTGTTTTTTTTTTTTCAAAATACTTAATACAGGCCCCAGAAAAAGACAAACCCTAAGTGCAAAACAGCTCATATGTCGTGCAAATGGAAGTCCTGCATTAAAAACGCTTCTGTATCTCATCACAAAATGGCTCCGTGTAACCAACTTCCTCCCTGTAACCAGAGTTTTTTTTTACCCAACCAACCAACCAACCAACGACACACTGCTGCGCTCACTCAACACTTTCACTTTCATCTTTGATTTTGTAAGTGGAGCATTCTGCAGAAAAAGTGTTCTATGGAAATATGCGCAGAGACGCAAATTTTATGTTAAAACTAATCCCCTAATCCAGAAGTGCAGCACGCACACTACAGTTAAAAAATATTCTGCAGGGTGATAAAATGGGAGCCCATATTGCGCGTATCTCCACCATTCCTATTAAAGCGATATGCAGTCAAATGTTGCCGGACTTCCTCCTCTCTTGGTCTTTGCTTTTTTTGAAGCCAGCCTTGTCCTTGAAAGTAAATTCCAGGGGAACCACATGTTGGGCATTCATTGTACTCTTTTGGGATACAAAACAACAGTAACAGCGAAACTAATATTCAAGTTGGTGTGGGCCACTACACTGGGATATTTGCATAGCTGTGTGTAGAGTGCTGTAGTCAGTCTTGCGCTTACAGGCACACATTCATGTCTCAGATCTTTAATTCTTTCTGGGTTTTCTCAAAAGACACCCTGGAAAGCTGCTTCACGCGCACCTGGTTTCAAGGAGAATACGCGCCAACGTCAACAGGTGCATGTGCCAGATGCTGCTGATGTTGTGTTGTCCTTGATGGCTTTGAATCTCTCAGACTCAATATCGTCATTTGGCAGAACCGAGCTCATTATTGCAGCTTCTTCCGTTAAGACTTTGTCTCTCATTCCTTCAGAAAAGACAGAATCTAGTGAAAGGTACTGATTCTTGTGCAGTTACAAAGTGTATGATGTGGCAGCCATTGCTGAAGTAAGAAGATGTAACACAAAATCAGTTTGATTTATGAATGACAATTTAACAAAAGAAAAAAATGCTTGTGTACCTGCGCTTATGTCCAAATCTCTGGACAGCAGAGGCGACAGTGAATCGGCTCAAGAATCTCTCTTTATCTCTCTTTATCCACCCTTGATTAACAGCAGAATCAGAATCAGAATCAGAATCAGCTTTAATGGCCAAGTATGACACATACAAGGAATTTGACTCCGGCAACTTTTCTCTCTGGTACAGCAGCAGCTTAAATAAGTGAAGTAAAATTCATTCATTCATTCATCTTCTATACCCGTTTAGTCCTGTTAAGGGTCACGGGGGTCTGCTGGAGCCTATCCCAGCTGTCATCGGGCGAGAGGCAGGGGTACACCCTGGACAGGTCGCCAGTCCATCGCAGGGCCACACACAGAGACAGACAACCATTCACACTCACATGCACACCTACAGCCAATTTAGAATCACCAATTAACCTAATGAGCATGTCTTTGGATGGTGGGAGGAAGCCGGAGCACCCGGAGAGAACCCACGCAGACACAGGGAGAACATGCAAACTCCACACAGAAAGGCCAGCCGGCCCATGGATTCGAACCGGTGACCTTCTTGCTGTGAGGCATCAGTGCTAACCACCTTGCTACTGTGCCGCCTGAAGTAAAATTAAAATAAATAAAATAAAATAAAATAAGATAAAAATACAAATAAGTCTGAATCTGTACACATAAAATATAGGATAATATATACACCAAGGATTATTGTACAGTGAGTATATACAACAGTGCAGAGTTATTGTTTAATGTTCATGTGTATGGTCTGACACTCTGTGACTGCTCAGAGTTCAACAGAGCGACAGCCCGGGGGAAGAAACTGTCCTTGTGACGGCTGGTTTTGGCGTACAGCGCTCTGTAACGCCGGCCTGAGGGGAGGAGTCTAAACAGGTTGTGACCAGGGTGTGAGGGGTCTGTGGTGATTTTCCTGGCCCGCTTCCCGACCCGGGACCGGTACAGGTCCTGGATGGAGGGAAGATCGGTACCAATGATCCTCTCTGCAGACCTGACTGTTCTCTGCAGTCTGTCCCTGTCATGCCTGGTGGCGGATCCAAACCAGACGGTGATGGACGTGGTCAGGACAGACTGGACTATTGCTGTGTAGAACATGATCAGCAGCTCCTGAGGCAGGTTGAACTTCCTGAGCTGACGCAGAAAGTACAGCCTCTGCTGGGCCTTCTTCCTTATGGAGTCTAAGTGGGAGGTCCACTTCAGGTCCCGTGAAAGCACTACCTAAAGTTGCACAGGTTAGTTAGACTTTTGTATTAAGGGGTATTCATTCTCTTCTGCAAAATTAACAGCATGGTGAAGAAAAGGTCAAAGCCATCAGGTGCTTATTTAAGGAAAAAATAGAAAAGAAGAGGAGGAAAAACTTGAGATAATGGTATGCTGCTGTCATCTATTTATGAGTATGGAAGTGATGATATTATGCACGTAATCGTTTCAATTGTCAGTCTAACTAAAGCTAAAACTGGATAAAATTTCAAGCTGTTTTATAACAATAATGCATAGTCTGAGAAACTGTTGCAGGTGATTTATTTATATGACATGAACAGACGTTGTATCGTTTCCAATACTGCAAATATTAATTCCACTTAATGCCAACACAAGCTCACAAGCATTTGGAAATAGATCTGATTCTGTATCAGAAAGTTTGATAAAATCGTGCATAATGTATGTATGTATGGTTTGACATTTGTATAGGATGGCGACCTGTTCAGGGTGTACTACTCCGCCTCTCACCCGATGACAGCTGGGGTAGGCTCCAGTCGCCTTCACGGGTCAAGCGGCTACAGAAGTGAAGGTGAAGACACATTTGCCTCTACCTATCCCCAGCAGTATTGTTCAGGTGCATGTGTGTGTACACTGTAAAAAGAAATCAGATGTTTTTATGGAAAAAAATGGTGGCTAAATGTGAATACTTCCATAAAAAAAAAAAAAAAAAAAAAAATCTATATATAAAGAAATATTACAACTTTACAGGACAACATATTACATTTTAAAACTATCATATTTTACACTAATAATGTGTGAATTCTACAGAATTTCAACAATAATACATTTTCTTTCTGTATTATATCTGATCTAAGACATAGTTTTAACACATTTTGTAGTTTCAACTAGATTGTATTGCTTTTTCTGCTAGTTAACTGTAGTGTTTGGTTCTATATTTACCAAAACTTCACTGTAAATTACACTCTGTTTTTTTCTATTTACGGGTTGTTGTAGTTGTTGTTTTAACAATTTACATTTTTTACAGTGTAGAGATGCTGCACAGTGTTTAGGGTTCCATATTATAGGTATTAGTTTAGATATTTTCTATGTATTTTATTATTATTATTATTAGTAGTAGTAGTGTTATCAATAAACAATGAGGATTAATTTGTGAAATTTAGTTTTTGTCTTTATTTTTTGAGTTATTCTAAAAAACTCAGACAAATCAGTGACTTCTAACAGTATTTGTTACCTATAGTTTACCTAAATACCATAGTATTACTTAGTGGTAGATTGCTCTCTGTCCATTAAATTCCACAGACGCACAAACTGACTGGCTGCTTCGAGCGCACGGAGACGCAGCCCTTATAGCGGACCCTATACTCTGGGGAGGACAAGCGCACTGCTCTAAAGCTGGACAGAACATTTTCACCAAATGTTTCGCCATCTTTCTTAAACCCCTAAGGACATGTCCGCACTGAGGTGATACGCTTGTTTAAAAAATATCCCTCGACCAGCGGTGAGTCGCTTTGACGCTGGGCACTGCTGGAGCATCTGTGCCCAAACGCGTCGCGCAGCGTCACTACTCTCCAGAGCTCGGCGCAGACGATGTGGTACACCGGCGTGGCCATCGCTTCTGTTTACGGTGTAATCAGCGTGTTGGGTCTGATCGGCAACATCACCCTCATCAAGACGTTTTGCTCTGCCAAATCCATCCGCAATGTGCCGAACCTTTTCATGTCCAGTCTTGCGCTCGGAGACGTTTTACTGCTGGTGACCTGCGCTCCGGTGGATGCCAGCCGCTACCTGTCAGAGGAGTGGCTGTTCGGGAGAGTGGGCTGTAAAGTCATCCCCTTCATTCAGCTCACCTCGGTCGGGGTGTCTGTGTTCACTCTCACAGCCCTTTCTGCTGACAGGTAGGATACTGTTTTCTTGTTACAGGCAACTTAGTGACCAAGGGAAGCTTTAAGGATGGCATAAATAGGTGCCATTTTTGCCCCCAAATGTCATCTTATAGTTTGTCGTAATAAATAGAGGCCATTGTGCAAACCTGATGCTGAAACAAATATTTATGTATGGGAATATTATGCATGGCAGAGCTTCTTCTATCCAGGGCTGATGCCACGTGTAAAACAAAATCTGTAGCCACATAATCAGCAACTAAAACTGTAGATGATTGATTCAAAATATTTATGGTCACATTACATTTGGGTGAATTTTTGCTAAGTGTCTATTTTATGCAAGTATATAATTATTTCAGTCAGAGAAGAAGACCCGAGAGAGAAAAAAAGAGGATCTTTTGGTGTTTTCTACATCCATCACGGATAGAAAACACTCCACAGCTCCTTGCTAAGTGGTGTTTTGATCACTCGGTTGTGTGGTGTGATCTTCTAAGTACAGTCAAGTGTCCAGGTGTGCACAGACTCCAGCTCATACTCTAATTATCTCTCACCTTTGTCCACTTTTCACAAGCATCTTGTGTCCTGCAGAGCAGCATTAACCCCTTACTAACCTCAGACAAGAGTTTGCTGCCATAAATAACAACCCTGTGAAAAACTTTGTGATTTTTCACAGACTTTATCCTCGATACTTAACCTTTTATGTAGCCCCGGTGGAATAGTATTCTTGACTGACTTAGTAAATGTCACAAATTCTGGAAGCGTTAACACCAGAAATTTCTTAGTTGAAGTAGGTTTATCCCCCACGAGTATTATCAGCATAGAAATGAAGCAGCATCGGCTGTGCTTCTGCAAAAAGGTGAGTGTGTTTGCATTATAGTGTCAGTACTGCATGCTAACATCTAACAAAACACATTTTTGCAAATCCATTTAAAGGGAAATATTCACATTTTGCTGGATATCTTAGCAAAACTTCTTATGGAAGTGTATTGATGACAAAAATAAAAGGAGAAAACAAAGTGGTATTCTGTCTGTGCGCCAGGCCTGATTCACTACAGCAGAATCACATTCCTGATCATACACCTGTTGTTCGGCAACTTCTGAGCAACTGAGAGCACAAGACTGCACTGACCCTGCAGGGTCTTTTTAAAAAGTCAATTTTTAGGTACCGTATTCTTCTTTCATGATGGTGACCATTTGCCTCTACAGGGAAACAAGTGGTTTACCTTATTTTATGCCTACATGCCTGTACAGTTACATTTATTGTGGTAGTGTGGCTTTGCACTGTAGACTGAAGTCTGCCATGTTCCCAAAAATATTTGCACCACGCCTATTCTGACAACGCTGTCTCCCGTCATAATAAACAAAGCGTTACGGGCCGTTCGTCCGCCAGCCTCTAAGCTGAGTTTTTACATCCACTGATCTAAAGAAAGACATCCTGCTATTCCAACGGGTTGCCCAGAGTGAGTGTCACCTGCAATTTGCAACAATTTGCCGGACAAGCGTCCCTGTGTCATATTGAAAATCATTCATTTTAATTGCATGCGGCAGCAACAGAAAGGTTCTTCACGTGTGGGTGAGAGCTGATGAATCAGAGGTGAAGTGGCTGCTGGGGAGGCGAGTGTTGACGGGTCTTTGTTAACAGTTCACATTTCATCAAATCCCAGCGACTGCCGGTGCCAAACATGTGCTCCAAACCACTCGTTTAATTCAGTGTTTTTGCCCGGTTATTTGACAGCAGGATTACAGGGAAAGAAATATTGACTAATTGAGTCGGTTTTGTTGCTCATCTGTTGACGCACTCATCAGAGTCAGACTTACTGCCACATGTGCTCACAAGGGTACAAGGGATTTGCCTTGGTGTTTGGTGCGACAACAGACAATACAACAAAATATGCAAGGAATAAATTAAAAAGTCTGGTTTTGAATAGCATTAAAGTGGGACAAGTTGTACTTAGAAGGCTGTCCCCGTGATTTGATTTTACCAGACAATAGCTGTAATTCAATAACCAGCATCTGTGGAGTCAACAGCATCTCTGAGGGAAATAAAGGAAAAATAATAACAACCCAATGCCCTCTTTTTCTGTGACACAGTACAAAGTTGGGATCAGCAACAAAAATGTCAAATATATATATAAAAAACTCCACTTACTGTTTTTTTTTCCTTGTAAGTATTTGGTGAGGTGGCACAGTGGTGTCTTGGTTAGCACTGACTGAACGTTCTGGGTGTTCTGTGTGGAGTTTGCATGTTCTCTCTGTGTTAGCCGTGTGACAGACTGGCGACCCGTCCAGGGTGTACCCACCCTTCGCCCGGTGGCAGCCCGCCAAAAAATGAATGAAATATGAAGTATTTGGTGTCAAACAACTTTATACAAAATCTACAAAATATGACTTTAGCATGTTCCTGTGATTGGCACTTGGATAACAAAGTTTATTCAGTGGGTTTTTGAATTGTTGTTTTTTTGCATGTACCTATTGTTGGTTATCACATCACATTTGAAATGGCTGGTGGAGAGGAGTGAGTCTAAACACATCATTTCAGTATCAGCTGTTGTGAAATTGTGAGAGAGTTTTCCAGGTCAGAATTTTGATCTCATTAGGGTTTGTTATTTTGTTACCACACCTTATATTGATGGGCTGTGAAAGCTTGTGGCTGAACTTGTACACGTATGTAATGACCTGGTGGCGGTGAGTTGCCAAGTTACTTGAGCAATATTGTTAAATTGATTGAGTGCCAAATGTGATCTATTTTTAGAGCTAATGGTGTTGCTATGGGGACCTTCAGCTCATATGGAGGGGACCAATGTGCGTGAGGACGGCCTGGTGGAGAGACAAAAAACAAAAGTGGGATAGAAGAAAAAGGGGAGGAGAAAGGAGCAGCAGATAAATCCATACATGCATAAAAATGGCACAAATAAGAGTGTGATATATACACTGGCTGGCCAAAAAAAAACATGGTCACACGCTCTAATATTTCGTTGGACCGCCTTTAGCTTTGATTACAGCACGCATCTTGTATTGATGATGGGAGAGTCTGACCACTGCGTAAAGCCTTCTCCAGCACATCCCAAAGATTCTCAATGGGGTTAAGGTCTGGACTCTGTGGTGGCCAATCCATGTGTGAAAATTATGTCTCATGCTCCCTGAACCACTCTTTCACAATTTGAGCCCCATGAATCCTGGCATTGTCATCTTGGAATATGCCCGTGAACATCAGGGAAGAAAAAATCCATTGATGGAATAACCTGGTCATTCAGTATATTCAGGTAGTCAGCTGACCTCATTCTTTGGGCAACTCATTTCTTCCTCCAAAGTGATGGTTCCCCACTATCCTTCCAGTTTTTAATAATGCTTTGGACAGTTCTTAACCCAATTGTAGTAGTTTCTGTAATCTCCTTAGACGTTTCTCTGCTTGATGCATGCCAAGAGAGAGAGGGAAGGTGACAGGTGCACACATGCCAAACATTCAACAATGTGACAGCATGGTGGAGCTGCCGTCCTGTTGCACCAAAGTTTCTAGCAACACAATAGAGAGTAGAAACAATATTAGCCCAAGTTCATCTATCCAGTTTCTGCTTCTTATCCTGCATCATGCCGGGTGCCAGCAGGCTAAGCAAGGCCGTCCAGATGTCCCTTCTCCACGGCTTCTTCCTGGTTACCCCGAGGAGGCCACAAGCCAGATGAGGCATAAAGTCTCTCCAGCACGTTCTGAGTCTAATCCAGGGTTCTTGTGCGAAGAATTCTTTCAGGTTATTGCACAAAGCTCTTGACCTTAAGTGAGAGCAGATGGACTTCTTAGGTTTGTGCATCAGGTGGCCAGGTCTTGACCACTGGGGACCGGTTGGCTTCAGTCCAAAAGACCGATTTGGAGCTGCCACGCTGTGAGCCGCTTCTAATGGATCTGTTTGCTCCTTTCACTGGTGTTAAACCTGCTCAAAGGTTTAATCATGATTACTCTATCGATATATTCACAACAGGTGTTTTCATTGCCTCTCATTCTCCAAATTACCTCCATGAGTTCATTGGGGGCAACCACTGATGCTTAAAACATCAGTCTTAACGTGTTAGGAAGAACAACTGTTGCAAGGAGAAGAAAAAGTATTTAGCCGGTGTTTCTCATCTTGCATTACATCCCTTTTTATTTTATCCTGACACTGGAAAATGTTTATCTATCCATCAGGTACCGGGCCATCGTAAAACCCCTCGACATCCAAACATCAACCACCACTGTCAGCATTGTTCTGCGGGCGGCGCTCATCTGGATCTTCTCCCTGATCCTGGCCATCCCTGAGGCCGTATTTTCTGACCTCCACACCTTCAACGTCACCTCCACAAATGAGAGCTTCGTCACCTGCGCTCCCTATCCCCACGCTGGGGAGCTGCATCCTCAGATACACTCCATGGCCTCCTTCCTCATTTTCTACGTCATTCCCCTGCTGGTCATATCCGTGTACTACACCTTCATAGCCCGGAGCCTGATGAGGAGCGCCTCCAACATGCCTGTGGAAGGGAATGTGCATGCAAGACGGCAGGTCATAACAAGATCTGGTTTCTTTAAAAAAAAAAAAGTCTCTAAAATGTTTCAGTTCTTTAAGTCTGTCATATTTTACTTGCATATGTATGTTATATATACACCAATCAGCCACAACATTAAAACCACTGGCAGGAGAAGTAAATAACATTGACCATCTTCTGGCAATACAGTGTTATTTAGACATGTACCACCCACCTAGACTAGACCAGGCACCCCCACCCCATAGCTATGACACTCCTTGGTGGCAGCAGCCATCCCCAGCAGGATGCACAGAAAAATGCTTCAGGAACAACTAAAAAAAAACATGAAAAACAGCACAAGGTGTTGACCTGGCCTCCAAATTCACTAGATCCCAAACTGATCAAGTATCTGTAGGATGATCCACAGAGACCCCTCCCCTCAACCCATAGCGCCAAAGGCCCCCCACTAACAACATCATATTGCCAGACACCACAGGACATCCTCAGAGGGCCCATGTCCATTCTCTGATGAGTCACAGTTGGAGGTGGTCTATGTATATTTGATAGTAACTGTTGTCAGGATACTGGCATTTTCAAAGCAAACAATTATGATTGTTGTTCATTAATATTTAGCCTGAAGTTCCCCCAGATTTCCCAGAAATAGAGGCATAACATCAATGACTTTGATGGCAGCCACTTCCCTGGACATTAGTTATTATATTTTTGCCGTTAGGGGGTAGGGGGTTAATGTTAAAAGTTATCTAATGTCTATCTTTTCACTAACAAACCTTTGTCTATGACCAGCAGGTCGAATCAAGGAAGCGCTTGGCCAAGACAGTGCTGGTGTTTGTTGGTCTCTTTGCAGTCTGCTGGCTACCCAGTCACATCATCTACTTATACCGCTCCTATCACTACTCCCAGGTAAATAAAAAAAGCACTTGGTTCTATTTATAACATTTTAATTTCTCTCTTTGTATACAGTGATCGTAACATTGTGCCCGGTCTGCAATTGTGCATTTTACAGAATAAATCATCTTCTGCATATTCCTACTCATATACAGTTGTATATGTACAACTATATGTAAATATGGTTTGTAGTATATGCAAAAAGATGAATTTATTGTTAATTGCAAATGGTTATGAGTGGTTACAAATTTAATTAATTGGACATGTGTAGTGGAAAAAATTTAAAGATGTGCAGATAATAGGACGAGGCTCATATGAAATTTATATGGAGAAAATTATTGAAATAACATAGATGATAACAGGCCAAACATATTAGTATATATGTTTAAAAAAAAAAGTGATCCAGATAAAAGTCTTCTGAGGATACTCCCTCTATTTGTGTGTTTCGCTATCTTATAAGTCCCTTTCAACTGACTCTCCGCCCTCCGTCTCGTCCCCCAGGTCGACACTTCCCTAGTTCACTTTGTGTGCAGCGTTGTGGCTCGTATCCTGGCCTTCACCAACTCCTGCCTCAACCCGTTTGCCCTCTACCTGCTGAGCAGCACCTTCAAGAAGCAGTTCAACCAGCAGCTGTGCTGCTGCTGTCAATTGATCCTCAAACACTCCGCGCAGAGCCCGACACATTACAACACGCGCGTGACTTCCGTTCGCAGCACTCATCACTCCGTGGCGAGTCTGACCATGATCAATGGCAGACAGCTCTATCAGGAGGACTGTGTGTGAAGGTGTGTGTAGAGCGCGTCCTGTATGTGTTTGCATTTCTTATCTTCTTCACATGACACGAGAACACAGTACTGTATATTGTTACTTGTATAAAAATGATACGTGCTCTTTTGGTCCATTAAATCCAAAAACGATAAAAACAGGCAACTGGACTTGTAGAGTTTCTTAAAAACATTTCGCCACTCATTAAAAGTAATTCTAAAGTCTAAGGGACTGGTGGGGAGTTGTGGTTTAAATAGGAACATCTGTGGGTGTAGCCCATTCAATCCATTGTTTTTGTTGTGATTTATTTGCCTCTCTGTGTGGCATTCCTGCTTTTGGGCATATTTAAGCATTTTGATCACAAGAACCTTGAATAATTGACCTACAATTTACAGATGAGTAGACTGATTTTTTTAGTACCAAACTAAACACAATTAAATGTTTTTGTTTGGATTTTAAAGTTTAATGAAAGTGCTGTGCTGTAAAATGTTGGTAAAATGTTAATATTCTACCGAGTATTGATGTGTAATATTCTGTCTGTAAAAACATCAGAGTCTGTGAAACTCACAGGGTACCTTTTTCTGTATAGAGTGTGGGAAAATAAACAGTGAATATACATAAATGCATGTGTCGGAAATCACATTTGTAATTTCTTAACTGGATTATGCAATGTGTGTTTGTGCTTTTTGCAACATAAACATAATTCTGCAGGGAATCAAGGTTCAATTACATAAAAATCAATAAAACAGGCAGTCCAGTTAGCGCACACTAAATCACCTTCAATACTACACTGCATTAAGAGTGGAAGCTCATTGTTTGCACCTTGGTTATGTTAAATATCTTAGTCCTGTTTACTGAGCGTGCACAGCACAGTTTCTGCACTGCTGTCTTCACGAGGACGTGATTATTCTGCCCTGTCACATGCCAAATTTACAGTCACCATATTGCACCGCAATGTCCTAATTTGGAGTTTCACGCAGGGAGAGGATCATGACCAGGTTGTGAGGAGTGGGCGTATAATTCAGTCTGGATAGTGTTTGTTTAATTGTGGTGTGAGCGCCTTGCCAAATTTGTGTCCTGCATGGACTCAGCCACCTACTTAACACGTCGTTCCTAAAGTCAAGCCCCATTCTGCGGATAGCCTGGAAAGTAAACAAGGATTAGTTATTATCTTTTCAACTTGAGGAATGAGAGAAGCGCAAATCAAGGCGAAGAAATTCATATTACAGCGTGCTCGGAATTCCTTTGATGCGGGAATCTGGAAGAAAAATGTAAACGCCACCTCATAGTTGTGAAAGAGCCTTCAGGGATTCTTTCTTCACGTCTCTTGTCTTTGTTTTGCCTCCGAGTGCGAGGATGTGTAAAGCTCTGCATGTGCCAATCTAATAAGCTCCTGCTCTGCAATCAGCCCGCACACCTGAAGCCTATCCGCCCACGAAGCCCTGCTGTATTTCTGCCCCGGTCTCTCATCCACTCCTCAACAAGTTATTGTTGTTTACCCGTGCAGATCATTACCTGTCACCTCAACTGCCAACTCTCAAGCCCAGATCGGCACCACGCCCCTGACCTGCCATTTTCATTCTGCTTCCTACCAGTCTTCACCCCGCCTGTCTGCCACAACCGTCATTCTCAGCCTCCTCTTAACCTGCCAGTATTAACATAAGTGTCACTCTTTTACCACAAACATCTGGATCTGTGCCCTGTTTCTGGGACAGTTTTGCATTGCCTTGTGACAATGTGTACAATACAAGTTCTCCCTAAACAAGGAGAGAAAAATAACATGTACAAGTCTCACATTTCTTTTGTATGTATGTTTTTACGTGTTAGTGTTAGACCATCTTCACATGTTTTACCTATTTATCTGCTAGATGTTTCACATGCAAGACATTAGAGCACAACGTACTGACTTTGCGTACTAAAAGTTCACAGAGGGACCTGTGTGTGTGATGTAGCCGTTTCAAATCACACTTGTCTGAGAGTCGACTGACAGTTTCCATTAAGACTGAGGGGGAGTTGTCACTCAATATGAGCAGCAAAGAGGTGACCAAGGTGGAGAAGATAATAACAGGGCTTAGAAATCTCTCCATGTTCATGTCAACGTTCAGAAGAAGTCATCAGGACCAAAACTTCATCATCGGGAACAAAACCCTTTGTAAGCTTCAAATTAGACAGGCCAGGTTGTGTTCCATACATGGACTGACCCAGAGCATAATTATGATGATGTGCAATATCTAAAGCTTGGGCATATGTGGCTGCCAAACGAACTGGCGCACTGGAATTAATTTAGGATTTCACTGCCGGCGAAACCAACAGGATGAATGCCGAGGTACACAGAAGCGTCCCGTGTGTCCTCAAATCCATCATTCGGGAAAGCTACAATCACAAACATACAGCTGAAGCAAACAAACGAGCTTTTCAGGATAAAGACGAGTCAGTTACTTTGATCTAAATTGGAAAAAGTCTGAATACCTGAAGACCTGAGCAGAGGAACACCAGTGAAGGTACAGACATCATTGAAACGCTGTTCACATGTATCCATAATTTTATTTTAAACTGAATGTGCCTGCATAAAAGGAACCAAACACTTACATCAGGTCTATTCATGCCATAGATTCTACATAAAGAGTATATACATATTTTTTGTTAGGTATAAAGGAACTCCAGAGAAATGATGTGGGATTCATCCCTATTTAGGATTTTATGGTTTTCCTCCTTCATGTCTCTTGTCTTTGTTTTGCCTCTGAGCGTGAGTCCCTTAGGATTTTAGGTTTCCCCCTCCCTCATGTCCTCGAACAAGGAATTGGTATTGAATAGCGTAAAAAAGTTTGGATCCCCTTTGAATGTCTGATCCTTCCTTTGAAACACATCTAAAAGTAGGTACAACGCCTACGCTGTCTGTGTTAGTGTAGGTGTTGTACCTCTTCACTGAGCAGCATATTGATCCATGTGTGGTTGGCACCCTTGTTATGTGCCAGGCTGGGAAGCGACGGGATGCAAAGTGTCAGAACTGTCGAAGGAGAGTGCTCGAAATGTCGTCATGTTTCTGGTTGTTAGAGTGGCCCGGTAGCGGCTGGATTGGAACAGGAGGCTTGAGGCTCAGATGAGGAGGGGCAGACCAACATTCACCAATATAACTCATAACAAACAAAAAAAATAGGACTTACAAGACATAACAAAAGAAAAAACATCACTAATGCATTTTGGTGGCCTGAGGTCTGGGTTGCAGCCCAGCCAATCAATCACTCTCCCTGTCTGTGTGCACGGGCTCTCTTTTATCAACTCCCACTAATTACACCTCAAGTACGGAACAGGTGGATCCACCAAATAATATCTGGGTAAATCACATAATTAAACAAATTTATCTTCTCACAATACCGTTACTTTTATCAACCTCCTTTATAAAGCCTTGCATACCTATCATAGCAATTATTTACAGTCTCTCCAGTTAAACTAATGGTCTCTACCGGGACCTTTAAGAAAGTGTTCATGCATCCAGGAGGCTCCTTTAGGCACCTGAGGAGACAGCAAAGGTAAGAAGCGTAAGATTTCTCCAATAAAACACCACCCAATCTTTTCAACCAATGTGTCTCTCTTCACAGGATGGGCTCTCATCAGTAGCAGCTGAGAGGCCCCACCAAAAGAAACTTACCCCAAAACCCATAATAAAACACAATCAGTTTCTTTCTGTGTCTGTGAGTTATGTATTTCGTCTTATATTGTAGAACTGATAAAACCCATTATCAATGTGATGTTTTCAACACTGTTATTGCAATTGCCAAGGCTTTTTCCTTTCTGCTTTCTAGAAGTCTGTCATGTAAGCAGAACCAAGTTGAGTTTCTGCTTTCAAACAAACAGTGCGACTGTAGGCAAAGACATAGAGCTACGTTTTTCACTTGTGTACAACTCAAAGCCACCAAACAACCCTCATCCTAAATCATTGTTAGCCGTATATTTTCTCTCTTACATTGTTATTTCTGCAGTTTAGCCGTCTTTTCGACCGTTTAACAATCTGCGGTCTAAATGGGTTTCTTCCGGCGGCTGTTTGGAACAAAGATGTGAACTGTTTTCTTACGTTGTCTGTGTCACATGGCCTTAATGTGTTTCTTGACCCCCTGAAAAGAACAAACGTATTCCGTGATGAAGCACACATCGTTCTCTCTCCAATCTCCGGCTGCATGGGGGTGAAATTATAGAAAATGTTAATGCAATTTGACATCCTGCAATATACAGCTGCATGTCCAACTCTCTTTTTTTTTTTCTCCCCTGAATCACCTTGGAGCCTTTTAAGGGCAACCTGATGCCGGCGTCTTTGTGACAATGTGTGAAGATCTCCCCCGGGTCTTTCAGATGGACTCTGAACTACAGTATGCCTTGGCTTGATTATTCACCTCTGTGCACGTAAAACTTTTGTGCATTCTCAGGCAACACACTCAAGGATGGCATCAGGTACAGCCTACAAAATTCATGGCGGCATAGAGATCAAGTGTCTGCTGACACCAGGCAGCAATTTGAGAAATGGTTGCCGTTACCTCTCGGTTTCTGGATACCACCCACTGACCTTAATGTTTAACAAAGGCTAATGTAGCTGCAGGCTAGGAACCTCTCCACTGGATCGCTTCTTTCTCTCTCCCTGGCGAAAAGATAAAACCTGGCTGGGATACAAAAAGACGTTCATAAAATCTTCTATACTCATATTTAAAGATGTAATTTCTGTCTTTGGAAATGTAGTTTGCAGTACGGAGAAGCAGAGGATATTCCAACCTCAAGCAGCTCGTAGTTCTGCAGAGAACCAATAGTCACACTTGAAGAACAATAGATTTTTTTAAGATGAGCCCCAGAGACAGACAACACCGAACACAAAACATTTCCCTACTGTGACTAAATTCAGACAAAATTGGGAAAGTGCTGTGTTAAAAAGAACTGGAGCACTGGGCCTGATACAACCATGAGTCAGCATCTGACCAACCCGTGGTTTTACATGGGGACTTGCAGATTATTTCTCAGTAGCACAGCAGCAGCGACTTCCTGGAGGTTTTCTGAAGACAACATGTTGACGACAAGACTCCGGGAAGCCCGGGACGAGATAAAGACATATTGATTTTTTTTTTTTTTTTTTGCACAAATTAAAGCTACTAGTAGTGCATAAGGGTGTGTTAATCACACACCTGGCGTGTTGATGCAAATTGTGAGGTATTAAATATGAATTTTAAGCTGCTATTGGACAGTGGTGTGGTGGTTAGCACTGATGACTCACAGCAAGAAGGTTCCGGGTTTGAATCCAGGCCGACTGGGGCCTTTCTGTGTGGAGTTTGCATGTTCTCCCTCTGTCTGCGTGGGTTCTCTCCGGGTACTCCGGCTTCTTCCCACCGTCCAAAGACCTGCTGGTTAGGTTAACTGGTGATTCTAAATTGGCCGTAGGTGTTAGCCCTGCGATAGACTGGCGACCTGTCCAGGGTGTACCCCACCTCTTGCCCGATGACAGCTGGGATAGGCTCCAGTCCCCCCATGACCCTTCACGGGACAAGCAGTTACAGGAGACGAATGAATGAATGAACTGCTACTGGAGAAAGACTGGGATTTTATGTTGTTCTCAAAATTGTTAGCAACAAACATCACAAAACCTTTCTGATGTTACACTCGAAATAAAAGAGTGTGAGACGACGCGAGTACACAAACACCGCAGCAAGAGGGAGACAAAACACTCTGTAACTTTAAAACTTTCAGTGGCTGACACTCTTAATTGTGACCTTGCCTGTATGGCACTCAAAGGAAGCGTGGTGCTGTCACTGCAGACAGGCAGGAGCACTGATGCACGCTTAATGTTGCCATTAGAGCAACCACCCACAGGAGAGAGCTTGTCACAGCCGCAGGGACCTTTGCAAATGAATGTCCCGTAGGTTTTGGACACGGTGACTTTCAAATGTCTTTCCTTTTATGATGGGAGTCAAATCAATTCTAATGCAAACAATAAGAGAAAGAACACAGGCTACGATGTGCATCATGTATCGATTAGCAGCAGGAATGAAAAAGGTATCCCAGACAGGAAATCAATACGTTGCTCATGAAGCGACAGCAGTAAAACACATTTGCATGTGGCTTTCATGTTTTATGAGAAGTGAGAATTACAGCCCCGATGACAGAAGTAAATAACATTGACCATCTTGTGACAATTCAGTGTTCTAGTGGGAAGCGTTTGGACCTGGCATTCATTCATGTGAATGTTACTTAGACATGTAGCACCCACACCCCATAGCAATGACACTCCTTGACGGCAGCAGCCATCCCCAGCAGGATGCAGCCTGACACACACACAAAAACGGTTTAGGAACAACTCAAACAAAACAAAACATGAAGAACAGCACAAGGTGTTGACCTGGCCTCCAAATTCACTAGATCCCAAACTGATTAAGTATCTGTGGGATGATCCACAGAGGACCCTCCCCTCAACCCATAGGACCCAAAGGCCCCCACTAAAAACACTCTGTCACCAGACACCACAGGACACCCTCAGAAGGTCCATGTCCATTCTCTGATGAGTCACAACTGTTTTGGAGGCACAAGGGAGACCTACACAATATTAGGAGGTGGTCATAATGTTGTGGCTGACCAGTAAAGATATCTCTACATTAAGTTAATGTAAGTTATTAAGTTTTCTATTGGATCCTACTCAAAAATAGACTGAATTTTTTCTTATTTAATGCTGTAAAACAATGAAACCACTTCCGTGAAGGGTGGATCATTTTGATAGAAGCTGTGTGACAATAAAATCCAAGGATCAAGATGATCCTAAACACTTGTGTCTGTCTGAGGTAACAACACTAAACATGGTGAGTATTGATCATTTTATATCTAAATTTTACTTTGTCGTTGCCCTTGTTGATGAGTAGTTGAGTCTCTAAATATCTAATAATGAATAGAAACTGTTGTATGAAATTAGGAAACACTGGAACAGAAGTCCAGCAATAATCCATACGTTCATAGCGAGTTCAACATATAAAAATAATCTTTTAATATAAACTACATATTCAGTGCACAAAGAACAAATGTACAAATCATAAACTTGACACATTGATTTAAACATAAGTAAGCATGTTAAAACGAATCAATTAACATGGTCGTGGGAGTTATTATTAGTTAAAGTGATCGGCATAAATAGGACTGTAAATAAATTATGAGCCTTTTCTCTCTGCCTCCAAACACCCTTGGCGAGCAGGTTGTCGTGGTACACTTCCCCGGCGGGCTTCTACTTGGGCCATCTGCATCTGAGAACAAAAGAGGGAGGATTCAGAAGCACGAAATGTTTTGTGAATTTAGACACAGCGGAGCTCAGAACATCTAGTCCTCTGCCAATACTCACCCTCCGTGAACCTGAACTCAGCAGGAAGTGCTGCTTTGTATTTATGCTTCATCCTGGGAACAGACTTTCATCTACCTTATACTGTCTTACTGTCTGGATTTTCCCTTTTCCCAGCAATGTTTTCTCTCAACATTTCAGTTTTTCTTACTTATATGAAAATTACAAATGTACATTCACAAAGACTGGTGTTTTGGTGTGTCTAATGCAACTTTGCAGCACCGACTGCTGTATCTAAAGGACATGACTTTACTCAAACAAAAAAAATGTGATTTAAAAGTCCCTTCCTGGCCCACCTGCATGAGGCATGATCGAACCGTTGTCGCCTGTTTGCACAGATGGACGAGTTGAGTTGACAGTGATGGACCGGTCTTTGCTGGAGAGTCGGTTCTGGTCGGGGGAGACAGTCGCAGCGCTCCACGTCTATCTCACAGTCCGGCATCCACGAACTGAGTGGAAGCTCTAAGCAAGGGATGATGAAAAACACAAGAAATTGTCTTTTATCTGGTTGGCTGCAACTATATGCTGCCACTTCTCTATTCATCCTGCAGGGGGCGGAAATGCTTAGTTTTATGGCAATCTATTAAAGAGCATGTTTGCACACGCACCTGGCGTACTGGAAGGGTAAGGTATGCATCTGTCTGATGAACAATCCCAAATGAACCCACTTTCACAAAGCCTCCTGGAGTCCTGCACTTCTGACAACTGGTCCATCAGAGAGCAGCTGCCAATAAACCAAATGAGTTATAGCAGAGCAATAAAAAGGCTGCACCAAATTCTGTAAAGAAATAAGGCTGAGGTTTAGGACTCACCCACTGCCCCTGTGAGGCTGAGCATTTCGTCGTATTATTGCGGGCTCCATGCAGCTGCACTCTGTATGGTTTGCTACTTTTATTAGCACGGGTTCTGGTACGAAGTTGAACGGGATCACACTAAGGACCTGAAGTACAGAATCACAACCACACCATGAAAATGTAAGTGGTGAAATGCTCAAACTCTAGGAAAGAGGCTAAATAAAAATAAATAAATAAATCACCCGCTCACTCACAGTTTTATTGACATATACAGTAGATGTGTTTCTGCAGGTGACGCCCTCTTGATTGCAGCAGCCACTGCACCTGTCATTATAAAAAACAAAATTCACACTTCATTTAACAGTCGAGTCTTTTCCTATTTTATGATAGCTTGAGTACTGGGGAGGCCGCAGTGCTGATGCCATGGCTTTGAGCTCGGTTAATGTTCTAGTTTTATGTTTAACCAACCTGTGGACAGACACACAGGGCGGCTTAAAGAACATCGAGGGGTCTGTGCCCAGCTCCTTGGCCACGTCGACACACGTTTCCCTGGGCATGCATTGAGTACGTTGCCACTCCTCATCAATGGCTGAAAAAACGGAAGAAAAAACACAATGTTTAAACCGAGCACGTCAAACACACGCATGCAGACTCATACTGCGTGTTTAATCCAACCTTTAAGTATCTCCAGGCTGTAGGATTCTGCAGCGTAGCGAGTTGAGCGGTGGGACCCTACCGACGGCGGAGAGGAGAGCGCCTCCGTCTGGACATCTGGCTGCTGCAGCCTCAGGCGACACTTCCACAGCTTCCAGTCGGGAAAGTCTGCGAGTCTCAGCAGCTCATCCAGGCTGGAAGATGAACGCACCTTGCTTTTCCACTGCTTCATTACCTCCTGAGATCACAGTCATACATTAAAGTCTCATTTTACTTGAGTTCTCTGTGGTTTAGGGACAGAAATTCTGCCACAATACAGTACTAATTTACTTAACCAGGCCCATTTAAGTATTTAATCATCTCACTAATTAAATCAAATTCTATTTAAAACATCTCATAAGTACAGTTAGAGCCTCTTCAATGACAATTATGGTTTCTCCTTTGGTTTAAGTGAAGATTACTGAAGATGTATTTTTAGAATTTAAGCAATCAGGAAGTGATTTTAGACACAGGCCTGGTTACACATTACATGTTAGCATTAGCATTATGAAACACTCTGCTGTGCCTGTAAGAACTGCATGACAAATTTGCTAAAGTATGTGTAAATTCTTTGCAGTAAAACCAATTATTAAACTTCCGAGTTGGGTAAAGATAAAAACTAATATAATTATTATTTTGCTTTCAACTGGGGCTGAATTGAAATGATGAAACGCTGCAGCGGGAAGCGACTCTTGATACGGCCTGATGTCACAAGCTATTAGCTGGAGTGCTCATTATGCAGCTGCTGCAGTACGTCTGTCTTTATGCATCCCTGCTCGTAAAGATGACATCTGAATCTGAATCATGCAGGGGGATCGTGCAGATAGCCAATTTTCCACCTTGAGAGGAGGCAAACGTTTCATCCACTTCAAAACACATGCACGTCCTGTACAAGTATGGGAACATATTATCTTTCCCACCTCCCCATGCTGAGTAGAAGAGCTGTGATTTAAAGGTGGAAGTAAAGGACATGTCATACTGTTACCACGGAAGGGCGCAGCACTCATCATGACATAATGAAGAATGCATTAGATGTGTATTGACTGGATAAGATGTACTGTAAAATGCAGCTTCTCTCTCTCTCTCTCTCTTGCACTAAAACCAAAGTCTTGTGTGAGAGATTTTTATTGCTTTGTTTTTGTTTCAACTCGATGAAATGTTAACTATCCAAAGTATCTGAGATGGGACGGGAGTGGAGGTGAAATTCAGGACTTCCCTGTCGCCCGCCCCTGTTGAGGCGGGAAAGCATAGGGCCGACACCAGATGGCATGTCTGCAACTGGGGTGGAGGCATGGCACAGAGGATAGTCATGGACTGCACAATGTTTGCTTCATTTCCTCCGGACAACCGTAATAATTTAAGCTCTCTGATGTGTTCAGTCTGTTACAAAATGGAGGGTGGGGCCGGCTGGCTGACTGCTTCCACTTAGATCTGAGAAACAACAACAGAAAATAGGGAGGTTTCCTGTCCTCAATTTCTACCAGATCGACCCTCTAATGAGAAACAGAACAGGAGGGCGCCTGAGAAAGTGATGACAGGATTTGAAAGGGAGTTTAAGACGTCTGGAGTTTAAACAGAGGGTGAGCAGAGAGGCAAAGGTAATGGGGATGAGTCACGACTAGATACAAACAAAAAAAAGATTTATAGAGGAGAAGGAAGAATAAAAGTATAACAGTTTAATAATCCCTCACCGGCTAAGACAACACGCTGACGTACTTTCTCTCTCTTAGCCACATGCAAATGCACATGCTTGCCATCAGACACGCGGGATGAAACAGAGCCCATGTGAGCACACTGCAAAGGCAGCAACGGTTCAAGTGTGAAGTTTATTGAGATAATGAGCGTGTGGTTTAATTAAATAAATGAGCAAAATGCGTCCTGACAGAGTGGCCATAGCCCAACAGGCTTCTTACACTGCTGCTCTTACACATGGACGGAAGCTACACTGGAAGACACAAAAGCCTCATGCCACACTTACCCTGCTCGCTCCCTCTCTGTGCGTGCTGTCGCCAACGTTTATCCAGCTCAGCTCCACAATCAGCGTCACCAAGCAGGAGATTCTGCACAGGGTCCGTTTCTTCTTCATCATCATCATCCCTTTGAATGTGCTCGCCGTCTCTGGGAACTTGTCTCCTATTACTGCCGGCAGAAAGCACTTAAGAGAGCTGGCTGCCTCTCTTGACAGTTTCCCAGGCCAGCTGAGCTCCTCAGACCACACACACACACGCACACACACAGTTTTTCTCAGTGCAGGTATGTGCAACACAAACTCTTGATCTTCCAGCTGCACCGTAGAGTATGTGTGTGAGAGAGCAAGCTAGACATAACCTGTCACAGCAACCCAGACACCCGCAAGCCAAATGGAGAGGGGGCTTTAAAACACACGCCTCTTGCCGGTAAAGCTTTGATGCAGAACCTGAGGTGTCCAGTTAAATAAGGAGGTTACTAAATGTTAGACGCTCTTGTGTCCAAAAGGATGAAAGGCCTGTGAGACAATTCAAGGCCTCTTGTTGGATCTGAACAATCTGTGTTCAAATATCTGCTTCCCTAAATTTCTACTTTTACTGGCTGCAGTAGTTGTATGTTAACTTCTCCTCTTAATTTGTCCAGATCCTTGTTTCCACAATTACTTCCAAGATTGGGGTTAATTCTAAAATTGCTCTGTGAGGCTTCTCTTTCGGTCCTGGTCTGCTTTTGTGTTTCTTCCGCCGCCGCTGCTGCTGCTGCTGGTCTTGTCGCTTTAAAGTTTCGCCTTTTTATTTGCTTGTTTTCCCGCTTTCCCTTTTTAATGTCCGTCTGTCAAGTGATCAAGTCCCCTGCCTGTTAAATCCCCTACCAGTGTCCTTTCTTCTGGAGCTGCCAAACCACACACAGCCGCAGAGCAGTAACATGTGTTTTAAATGTGTTCCAGACCCTCCGTAACGTGTGAAGGGAAACAAGATGCCAGCACCACCCCTGTCCCACGGACACCCCACCCACTCGCCCATCCCGGCCCATTTGACTCAGAATGTAATCTGCGTGGAACGTTCGTAAAGGAGGAAATATTCATAATTGGTATGCAAATCTGTTCTTTTTGATGGCGGGAAACGGCGCGGATACTAATTATGAGACATGCAAAAGCACTGTTTCACAAATATTTACTGTTTTCATGTGTTCAAGTCAAGAAGGTCAAGCGCTTTCTGTGTGACAAAGCATTTGAACTTTATATGTACTTGCTTAAACATATGTGCTGTTAAGACAAACAAAACCTCTCCAAAATATTTAAGAAAATATAACGCTAACGTGATTTTTGTGACAAGAAATAGTTAAAAACAGGTGGGAGTTTCAAACTGACTTCCAGGTACTGCATTTGTAGACACACATATTGCATTATGACTTATATAACTTTGGTTTCTGGGAAACTGGTTCCACATTTGTTCTGTTGTTTGAAGTAACAGAGCTTAAAACTTGGAGCTAGGCTGCACAAATAACAGAACTGTGCATGCTGTGTAAAATGAAATATCTTAATTAAAATGTTCTCCTTGCAGTAGATATGATTTAATCAGCTTTCACAAATTACATTTACGACATTTATAGTAACGCTAGCAAATCATGTATTAGTTTGTGTAAATCCTACATTATTTGTTATGATGATTTATACCATGTAAAAACTCCTTTAAAGCCATTAAATCTGTGCAGCTACCTTAAGGAGTCAAACAGGTGTCACCTTTGACCTGATATTTGAAATAACGGGCTCAAAACTTAGAGCAAGGCTAAAGAAATAACATAAAAACTCTCTTTCAACTCATTAATTTGTGCAAAATATGTGCTGACAAAACAGCAGGCTACCATTTAAGAAGTGCTTGATCAAAGCAAAGTGTTCACTTACAGTAAATCACATACAAATGATAGAGACTGTCCACCCAATGAAACAAGCCCACAGGTCGTTTGCTCTAGCAGCTTATTACAATCTATAGTCACGCTAGGTTGTGACAATGCCCCCTTGCAGCAGAGGTGAGGTGACTTATTTACACTAGGGGTTGTACAGACTAGTCAACTAGTCGGTTTGTCGACTTCACCGCTGGGCCATGACACTTTAAGCATCATGTCGACTAGTCACTGATCAATAACGACACGGACGCCTCTGAGAAGACAGATGAGGACCCCAGTCAATCATTGCAGCAAACTAGCAGCGGTTCATCAAGTGTGTGGAAACACTTCACTTAAGTCTGTTCAGAAATACAACAAAAGTACTACTGCAGTGCATCTGAAAAGACATCTGTTAACGCTAGCAAAGGAGCGGTCCAAATCCTTTCAGCATTCAAGTAACGACCAAACGTCAAAGTTATTAGACGTTTAGATTCAGTACACGGAGAAGGCTTCAAAGAAATACCACATTTATTTGAACCCGGCTACACTAACACGCCGTGGAGTACTATTAAATGCTATGGACGGTGCTAAGTTGCTGCCTGTTTTTATACAGGCTATACATTTCCGCAGCGTACAGGTTGTAGCGCATGAGCAGTCTGTTCAGGTCAAGAATATAGATTTCATTGCTGCACAGCATTACTTTCTACTGTGACATCATCAACGACTAGTCTGTGTCAACCTGACTTTCATCACATCACGGTCAATTTGAAAAAATCTGAACTTACAACCCCTAATTTAAACAAAGGTGCTGTTGAGTCCTCGCATTAACATCCGACCTGGGCAATCCGATCTCATGTGGCCATCATTTGGGTGCATAAAATATCGTAACAGCTGCTTTCTCCAGTGAATCACTGACGCTGAATCAGAACCACAAACACTCCACATTTGTTGAGTGCACGTCATGACTTGGGGAACTGATACATAACTTGGAAGAAGCTGTGTCTGTCAGTCTCTCAGTGAGCGCACACGCTTTAAGTTATTGTTGGTTTGTTGACTGACAATAGTCATTTTAGAGAGGGTCAGATTATAACTCAAACCCTGAAGACCTTCGGTAATTCCACCTCAATCTCCAGTAAAAAAAAAAAAGAAACAGGTGACTAATACTTAAGTATGTGTATTCATTAAATAATTAGATTTATTAATTCTTGTTTAGATTTATTTATTATTTAGTTATTTAACATCTACAAGGACAGGAATATTTAAAAAGGCTACCATTACAAATGGCCAGACTACACTTACGGTGTGTTTTTCTTGCGGTTTTCTGAATGAATGAGTCAAAATACCACTCACATCGCTCAGTGCGTCCCGGGTACATTCACACTCGCACTTTCAGTTGGCCACTTGCGATCAGACTGCCCAGGACGGATGTTAATGGTCTGAACGGGACAAAAGTCAGCACAGGGAGGAGGTGGGTGTGGGTGGATTGCAACACAGCAGACTGCCACTCACTTCCCGTTTAAAACCAGAAATGTTTGTTTTTCCTTTTAACCATAACCACTACATAACTTAAATCTCAGGCGTATCACTGTCACGAAGGTACTCTATTTTAACCTCAACCCTTGATGTTTCCCAAGTTGCTGCAAGCCACGCCATTTCAGAAGTTAATACATAGCTCAGTCAAATTTAGGAGAAAGCGGTTACAATGACTGCAATGTATAGAGAAGACGCTAACATGCTAACAAGGGGATATGTCACCTGCTTAAACATGAAGCACTCGTAAGAGGTTAAAACCCAAAAAGGCACAAAATCAGTTGCATTTTTACATAATTATCATAAAAGTAAAGTCTCTATAAATTTGTCTCAATAGTAGGTAGTGTTGTATGAAAAAGAGTGTCATGTATAGCGTTCAGACAGAATCTCTGATCTTGGACCTCCAGTTTTTGGCTCTTTCAAAGCCATTTCTGCCAGCCTGGTAGTCCTCGATAGCTTGCGTGATCTCGTCCTCTGTGTTCATCACAAATGGACCTGAAGAACACAAAAGACAAACATTCATCTACAGGTACTGATTAAGTTCCGGTTGTAACTTCTTAAACATGTCAAGCCTTTTTTTAATTTGAGTGACTTATTACCAACACAGAGGAAAGAGAAAAAATTATATACCATGTTGTACCACAGGTTCATTGATCGGTTCTCCAGCGATCAGGACAAAATGGGAAACTTCCGGACCCTGTGGGGGAACATTACAATCATCTTACGTGCAATTGTGGACTACCACCTATCATTTATTGTTTTAAAGTCACTAGCTCCCAACTTTGGTATCTCCCAATGTGATAAATCAGTGGAAAAAAAAAGAAAAGAAAAAACATATTTCAGCTTTTATTTTCCTTCCTCTAAAGTGATGAATATTTTCCCAAACACTCTGGTCCTCTAAAACCTTTATGGGAAATAATCCGAGAAGGAAAAGGCACTTTGTGTTCCGACAGTAAAAATAAATGTGATTTACAAGATGGATGGACTCGACGGGGGAAAGAAGACAGACAGGTCATGTTCATTGAAGTGGGCTCTGTGTGCGAGTGAAATATTTGTGGTTTGTTCTTGAGACACACAATTGAAGTTTATTACCTTGTTTTCGACCTTGACACAGTCTCCATCTCCAAACACCACAGTGTGATGAGGCTCTACCTGCTGCTGCTCCTGATCCGGCCCTTAAAAAACAATGGAAGTCCAATTTCAACCCAACACTATTCGTTAGCTTCTGTCTTTAGTTTTATTGTTATTTAACCTGACCAAACTGAAATAACACACAGTATACACCCTGTAAACATTACTGTTTTTTCCATCCCCATTAAGCCCGTGTAAACATACCGACTACTTTAATTCTCATGATCTCATTATTTTCAGACACTGAAATTAGGTCAAACATACTGCGTTCATTGGGTTCCCTCTGTTTCCCAATGTGACTCAGTCATTCAGCTATTTATTGGTATTTTCCCATTACGACACTTTATTATTCCAACGACACATTCAGTTAGACTTTACACTGATCAGCCACAACATTATGACAACTGACAGGAGAAGTAAATAACATTGACCATCTTGTGACAATTTAATTTTCTGCTGGGAGACTTTTGGACCTGGCATTCATTCATGTGGATGTTACTAAGACATGTACCACCCACCTAGATCAGACCAGGCAACCCCACCCCATGGCAATGACACTCCTTGATGGCAGCAACCATCCCCAGCAGGATGCAGCCTGACACAGGCACACACACAAAAATGGTTTAGGAAGAACTCAAAGAACAGCACAAGGTGACCTGGCCTCCAACTGAGGGATGCACTGGAACAAGCCTGATCCACAACCCCTAGGAGTGTATGTGTCATTTTAGAAAAAGAGCAACACATTTGATTTAAGATGGAATTAGTTTTATGCTCTGTGAACTCTGTTTTATTTATTTATGAAAACAAATGGAAAACTTTCACACAGCACAGGTGATGTTGGTTACTCAGAGCCGTGGTGAGAAACATTAAATGAAACCTGTTTTAACAGTGGTGTTGCTCACAAGCAGCTTTTACGAGCTTACATAAGTCTCTTTGGTAATAGATTGTTTCCAAAGTCATTTCAGGATACCAGAGATGTGTAGCGTGACAAACCCACACAATAAATACATTTCAGGCGATTCCACTTGCGCTGGAATCATCCGTCAAAGCCAGCTGGTCCTTATTTGGCCAGACTACATGTAGAATTAGAGACTTCAAATACAGATGACTACTTTAATCTCAGCAGCCATTTTCATCCTCTCGTGTCATCACAATATCTGCTAGCAATTACAAGCCAGTCTAGGAGATCCTGCTGTGCAACAATGGAGAGTAATCAAATCATAATGAGATTTCAAGATGGAATATTGAAAGGGGGAAATTCTGACTGAAAACAACAGATTTCAACAAACCAACAAAGCCTCTGAAAATGAGTTCACTGTCTGAGAGGGTTTGTTCTCATGCGAGGGGACTCCCCTGATCACACGATGCCTACCAATGATTTTCACTGTATAACATGTGTCGACTGGTATGACGCCAGACATTTCAGTCACAAGTAAATAACATTGACCGTCTTGTGACAATACAATGTTCTGCTGGGAAACTTTTGGACCTGGCATTCATTCACGTGGATGTTACTTAGACATGTAGCACCCACCTAGACCAGACCAGGCACCCCCACAGACACCACAGGACACCCTCAGAAGGCCCATGTCCATTCTCTGGTGAGTCCCAACTGTTTTGGAGGCACAAGGTAGACCTACACAATATTAGGTCATAATGTTATGCCTGATTGGTGTAATTTCATTTCTAGAGATGCCAGTTAAATTTTCTATTGAGTGGTCTGAAGAGGTCGTCTCTGAGCGATGGTCTGAATCCATTAAGCTTTAAAGTGGAACACATGTGCCTTTTGGCTCACTGTAGAAGGGGAGCTCCAACTGGATGGAGATCACACAAATACTTCTAACACAGATACAGCAGCCGGTCAAGCAAACGGGGAAAGCCATGGAGTGCACACATCTGACTAAAGAATGTCAGTATCATCCTACTTATGAGAAATTGCGTTGTCTTCTCATGTTAATCTGACATACTGGGCAAGATTAAACGTTTTATGTAATGCAGGGATTCAAAAGGGAAATAAACTATATCTTTACTATATAAACTAAATCAAATAAAAGCTGGCCTGCCTTTCAGTCAAACATCAACCAGACAATACTCACCAATGTGGACAGAGCCTGACAGTGTGTAGATGAATGCAGTCCATCCTGTCAAACACAAAAATGTTACCAAGGTGTCTAATAAACAAGCGTGGAAACTATTTTTAAAAGGTTCGCTGCTCTTAAACCATAGACTGTATAGAAACAATGGCTATTTTAAAGGCTTGAGTTTCAACTTCACAAGCACTTTGATGGTTCTGTTTGGCCTGTAAATGCCTATTGATTGAATTTTATTAACATTTCTTACATCTTCAAAGTGCAGTCTTCGATGGAAATCCAAGGGTGAAGCTTCTACCGTATATACTAACCCTTCTGAATTAATCTTGCAAATTGAACCACACCATAACTCTTTCGCAATGTGGTGAAAAGACGAGAGCAGTAATTGCTGAAGATGATAACTATGATGTTTGAGAATCACTAAATCTAATGACCAACCAACACTGTGGTCACAAGAGACAGTTTCAAACAGCGATAAGTACTCTAATGTGAGCAAAATTAGCGAGGAAGTAGAGAGGAAATTAAAGGAAATGCATTCAACATATTTGGCAGCTTTCACTGATACACCCAATGGGTTTTGGTGAGTAACACTGAATGTTCAAAACAAAACCACCACATGTATTTAACTGAACAAGGATATGCTTTTATTAATTCTTTTAGGGTTTGTGTTTCTGTTGATTTCATAAAAACCAAGATAAACTGCTGTCCATGTTGTGTTCGCAGGTATCACTCAGTGAGCCTTATGCAAAAAGTCTTATATGAACATATTTGATCGGATTCACTCACTCGTGTTTTCATTTAATTAATCCTACGCTATGCTCTACCTCAACCAGTTACAAGGAAATATTGGATTATACACTGTCCTTACTCATTTGATTCCTACTCTCACTGTCCTCTGGGACCCCTTTACGGAGCGGTTGGCATGGCAGCTGGCAGTCATCATGAGGTCATATCCTGTTTCTTTAGCATCAAATTAACTACATAAACTACCTAAAATGACAGAAACCATCCTTCAAAACTTTTTTTTTTTTGATGTGTACTTTAGTATTTTAGTTCGGCCCAAGTCCCATTCACTAACATGGAGGGGGTGGAGCTTATGACCTATACTGCAGCCAGTCACCAGGGGGAGCTCTACTTGCTTTACTTTAGAGGAGCTGTTCTGCCATCCATCTTTATTTACAGTCTATGGTCTACTTGTAAGATCCTGCTTCCTCCTGTCCTCCTTCAGTTGCCATCATGGACTACTTTCTTGTTTCCATTTTCAAACAATTTTGTCATCTGCTAACACGGGATTCACAACATCATATGTTTAACTTTGTTTAATTTTATTCTTGGATACGTAGACTGTTTCAGTTGCATTTTCAGTTATATTATTAGCTCTCAAACAATCAGCCACTCATCTCTAAATTATGATCAAGTGGGATTCATCATTCACTACATTGAAAACACAAAATCTAAAGAAAATATATGAAAACTTTCAAATAATGTTGCAGCACAAGATCCATTCTTCCATTAACTGGCACAATGTGAAAATACTCAATACAGTCAGTGGTAAACAAGGTCATCTCATGGCAAGGACACTTCTGAATGCATGTATGTTTTCATTCGCAATAAAATAAAGCAACCATGAAATGTTTGTTGTTTAAGCATGTTTATGGACCACACTTAGAAAGGCTACTCTCCTACCTAAAGGGACGGGCTGCACATGCAGGGCCCCTGGCTGCAGTCTGAAGTCCAGGTACAAGGTCGGTGTCCTCGTGAGGACCTTCGACTGGACAAAAAAAATATCTATGATCAGAAAATGTGCATTCTCTCACACAGCATACAAACGCAAGCCACAATCTTTAAACGTGTCGTATAAAACTGAATAAACACATTCGTGCAAACAGCGAAATGTTGGCGCCAATGACTGTCATGGTCATTTGTTTACAGCTTCAGAACCATCTGTGATGCTGTTCTGCATGTTGGGCGGGTTCTTCATTCGATTCACATAATCCTGCTCTCTGGCTTGACATCTCTCAGCACCGAGATTCAGTAAATAGAAAACATGAGAATGTGAGAAAGTGAAGCGGATGAAAGCACCTGCGTTTTCTTAAGAGCTCTTTGTTCTTACTTTGTGCAGATTTGCTGTTGTAATCTGATCAAATTCAATAAATACAGCGTGTTTCCTTCAGAGATTTATCAGTATAAAAGTTCAGGGTAGGACACGTCACATGAAAAGCGCAATTTACTACATTGCATTAGATTTACTGCACCACTCAACGCCAACAACAGTGCTCAAAGAGGTTGTGGTTGAATATTCAGCCATTATATTTACTGACCATCAACAGCTAGCTTCATATAAATACTAGTGACTCTAAGCTGAAAACTCCTCAGACCTTTGTTCCCTGTTACGATACTGGATCCTTACTGGGATTGATAACTGTAACGTTATAGTTAAATTCTAAAATGTATTCCCATTTAAGCACATTACATCAACTTGTCTAGCTCATAGTGAATTCATTTAGGCTCAAAAAGCTTACAGTAAAACACCCGCTCAGCACCAAACTGCAGAAGGACACAGCTGGCGACTAGCTGGTTAAATGCAATCGGCATGTTTATCTAAAAGGTCACACATCAGAGCTGTTAGAGGCCAAAAACAGAGTTAAAACAGAGAAAATATTGATGAGGAAACCAGAATCACAACTTCAAAGCCCCTACACATCCATAATTTAGAATAGAAATATTATATTTTATCATAATAACTCACATTTGTTTTGGTTTCTTACTTTAAGAGACTTGGTATCTCATCAAATACTGAATTTTCTCCCCTATTTTTCTTCTTTTTTTTTTTTTTGGGATATGGTGTATTGTGTTCTCGTCCTAGTGATACTTCATTGTGAACTGTGATTAAACGTGTCTTCTTACAGTATGAAACTACAACATCTGAAGGCGTACGGGCATAAAATCTGGGTAAAACAGAGTTCAAACCACCATGCTTGTTTAAAAAAAAAAATATATATATATATATATATATAACCCCAGAATAATGAGCCGTGTACTGGATAAATACAATAAATAAAGAGAAACAGATGTTTCAACCCAGAGCTTTTAATGCCGGACCGCAGCTCGCTGTGTCTCCTGCCCTGCAGTAACCTTGTTCATGTAAGACGTTTGTATTTATCTTTGTGTCCTTTATCTTTTAAAGGGGCACTCATTGGGTTTATGTGTCCCCTACAATAGCCTTAACCATTACAAATAAATGCCAATTCTTACACTAAGTCTAACCTGAGACTAACCTGGACCCTAAAAACACATCCTAACCCTCAAGCAGCCATTCAGGGTGTGTCAGAATGAGACAAAATGTTCCCATGGTCTCAGACTCCAATTAGTCCTCACAAAGATACATATTCAAGCCATAGTTTGCATAATTTACTCTCGCCCTCAGCCTCACATTTAACCTAAGTTCGTCATCAGTCCTTACTTCCTTCGACGGCCTCAACATAAACAAGTACACAACTCACGCTGCATCATTACAAAGCCGTCCCTAGCAGGCCAGGACAATCTGCTCCTCATTTGCAGCTTCCTCTTTCAGACAGACAGTCTGGTCAAACAGAGCGGTTAACAGGCATTCCCTCACTCTGTCACACGCACACTGGATGGACGGACATTTATGTCACTGTTTGTTGGTCTGACCTGGTGGCCTCGAGCATCTAGCTAACGAGCAATCACCGTGACAGGAAAGTAAACATCACGGCCAGTTTCAAAGTGCCCGTCTGACTGCGGCTTCATTTAATGACGTCGCAATGACGTCGCAGCCCTGCAGGCGAATCACGAAGACGCCTTTCACACACACTCACGCAGACAGACACAAACAGACACACACCTTTGCTCCTAAAGCTTCTCCGGATATAACGGCGGCTGTGACTCCTCCCTGG
The DNA here is from genome assembly GCF_963514085.1 of Chelon labrosus. NCBI lineage: Eukaryota > Metazoa > Chordata > Actinopteri > Mugiliformes > Mugilidae > Chelon > Chelon labrosus. Next base: position 7,895,942 of record NC_140339.1, read on the forward strand.
TTGGGTTTGGGGATCTCTGAGCCTTTGAGCTCCTGGTACGCCGGTTCCACCATCTTGTCTCGCCTCGGCAGGTTCACCCAAAGCTGTAAGCCCGCCACTGGCTCCTCTGACACAGGCATCTCGGCATGGACCACACCCCGGCCTGCGGTCATCCACTGGGTGACAAAGAGACATGTAAAAACACAGTTGCGTCAATTGGTGAGGGTGTTCAAAAATCATAGGACACGGTACTTTGAATGATACTTGTGATTCACAGTGGTTGACCGTGGCTGGTTCACCACTTTGGACCAAAAACAATGAGTAACAGTTAGAGAGGATGATGATATTTTGTAGAAGCAGAAATGTTCCTGGAAAGACGTGCTATGGAAACTTCAGGTATCCCAATTTATTTTTCTTTATCTACCAGTAGAACATGAAGTCTCTGCAAGCATTTGCTGTATTGTCGTGAAATCTGCAACAGATGTTCGTGTCTCCTTTGGTAAGAAAAAAAATGTATTTAGGATGGTTCTGGGTTAATTTAAAGCATCTAGGGTGGTGTGCCCATTTAAACACAAGCCATTCCAACAGTTTATTTGTGAACAGCAGAAGGACGGATACGAGTAGGTGTTTGGAAGAACAGGTGGATGACTGGAGGATTTTTTTCCTGAACAAAATATAAAAATACACAAAGACAAATTAAATCCAAAGTCAGCATTTTAAATGGGTAATTAAAGGTAAACCCTTACGTAACTCTTATGTAATACAGAAATGTAAATTAGGATAAACAGATGAAGGGGTTTAAAACATCTGTTTTACTCAGAGAATACAGGTTCTTTGTTCTTTGAGGGAAAATGCTTTGCAGGCTGCAGGAAACGTGGTTTTATAACCTGCTGGTAGAGGCCAGGTAGCAGGGAGATAGAGTTTAGATTCTGGCTGGCTGACTTGTTATTTAACAAGAGTGATCATCCCAGTAGTTTAACTAGCTATTGTCTGAGAACAGGGAACAAGAGTTTCAGTGCTTTCTGTGTAGTCAGCGGACAACGGATAACAGATATCTGGCCCAAAGCTTCATGGTCCGTGTTCAAACTTCAGAGTTTACATCTATGACTGCACAATTTACACTGAGTAAGCAGCTGCAACCCACAACAATGGTTCGGTATTTAAATGACAATGTGTTAGCCGTCCCGTTGTCTGTGTCAGGCTGAATCCTGCTGGGGATGGCTGCTGCCATCAAGGAGTGTCATTGCTATGGGGTGGGGTGCCTGGTCTGGTCTAGGTGGGTGCTACATGTCTAAGTAACATCCACATGAATGAATGCCAGATCCAAAAGTTTCCCAGCAGAACACTGTATCCTCACAAGATGGTCAGTGTTATTTACTTCTCCTGTCAGTGGTTAAGACTAGAAGTTTAGATTAGAAGCAATATCTAGCTGGAGACGCAGCTAGTCAGTTCCCATGTGATGAGAAAATACTAGAACCAAAACTAAATAAAGGCTTTGATTATGTTAAAACACTAGTTTGGACGTTAAGTAAAGCCAGACAAAATTCATCTTCAGTCAAGCAGACAGTGCACTGGCCTACTGTCCTTGCAAATATAAAATGAAAAACAACTACTACTTTTACTCGTTTATATGATATGAATAATTTAAGTAGCAGACTGAAAAAAGCCACGTGGAGCCAGTTTCAGGTAGTGATTTACAACACTGAGTGAAATCAACATCTATGGCTTGGCCAACTGGAAATTTCCACTCACAAGCTTTTAGCTGCTCTCTGATAATTCATCTGTGACTGTTCATCTTGCCGTTTGGTGTCTTTTTATTGCTGTGAGAGTTGTGTTTTTTTTACGGCCAGGGTTCGTCTGCATGATGAAACGAAATAAGTAGAAACCCGGAGAAGAGAAAGAGTGCGCGCTGAAATTAAATTAATCAAGAGGTTTGAATTAAATTTAAAATATGGCGTGATGAATGTGCAGTTTACCTTGGAAATATGTTTAATATGTTTATGTGTTTGGGTTTAGTCACAACAGTAAAAGGAGACAAAATGTGGCATTCCTTCAACCAATAACATTTTTCGTTGTTGGTGTGATGTCTTCACCACTCCCGTGATTAAAACCCTGGTGTAATCTAAGACAGTTCTCCCTGAAGGAGGGGCAGGCGTTTGTTTGAGCTTCAGCAGCTCCCGCGAGACGACTCCCGAGCCTACAGAGGGTGCACGTGGTGGGTTAGAGCAAAATTCAGCTGAACTGGCTGAACCTCTGCTGCAGATTGAAGCTGAGTCAGCAGCCTGTGTGTGAATGGAACTTAACTACTTAAAAAACCCAGAGGGCATTATATCCAATTAGTGTGAGTGCACAGCATCATAACGCATAGTTAATGAGTTTGTGGGGATTCGTATGCCAATAATCTGCTCTACTCTTGTATCGTCATTCACGTTTAAAAATACTGAATGCTTCTGATCCACGTTGTTGGCTTCTTTAAAGAAGAACTACCGTTTTTTCACAACCTGGACCTTATTTCTGGCATTAAATGCGATCGTTTACTCACCCATATAACTTTGGTGTCATTTGGAGTCGTTTGGACGATATTTAGATCCACGTATATCCATATAATGGGAGTGACTGGGGCACTGAAACGCAGCCTCTAAATAACGCATTATCTGCCGCGAAACACGTTCATTTCACCAATATTTTATTATGATTCACTAGTGCTATTCCCCGTTGAGTCAGGAGTGTCACTATAGTCCCACTATGTGGATATACGAGGATCTAAATATCGTCAAAGTTATATGGGTGAGTAAACGATCGTATTTTATGCCAGAAATAAGGTCCAGTTTGTAAAAAACGATAGTTCCCCTTTAAGTCAGCCACAGTTACTGTTGTTATATTAGACTGATCATTCATGTCCGGTTTCTGAAAAATCTGAAAATATAACCACAGTGTTTGTTTAGTTAGTTTTTATTAATGAATCATCTGAAAGTTAAAGGAGTAGCTTGACTGTTTGGGAAAATATGTTTCTTAGGTTTCTCATTACGCTTATGTGGGGAAGATGAATATGAAGCTACAGTCAACAGTGGGTTAGCTTAGCTTTGGACAAGGAACGGAAAAACCTGGACATAGATCGCTTGGTAAAACTATCATCAAGTAATATCTTATTTGTTGAATGTCTATCAAATCCAAAATGTAAAAAAAACCAAAAAACATCTGGTTTTAAGGGCCACACTGCTTGTTTGTTGAGCAAAGTAATGTCCAGGAGTCTTGCCAGCAGCCTGAGGTTGCTAGGCAACCAGCACCATACTCTCAAGGGATTGAAGCTGCAGCCAACAGACGGTTAGCTTAGCCTATCTTAGCTTAGCCTAGCTTAGAGTGGAGTTTAGAAACGCAAGGAAACCAGACACCAGACACCAGACACAATAACCAGCAGCATAAAAAAAAGCAATTATTAGGAGTTTCTGGCGCGTAGGATTTGTCGCCACCGGACGGAGTCAGGTGGACCATGTGTCCAATATTTGATGTTATGGCTCCTGCCATTTCTGTCTGCGAGTTCACAGGTGAGGCAGATTTCCCTCTGGAGGCTCATCGCCACGCCCCTTCAACGACCGATTGGTTGGGGGATTCCATTTAAACATTGTCTTACAGTCACTCTGAGGCAACTGGAAGCTCTCCTGCAGTTTGTTTGACACAGGTGTGCCCAACTGTGAATCTGTGCTTATTGTTCTTTTGAACTACTTCCGAAATACTTGGTTTTGTTTGCCTAAGAGCTTGACTGTGCATTTACACATATTTTGGTTCACTCTGGCTAGTTTCTGTTTGTATAGACACATTTAGGTTTGGGGTGTTGTTTATTGGTGTGTTTTGAGTTTGGTTAAGGAGGTAGGGTTTTCTTTTGAGATTTTGTTTCTTATTTCTGTTGTCTTAATCGCTTCACAATAACAATAAACTTTAACTAAAATGCCAATTCCACCTGTTTTTTTTTTAATGCTGCTTCCTTCACCCCTACCAGAGAAAGATGTTGAACTATGTCTTAATAGTGTAGTACCTGCAGATCTCCGGGTTTCAGTCGTCCTGAATGGCCACAGAAGTCTTCATGGGCTGTGATCCCCTCTAAAACATATGTTACCTGAAAGACATGTATGCAGCATAAAGAGCTTTAACAAACTTGAGGCATTTTTTCAACAAATTATAATTTTTTTAATTAACATGTTTCTAAAATAATAAACATTACACTGCATGACATATTACAACCCTGGTTTCATCGACTCAGGCCGCTGGCTTACAAACAAGTGCTTCCTCAACACCAAAAGCCACGTGTGCACTCGTTTCACCGCCCTAGTGGTGAGACTGGACAGGAGGGACAGTGCTGTGTGCAGGGTCTCGGGCTCAGAGGTGAACATCTGTGCGAGAGAAGGAACGCTTGGGCCCCCGCAGTGAACTGCATGTGATCTGTCTCCACAGCTGTGTGATTTCAAAAGCCATGTGAGTGTGAGCAAACACACCTGCTGAAAGGCATGCTGGGAGTAAAATCTAGTCCTATCCACCCACACCGGGAGATTCAAGTTGCATCTGCCAAATCAAATACGCTGAGGGGAAACGTCTGGCAATCTGAGGACAATATCTGGGGTTTTTTAACTTTGACGTTAGAGATACAACCTGCCTTCATTCATCAAGGCGGCTGTCGTTTTACTGTTAATACCAAAGTGCAAACATTTTTATTATCGAAAGGGTGGAAGGCTGGATAATAGCAGCCACATTTCTTTTATTTTTTTCAGTCGTTTGTTTGATTTATAAACTGATTGAGTCTGTGAACAGCAAATGTAAATTCCCATCAAACCACAGCCCAGAATGACATTTTTAAGCATTTACAAGTAAGAAAAAAAATGCACATTGACAAACTGCCATAAAAGCTCAGATATTGGGATTAAAGAGAGTGACGTTAAATTGGACAGTTAAACAGATAAATTCAGGGTCAATTCCAGTGGAGTGTCTTGAATTTCAAAGATTCCTGAAAGGTTTCTGACTGTTGTAATTCCCTGCATTCTGGTTGTTAGCCAGACTTCTCTCTCACACCTGCAGGTGGTGGAGAATGGTGAAGCTCGTCTTTTAACAGGAACGTGCATTCCGCCCGTCCTGGCCTCCTTTTACTGGCTCAGAGTACATTTAAGGATGGGATTTAAGATTCTAGCGCTTGTCTACAAATCACTAACTGGACAAGCTCCAACTTCTCCCTCTGATTGCCTCCAACCACACATCCTATTAAGGTCACTCGGGTCCCCTGACCGCTTGCTTCTGGTCGTCCCAAGAACAAGGCTGAAGCACAGGGGAGATCAGGCTTCTGCTGGAAGTTTAAGCAGAAAAAGTTGTATTTCTGGCACAACTTCACCTGCTACCAATGTGCGTGGAGGAGGAAAAGAAATAGTAGAAAGGTCAGGACTTGTAGTAAATGGAACAACTTTAAAAGACTTGGAACATGAGGCCGGCCCAGAAACTGCCTGGTTTTAAATCCCATCATTTGTATTATTTGACATTTAATTGAGTTTAAGAGCTGCTTTTTTTATCGTATGACTTAACGCTCACGTACTGCTCGGATCAGATTTGACCCGTTTTGACATTTGACAGCAGTAAAAACACTCGACACGTCATTCGTCATTCTTTCATCTTTGATAGAGATTCGGAGGAGGATGTGTCAGAGCGGGAAGACAACTCTGATTACAGCCGGGTTAGGGTTACAGCGTTTAATGGCTGCAATGATTAAACACGGTTATATTTTAAATTACAGCAGTTCCAGGATGTTCATGCCATTTTGAAATTCAATAAAATATATTTAAATCATTGTGGCTTTTATGCTTTTTTTAGGCTTATATAAAACAGGACATGATAATGTGTAATAGAAGATATTTTTCTCAAAAACAAATGTTGGAAAACTCAAAAATTGCACTCTCCCGACTCTCTGAAACATTTATTAAGGATTAATCACAAATCTGTTAATGAGACATGGGCTATTTAGACATTTTAAATAGATCTGTAGTCCATTTACTAAGAGGGTATTCTTGGTCTGGGTCAAAATTGACTCGGACCACACTGTGAAGGATTTTTATTTTAGCAATATTATTATTTAGTCATTTTTTGGCAACTCTTTTCAAGTTTTGCCATTAATTTCACAACGCGCAGAATATTACACAAATTTCCACAAAAACAGGCTTGGGCAGTTCCTCTCTTTCAAAATTGTGGCATTTTTCAGTGTTAATTTTTTCACCCAAAGCTTTCTGGGCTGAAGCAGAACTTTACGCAAGCATGGGAGTGTCAGGTGAAATTATATCTCTGACATCCCTGGCTCCTTGTGTGTGATTTTAAAGAAAATAATCTATTATCTGAATTTAAAAAACCTTTGGAAGGCCATGTGTGAATATTGCTTTCTTTCTGGTCACTGTCCTGTTGTCACCATCTAGTGATCAGAGTATGAATTTCATGTGTTGGGCTCAGCAGTCTGTTTACGCCGTGTACTCAGTTTACTTAAACTGTTAGGCAAAGTTTGATTCTTCTTTGTGGCTGGTGATATCCTGAACTGCATTTTGAAAATAAAGCTTCAGAAATGAGGATGAATGCATACAGACTTTTATTATTCATCTGATTTTACCCATTAAAGGACATAGATGAAGATGAAAACAGACATCAATCAGTTTATTTCATTATTTTTCTAGATTAATTGTTCCACCGAGTATCATACAACACTGAAATATGCTTTTTTATTATTATTATTTTTAACATCAAAGATAAAGTATCAAACTGGTTATTTTGTCAGATATAACTGGTAGATGCTGGTCATTTCTTCTTCATTTCAATTTGATTTATTGACACTACACAGACCACTGTCACAGGGGGTTTTAAATCTGTGCAGCATCAGACACCTTCAGATGGTAAACCATTACCTGAATATTTGCAGCCATATTGAATAATTAGTGAAGCCTAATATTATATTTAATTCTTACCGTCTCAAAGCCTCTGTGAGGATGATCTGGAAAACCTGCAGGCTTACTGACTCTGAACTCATCCAGCATCAGAAAAGGATCCAGGTTCTTCAGCTGGAAACAAAACAGATTGCATAGAATAAAATGGGTTATTAGGACTATAAAGAATGACAGCTGAGGTGCGTCAAGATGTCGTGGAACTCACTTCCTTTCTACCGATGCTCCTGCGGACCCGAGCACCGACTCCCTCCGCCTGCTCCACACTCAGAACGGTCTTTTCCACTCTCCTCACATTCATTGTGCTCGGAAACTTTGGTAACTACTAAAAAAATATATATATTTTCTTTGTTTTTATACAGGCTTCACAGTGATCCATTGTCATCATTTTAAATACACACTGCCTGGCCAAAAAAAAAAAAAAAGTCGGTTCAACAGGTTCAACAACATTATGTGCCCAAAGAATGAGGTCAGCTGACTACTTGAATATACTGAATGACCAGGTTATTCCATCAATGGATTTTTTGCTTCCCTGATGGCACGGGCATATTCCAAGATGGTTCAGGGAGCATGAGATCATTTTCACACATGGATTGGCCACCACAGAGACCAGACCTTAACCCCATAGAGAGTCTTTGGGATGTGCTGGAGAAGGCTTTGTGCAGTGGTCAGACTCTCCCATCATCAGCGAAAAATGAATGCAACACTGGATGGAAATAAATCTTGTGACATTGTAGAAGCTTATCGAAACAATGACACAGAGAATGTGTGCTGTAATCAAAGCTAAAGGCGAAATATCAGAGTGTGTGACCTTTTTTGGGGGGCCAGGCAGCGTAGTTAATAATATATATTTTGCTTCTCACTTCTCTGTTCTTATTCGTGAAACACCCTGAATAGACAAAAAAAAACAGTTTCAGTTCAGCTGTGCTCAGTAACAAGAAATATCAGTCATGATTTTAGAATTTTCTCTTAAGGATGTTGTACTGGGGTCTCTTTTTTTATGTTACTGTAATCAAAACTGTTTTAAAATCAGGTAAACGTCAAACTGGACTGAGAAGGAGAAAGCGTCCACGATGGCCACCATCATGTCACATATTTGCCTGAAAAGAGTCACGCAGTCGCGGGGTTTCCCAGCTTTCAAAATATTCTTTCTCGGCAAACCGGAGGATTCAGATGCTGAGATCAGCTGATCAGTGGGCGGTCAGCTGATCATCACCGGCTTTCTGGTGCCTCGGCCTCGCTAACAGAGACAAGTTGCGTAAAATGTTATTTCACCGTCTCTGTTTTGCATGCACTGATCGTTTTACATCCCTAAAATCAGATCCCGAGCGCTGCAGCAGCTTGACTCACGGACGGTCCTCTGCTGTTTAGCGCCACAATAACACGTATTTGATTATATGGTGGCGTAACGCAACTGTATGTTATTGCATCAACTGCCGTGGGGAAAAAAGGCATTTTAGCAATATTTGAAATAACTTCATCTTTCAGATTACAGTGACGCTACGGGCTACGGCGAAATGCTGTCACTCTTTGTAAAAAGTCTCAAAGTCTTTCTGCAGCCAAACCAAAAACCAGCTCGTTGACTTTCAGGATACATCCACCTACCTCGGAATAAAACCAATGTCGACACTGCTCTGGCTGTTTTCACTGTTTAAAGGTGAAATTTGAAGCCGTAATTCAAATGACGGCTTTCTTCAGCCCCCTTCACCTCCTCAGGTAGGATTACAAGGCGGAAGTCCGGTAGGGGGCGTGGCTAAAGAAATTAAAGTGCGAGTCGAGAGCGGCGAGTGGCTGGAAAGAAGAACCGCATGCAAAATGCACCGATCAGGCATAACATTATGACCACCTTCCTCATACGTATTGTGTAGGACCTAGACTCTAGGTCTCCTCTACGCCTCCAGTTCTGACTCATCAGAGAATGGACATGTTTTTGTTTCATGTTTTTTTAGTTGTTCCTAAAGTATTTTTGTGTGTGTGCATCCTGCTGGGGATGGCTGCTGCCATCAAGGAGTGGCATTGCTATGGGGTGGAGGTGCCTGATGGTCTGGTCTAGGTGGGTGCTACATGTCCAAGTAACATCCACACGAATGAATGCCAGGTCCAAAAAAGGTGCCAATGTTATTTACTTCTCCTGTCAGTGGTCATAATGTTATGCCTGATCGGTGTATGAGCAACGTCATTTACACCCTTGATTCAGGTAAGGAGAACACCTTGGCAGTCTTTAATAACTGTTTGCAGCAGACACGCATGGGAGGATTACCATCGGTCTGCCAGGAAACAATTTAGTGCCCCTTTGTCTGCAGCTGCAAAATATATCAGAGAGAGATACAAAACTACCCAAATGAGATGGGAAAGAATCAAAATAAGAGAAAAGCCATACAGTAGCATTATAAAGAGATGCAAACAACTACAAACAGACTGTAAAGCAATGCAAAGAAAGCATAATGAGACACAAAATGATAGACAATAAACAAAAAGAAGCAACCACAGAGAGTTATTCTTGTAGGAGAGTCGGGCGCCTTTTTCCATCAACACAGACAGACCAACACAAGGAAAAACATATTATTATTCATAAATATAGTGGCCCTTACAAATGTGTTTATTCAAAACAGAACCGTGGACGTAGTTCCCCAAAAGTCAGTATCATATTTCTACAATAATTTCCATTAAGTGCCATTTTGACCTGGATAATGAAGGACAGATACCTGCTCACACACATCTGAGCCCAAATGGAAATATTAGAGCCATAACAGGCCTCGCATCTGCTGAATATATTCTTCTGTTTTTGATTTCTCCCCTCTGAGTTCAGAAGATTCATCAGTGTCCTGCTGCTGGCGGCGCAGGATGTCCATGGCGATTCGCAGGCTGGCAGCCTGTCCGCCAGCCAGGTTTATAGCATGAGGTCCAACCTGTGCAGGACAAAAAACAGAAAGAAAAGGGAGTTGTAGTCTGTCATATAATTGCACAGATCATTGCTTTGATATGTTTTTGCACTCTAAAACACTACAAGACCTACCTGGAGAGCGGTGTACTGCCCCATCAAGTAGAGCGGACACCCTTCTGTCCACTGTAAGCTTTCTGATATGCACGGCCATCCATCTATCACCTTCACGTAAAATTAGTCCGTCATTATCCAGGTTACGTCATAAAAACACATTACTTGAGTTAGTTTGAGAAAATAAAAATAATACCCACCTGAATTGGGAATTCTTTCAACACCTCAGAAAGCAACGGGTCCTGTTTGACATCCAGCTTGCAGCCGGTAGCGAGCCAAATCACATCTCCAGTCCAGTGAGCCCCGGTGCTGAGAGAGAGGCTCCAGGCCTGGTTCCTGTAGCACCAGCTGGCTTCATCTACCTACACAGTTGCATGAGATTCAGGTTAAGTCTCCTCACTCCTCACTTCACATTACTATATTATGGAGCTTTTCAAACATGGCTTTCAGACATAAGCGAAATAATGTTTTGGACTTTTATGGCACAGAATAGAGACCAGAGTTAAATTAGAAAGAGGCTTGTGTTACCTCACTCCTTCCCACGTGACCTGAGCCTCACCTTAATGTGGCTTATCTCACCTTACCACACCTACTATTTCTTCCCTACTCTAGGCCTCCTTCCCCATTTTGCTTCACCCGACTTCACTTTCTTGTGTCTTGCTCGGTGTTGGAGGAAGTGTTCAGATTAAGTACATCCACTAATGTCAAATGCACTTCAGTAGGGTTTTATTTTTGTAGTTGGTTGAGGTGGTGCCAAAAACATTTAGCGTGAGACTGCACCTATTATTTTATAGTATGGATTAAACTTCTAATTATTGGAAAACTGTAAATACAGACATTTTTGCTTAAGACTTATACAAACAAGAATTTTTCTATTAATCATGCTGTTTCCTTTTATACACACAGTTGCTTAGTTTAAACCAAATAGCTGTTCATATGTATTTTATGCAAAATGTGCGTAATAAGATAAGATAAGATAAGATAAAATAAGAAAAACCTTTATTTGTCCCACAATGGGGAAATTGCAGTTTGCAACAGCATGCAGAAATGACAGAGATAGAATAAATAATAGATATATTGCACATATTAGGAGTGCTCGTTGTGGAGCCTAACAGCAGCAGGAAGGAAAGACCTTCTGTATCTTTCCTTCACACATCGAGGGTGAAGCAGTCTGTCACTGAAGCTGCTCCTCAGTCCTGTCAGGCTGGCATAACATTATGACTACTGACAGATGTAAATAACATTGACCATCTTGCAGAGGTGGCAAAAGTATTCACTCTCTGTACTTAAGTAAAAGTACAGATACTTGTGTAAAATAATACTCTGGCAAAAGTAAAAGTACTGATTCAACTCCTTTACTCAAGTAAAAGTAAGAAAGTACAAAATTATTCAGTCTAGATTATTCTGCACTGACCAGAGGTCCTGCATGAGCATCTAGATCATTTTTAATAATAAATTAAGGGTTATTTGGTTGTTGTTGTTTTTAAACCGAGAGCTAGCTAGCGTTAGCTGTAAACGATGTGTTCCCATAGCATTGCTAACGTTGTGAACTGGCTGCCAGAAAATGCTCAAAAAACTAATGATAGGAACAGAAACCACGCCATAACTGAATTAGTTTTTGTTTTTTTCAAAAGGTAATGATAGCAACAGAAACCACGCCATAACTCAATTAGGGTTTTGGTTTTTTTTAGATTAGACCAGTACTTCTCAAATAGTAGGATCGGGGGAGGGGGGGGCGTGAGCGGCAGCGGGGATTTTCAGTGTCTTTAATGATGCTTGAACGATAAACAAGCCTCCAGCCCGCCTGTTAAACCCAGTAGAAGAACTACACAGGAACACCGGTGTATTGAACCAGTGTATACAGTCAATGTATAGAACTGATGGAGGGTACTGGAGGGTGTTTTCCTTTATAAATGTAGCAGGCATGTGCATAAATCGCGTTTTTGCGAAATATGACGCGATTGGTCTAATTCTAGGCTCAGTTTTCGTCAGTCCCCTGTGAATTTCCATCGATTGATAACAGGCACCTTCAGCATCAGCATCAGGTCAACAGGTATCACCAACAGGCCGGTCATTTTGTGAGCGCAGTCCATCATCGACTTTCCCTCTCTAGTCCGATGCTCTAGTCATGTCCGATCATGTCACGTCTTTTACGTCATGTCATCCGTAGAGGTTAAAAAATAATAAGAAAAATAAATACTCAAGTAAAGTACAGATACCTGAAAAATCTACTTAAGTACAGTAACTAAGTATTTGTACTTCGTTACTTCCCACCTCTGCCATCTTGTGACAATTCAGTGTTCTGCTGGGAAACTTTTGGACCTGGGATTCAAGTGGGCGTTACTTAGATATGTAGCACCCACCTAGACCAGACCAGACCAAACACCCCCACCCCATAGCAATGACACTCCTTGATGGCAGCAGCCATCCCCAGCAGCATGCAGCCTGACACAGGCACACACACAAAAATGGTTTAGGAACAACTAAAAAAACAACATGAAGAACAGCACAAGGTGTTGACCTGGCCTCTAAATTCACTAGATCCCAAACTGATCAAGTATCTGTGAGATGATCCACAGAAGCCCCTCCCCTCAACCCATAGGACCCAAAGGCCCCCCACTAACAACATTTTGTTGCCAGACACCACAGGACACCCTCAGAAGGCCCATGTCCATTCTCTGATGACTCACAACTGTTTTGGAGGCACAAGGGAGACCTACACAATATTAGGAAGGTGGTCATAATGTTATGCCTGATCAGTGTGAATACAATGGATTAAAAAGTGAAAGATTTCCCTCTGAGATGCAGAGCAGTGGAAGTAGAACAGAGCCGTAAAAGTATTTAGTTACAATCCACCACCGCTCACTTTCACATTACGTCAACCCATCTGATCTGTTTATCTGTTCTCTGGTATCAGCTCACCTCACTTCACACCTTATTATTCTGACTGGCTCCCACCCGATATAATTTGATACAAATGACCTCATTAGATCTTGTCTCATTTCATTCTTCCCTCACACCTCACCCTGTGTAGTCTCACCCACAACCTTCTACTCTGCACAGCGCACATGCATCACTACCTGACAGTATGTCTTCACATCCACCTGTCCCGTCTGGATGAACGGCTGCAGGTGGACGTACGCCTCTGGTGTGACGGCGCCTCCTTTCCTCGCCTGGCGGATCATGGCCAGCCGTTTGTGGAGACTCCGCTCGTTGTAGAACTGTCGTAGGTACGCCTGGCCGTCCATCTTGATGCCGTGCTCCACGTGGGAGTAACGGCCCACCAGGCTCTCCACGTCGCCCACGTCGAATTGTTTCAGCTGCAGAGGAAACCGTGAAAGCTAAAGTGTTTGGAGGAGGCGGACAGGTGTAGATACTGTATTTGGATGATGTTGTTTTGGACCTGGAGGTGCTTCCTCATCACCCACGTCACATGGCTGGCACCTTGCTGCAGGGCAATTGAGACGACGTGAGCACTGGTCAGACCTCCACCAACTACCATCACTCTGTGCCCTGTCTCACACACTACACACAGTCATAGACACACACAGGTATACAGTACTTGTGAAGTGGAAGAGAAGGGGTGAGGACGGGTGTCAAATAGCCACTGATGTCTGCAGAAGCACTGGTAAATGTGCGAGGAAAAACATATGTTAGCATTAGCACAGTGGCGTTAAATGTCACCATCAATGCATTTAGCTTTTTCACTGTCCTCTCAGATACTTGCTAAAATGTTTTCCTGCAAGGCTTTTCTGTATTACAGTGTTTTATTAATCAGAAAAAAATCTCACTTACCTTGAGTGGGAAAAGCCTCTTTCTGTGTCTGACCGTTTGTTTCTCTAAGTTTTTGCTTGGAGTTCGACAGATGGTGCATGAGATGAACCGTGTGTTGCAAGCGCTCCTCTGGGTAGCTCTCTCCGATGCTCTTCACCCATGAAGGGATGTTTGCCATCTGGGCACGGGTCGGACCCGTTGCCACAACAACCCGGCGGGCTTTTAAGATGTCCCCTTCTTGAAGTTGCACTTGAAAGTATTTCACTCTGCTCCTTGTCCCGTTTCCATTCTTTTCAGTCACGTCGTTCGCCTCAGCCTCCGTTTCCTGACCTTCTATCCATCCATCCTCCACCTCCTCCCTCTGCTCCGTCACAGGGGTGATGTGCTCCACTGTTCCCTTCACCAGCACTTTGTCCAACTTGTATCTCTCCACCTGCATGTTCAGATCCATCAACTCAGACAACGCGGAAAACAACAGCGCTCAGATTTTGCTGAGCTCATTGTGCACATGCCGCTTAAACGATAGTGTTGATATCATTCCACATCTTTCTCGGTGTCAACATGTCCCGTGAAGACCGAAACCAACCAACCAACCGTCTGTCTTTCAAAACTTCACTTGCTCCGTCTGTGGTAGCTGGTGTTGCAGCAGTTTGTCACCGAACATTAGTCAATCAGGGGTAAAAAAGTGAACTGGTTGGAGGCTTATGTCGGAATAATCTAAATCTGCAATGTTCTCCTTAATCAAAAAGCAAGCCATGCAGTGCAACGGTGTGATTTGTGAGGAAACGATGCGGCACAGAGAGTTGAGCTGCACCAGTTAGTAAAGTATATCTGAATAAAAGGAAAATACAGCGTTGTACTTTAGTGCCAGTGCCAAATTTGAAACGTTCAGATTTTGGTGGCGGTGGCACGGTGGTGTAGTAGTTAGCACTGACACATCACAGCAAGTAGGCTGCAGGTGTGAACCCACCGGTCTGCTGGTGAAAGGAAAGCCCCGGCCTGCATGTTGTCCCTGCAAGTAAGTAACTTCCAACAAGCCAAATTTAAGTAAAACACAAGTTATTTGCATGCTTTGGGGAGCTCGTTTTATTTGTTAAGCAACCACTGTTATTAAATTAAGTTATGGCACTGTTAGTGTACCACTGCAGGACACACACACAGACGACCAGTCCGACCTGCTCTTTAAAGAAATCCACGCTTAGTCTGGTTCCCGGCAGACTGAAGGACAAACTCTTCTTTAGCGTCGAGGTGACATTTAGCCGTTTCCTTTCCTTCTTGCCGAGCCGCATGTCGTTGAAGAATGCATTTTCATCCAGGATATAAACCTGGTCTGGAAGACTGTGAAGCTCCGCTGAACGCTCGTGCTTTAAAACAAACTCCTGAAGCGCGTTCTGTGAAGGAAAATATTCACACGTGCTCTTAATCCACACCCTAAAAGCACCTTTTGTCATTTTTGCTCCAGGTCGAAACTGGTTGTGTTTGGACCTTATTGAGAGGGTCGGTGTGCACCAGCGTGTGAGAGCGGAGGTGAGGGATGTTCAGAGCTGTGAACTGGCTCTCCCACAGAGCGGTCCACTCTCCATAGGCATCCACCACTCTGAGGCTCAGCGGGCTGCAAACAGGCCTCTCTGAAATGTTTGAGTTTGCCAGTTGCTCCTCCAGCGTCTGGCCTGCGGAGACTAATGAGAAACCACATGTGATCTGAAGTATTTTCGATTATCAGGAGCATGTAAAAGCAACATGTAGTGACGCTGACGACACAGCATTTACTTATTTAGCATTTTATGTTGTTGAGAAACTGACTGGTCCCAGACCTCTGACATTTGTCCAGTGATTCAAATAGAAACCTCGACTCCTGCCAGCAAGATACTCCCACAATATTTGGAGAACAATGTTGATTAATAGAAATGATGACCATAGTCCAGAATATCAGCTTAAAAAATCTTTAAAATCTCATTATTTGAGACTCTAAAAATATGTTTTGTGTCCGTGTGGTGATTTTAGTTATGACTTAATTTGTCTTAAGTAACACACAGATGTCACAAAATAAAGTTCATTTCACATGAATCAAAGAGAAGCAGAAAAATATTCACATTTCTGCTCAAAAATGACTAAAACGATTGACTGATCCTTCAAAACAGACTTACAGCAGTGTACTTTAGTGATCATATTTAAGGTGAGGCCATGCATTGTGTACCAGCTCCAGGCCTCCTTTTCTTCTTGCCACAGCAGCGCTTGTTGCTGGATGCTTCTGGGTTTGGCTGAGACCTCGGAGGGTCCGAGCAGGAGGGCAAGCGGGGTGAGTCATGACCTTGGTCTGAGTTTGGGTTGGGGCTGGATAGCAAGCTGGCCAGGGTCAGGGCGTGAGGGCCACCCCCTACTATCAACACATCCAGTATCACCATCTGAAACAAACCAAATGACATCAAACACACAGAGAGACAACGCGCTGAGATCACACAGTTCCTTTTACTGTTGAACAACAGGGTCAGGAAGTAAGTTGTACTTTCATAGCTTGTTTTTAACCCAGAGTTAGTTCCTTAAATTGCGGCATATCACTCTCACTCGATGGTGGTTTATTTTGAAAGATCAGAGGAAATTCTGTTGAAATATCCTCTAATCTGACAAAATGAAAGTTAAGTTTACTGGTATTTATTTATTTCAACTAATCTAGCATGCTGAGCAAACACTTTTCATTTTAATGTGCTTAAATTCATCGTTTTACTTTTACTTACATAAAATTTACCTTACTATAAACACACGGCAAAAGTTTTTGGTTCCCATTTCTCTGGAAAAGCAGGTTTCCATTTCAATCAACAAAATGTGGCAAAACAGTTTATCAGATAATTCTGCTGCTGTATTAGTTCGTGCACTACCTACGTTTGTTGTCCAGTTCTCACTAGGATTTAATCATCAAAAGCTACAGCGTTGAAAACCTTTTTCTCAGCAGCGAGACACACACGATCATGCAGAATCTCCCATGTCCGCATGTTCAGTGTGCATCACAGTACCTGTTTGGGTTTAAACGGTCAGCTTATGGCAGCTTCTGAGGTCGTAGAAACGTGGTCCGTGTCTCAGCTCCGGCACACCGTGTGCCGTGTGCCTCGCAGTGTAACTCAATCCTCTTGAGCTTCTACAGATTTAGCTGGACAGCACTGGCTCATTGGGGAAGCTGGAAATAGCTACAGTGTGTGTGTGTACAAATTTAGTAACTCATCTAACCCTAACCGTAACCCCAAACAAGTATTACGGCAGCAGGTGAAGACAGCAACAGTAACAAAAGTTCAAACTGCCTAAACAGCTGTTGTCAAATGTTAGACATGAGTTTGAGTCAGTTAAAGGAATAGAAAACATGCTTCTTACTCCTCTGCTTTCATACTGAGAGCTAAACAAGTAGATCAATATAGCTGTTTGTTCAGTCACTTTGAAACAATGACCAGGAAACAGTCAGCCTAACTTCTCACCTGGCTGCTGAGCTCAAATTGTATTTCCCGCTATTCTCTTTTTGTAGGCATCAGCAAGATAATACGATTAATGAGCTTTACATACATTCTTTCATTCATCTTCTGTAAGTGTTTGTCCTGTGAAGGGTCACGGGGGGATGGAGCCTACCCCAGCTGTCATTGGGCGAGAGGCCAGGGAACACCCTGGACAGGTGTCCAGTCTGTCACAGGGCTAACACAGAAAGACAGATGACAATTCACACCTACGGCCAATTTAGAATCACCAATTAACCTAACAAGCATGTCTTTGGACGGTGGGAGGAAGCCGGAGTATCTGGAGAGAACTCACGCAGACACAGGGAGAACATGCAAACTCCACACAGAAAGGCCCCAGTTGGCCGGTACCATTCAAATAAAAGAAAATGCTAATTATTGGCAATTTTGGCAACAGATCCATTTGTAACATCACAAGAAGTAAAGGAACAAGAAGGAGCGACCGCAGTGAGCTGTTAGATGAGGACCTGCAGGCAACAGGAGGCTCACCTCCAACTTTTAAGCAAACTCATTTCACTGTGTCCTGATGTTCATAGACTCATGACGTGTGCAGCAACGTGTGAAGACTTGGTGGTGCCAAATCTTCCAGGGTTGACGTGGTTGACATTACCACTTTAAGCAAACTGTAGGTGTCCTGGCTGTGGCTACTTACCTGTTATGCATTGTTGTGAAGGTAGTAGCGTGAGTACAAGGAGGTGACTTTGCAAACGGGATCTCAAACTGTGCATCAATTTTACCATGCACAAGAAAAGAAAAGAAAAATCTTTAAATAAACATATAGTAACTGTCTAAACGACAACCCGGCAGAGCACCTGCAGTGTGCCAAAATGTTCTCATCACAAGCACTACGCAATTTTCACTTTGTTATATATATATATATTTAGCGCTTAAGGAAAAAACGCAACTGATTTCAGCCTGAAACAAAGTGATGACAAAATTAGAGTTTGTGAAAACGGCGTCATCACTGCTGCTTCTGGTTGGGTAGTTAATTATAGACCAAGACAAAGTTAAACTGATGTTTTCTCTCCGTTGTAGAGAAGTTGTGTTGTCCCAGCACTCTAGTTCCCATGTTCACGTACTGTAAAAGAGATCACTGATGTAATTATTTAGCAATTTAACACTGATTCCACTATTGCTAGTGCAATTGTTATTGTCTAAAATTGAGGAAGTGAGCATCCATTAAAATGAGACAAAGGTGTTACATAGGTACGATCACTATATGTAACACCACTTGTCTGGGAACTGCTATTGTCAAACTCTGACCTCCCCCAGTTTACTGTTTCACTTATTTCTGCTCAAGTTCTGTTTTTTTTTTTTTAGTTTTTTTTTTTTTTTTTGAACAAAATTATACACCCCTTTCATTTAAGATTTACTAATGTTCACTCACTTCCGCTTTTCACATTTCCCCATCTATGCCTGTATCAGCGGGTCCACTTATTCCTACTTCCTCTTACTGTTCCTGTAAAGCAGAAGCTCAAACACTAAGCGCTTTAAAAGGTTGCTGTCTCCGCTGGAGTTCATTGTCTGGCGCGGCGAGAAAGCGGCTACTACACCATCAACATGGACACAGGCGTACGTAACAAAAAAAAAAAAAAAAAACACTACCCAGCGTACATGCCACAACATTTCATGTGATTCTTGGTTTATGTTCTTTGATTGTTTTATTTCTTGATTGCAGAGCTCTCTGGCTAAAGGAGGAGTGATGATTGTACACAACGTCCATGAAGGAAGGCATCACTACGAAGTGGGAAATGTGGTGAAGTACAAAAAACAGAGAGGAGAAAAGATGTTTGTCAGGTATCTGCTCAGCTTCTTTTGCTTTACAGCCATATTACAGCCATACTACAGCATTACAGCAATATGATTGAACACAGATCAGGGCTGGATCACTCCAGTTTAAAGAGGCTCTTTCAGTCCGTCAGTATTTTCCGTAACATTACTGGCTAACCCTTTGTAGTTACTTTAATCTGGGTTTCTTGTTTCTTGTTTTTTTGTATGCATGCATAAAATTTTGATATGTAACATTGACGAATGAAAACTGTCAAATAAACCAACGACAAAGTCAGTTTTAAATATTAAACTAATCACAGTAAATAGATTTTTTTAGCCAGATGCTCCACAGCTCCTTTTACTCTTACTATTACGGCATTTATTTAAAATCTTTTCATGCCTAAAAGCTGTCAGTAAAGTCCTCTGTTTTCTGTTTTGTTTTTTTTTTGTTTTTTTTCGCAGGAAAGGAGACAAGCTGATGCACATAAACAACATCGACCTGCAGGACATGATGCCCGAGGAGCTGGCACAAACCTTGGCTAAGGGTAACGCGATGCTGGTGAGTTCATGTGCTTCCACGGTGTTGCGCGCTTAACGTTTCTGCTTCAGGATCTCCCTTCCTTTCAGTCTGTGGCGCCAAAAAAACGTCAACACATCTCCAACTCATTGTAGGGGGGAAAAAAAAGACTCAAAATAGTTGTGCTTCCAGCCCGTTAGTTAGGAAAAAGACATAATTTTCGAAGCAGCTGCAGTGGATTCCTCACGAAATCAATCCATTTTTAATGTTAATTTATGTTACTTTATTCGCTGGGAACATAAATTTATGAAGTTTCTTTGCAATCACACTGAGAGTGAGTCAAGTGTTCCATATATAATAATAATGGCAATAATAATTTATATTTGTGGGGCAGTCACCAGTCTTTTTTTGTGTATATTTATGTATTTTAGCATCCTGTGACAAACGTAGGTTGTTGAGCTGGTTGTTAAACTGCTCATACAAGACTGTATAAGTTTGATCTTGCACTATTTCATTTAATTTTTTAGTGTGAATTGTTTTTTATTCATTATTCAGACCGTGCACAAGGCAGGCAAGTTGAAGGACCACACCAAGCATCTGCCCCCGGGTGAGGACACTATGCAACCCGTCTCCAGGGAATCCACGACGCTGACTTTTTGCTGGGAAATGAAAAGGGAGGAAGAACTGGAGGAGAATGAGGTCGAGCCGGAAAAGAATGAGACGGAGGGCGGAGAAGGCGATGTGTGTGAGGTTACGAATGAGGAGAACGACGAGGGGAGCGACCTTCTTGTCGTCCAGATGACGAAAACCAGCATCGCCGTGGTGAGTGGCAGGGGCTGCGACCACACCATCCACTGTCAGGGCTGCCACACCACGGGATGCACCTTAAACGAAATTGTCATGGTGGCAGAATCCAGCACGGTGACGCTCGGTGAGTCAATGTTGGCCTCGGTGTCCGGCCTTCACCTCCATTTCTTGTCAGGTTCTCTCATCCTTTCTGCAGCTTTGTACAAGTTTTGCTTTTAAAATATCTAGACAATATGAATTATACAAGGAGCAGAGACTGAGGAGTCTGTCAGACTAATTATATCCTTCAAAATCATACTTAATGTCCTCAAAGTGTCAAAAGTAAAAGTTTACAGTTTGGTAACTATTTAGTTGTGGTGCAGAAATCTAATCTGAGGACATTTACACATGGACAAGTATTGTGGTTGATGTTTTTGAATATTTAAACATCATATCCTGGTTTCTGATGACTCTGATGAAGGGGGCTTTGACTCATATTAACCTGTTAGACAAAGTAAAGATGCAAATGATGTAACGACGACCAATAGAATTGCTGAAATCGAGGAAAAGTTAAACAGTCTGACATTTGTGGCGCAAGCTATTTGCGGTCAGTTAATGGGGAACCTAAGTCAACCAGGGTTTCAACTGTTAAAATAACCCCATAAGCTGATGTGTTTGGAAATCAAGACACTCCCTCAAACAGGTTTATCACGCCCAAATCACTGGGATCAAATTGCATTATTATTATTTTTTAGCAATCTGGAATTTTTTTAGGGTTAGTTTCCTGTTTCCTAAACAATCTAGTAAAGGGCAGCTCGCAGACCAAAGTTAGGAAGTGGTTTCCCTGCAGACCATGAACTACTGATCACATACAGCTGACCGTGGAATAAACTCACCATCACCTCATGGTCTTTTTTTTGCTTACTAATACATGAACTGCATCCTCGCTGATTGTTCACTTTCAGTTCCGCGTGGCGGCAGCAGCTTAAGACAGCAGAAGTTGTCAAACGTTTTAATCGAACACGTGGCCTCGCGCCGTTATCTCAGAGGAATCTGTTCCGAGAAGACTCTCTTCACCTCACCAAACCCAGGTGTGTCACTCAGAGCAGCATCAACTTGCGACACGACGAAACACCTGAATGATGAGTTTTAAACTTAAGATGTTCTCATTATCGCGTTTAAGTCACTGATTTATTATGTGTCATCTGCCGCTGTTTTTTCGTTTAGAGAGGATCACCATCTACTACTACAAGTCAAACGATATGGAGAGGGACAAGGGAATGCCAGTGGTCCTAAACATCACTGACTCCAACTGCTTCCTCCACTGCTGCAGGGAGGGAGACAGGGTTTTCCTGCAAATGGAGGTAACAACACTACGACTAATGCATTCCTGCATTTTATTTTTACATCCTCATGAACAGCGTGTTGCTGCGTGCAACAAAACAAGGCAGAGCAACCCGGCTTCAAAAGTCCAGAAGTAAGAGGGCCAGCTTAGCATCTTTCATGCAGCCTTTTATGTCATTAAACTACATTTAGTCTTTTTCTCTTTCATGATGTCTGCACTGAGAATACTGAGCTAGTTTATTCTTAGACCTACCTCAGTCAAACACACATAGTTTGTGCAGAAATTAGCTATATCTCACTGGAGATCAATCAGACATGGTACCAGGTATTCAAGATGCGCAGTGCTAATCAAAGAGGTAGCTTTCCGGCTGTTGCAAGGTGTACCATCTAAATATTCTCAATTAATGAAGCTCATTCATTCATTCGTTTTCTTTGGACGTTGGGAGGAAGCCGGAGAGAACCCACACACACAGGGAGAACATGCAAACTCAACACAGAAAGGCCCCAGTCAGCCGATGGATTCAAACCCAGAACCTTCTTGATGCCCATTCTCATCAGCGCTAACCACCACGCAACTGGGCTGCCTGTTTGGTGGCGCTATTACAGATGCAACAAAAACATATCTCTACTTTGAGGAGACGGCCAATGGCAACAACTAACACAGTTCATTGACACGTGACTAAACATATTCCCTAAATATTTACCACAAGGAAACACCTACTAATTTTATTACGCTTCTCACAGCAGCATGGTTGAGGGTATCATCCTTCCAAAAAGCTAGATCTATCCATACTCTAGCAATATTATGAGGGCTACTGATGCAACCCAGAGCCTGGATCGTCCACTAGTGACCAACGTTCAGCTACAAGTTTCATCAGTTCATCATCATCAGTTAACTGACTAACATGACTTTCATATTTACGAGACAGACGACCCAAACTTGTGTCATTGCAGACGTGCGAAAAGAGGAGGCTGCAGCAGATCTCCAAGAGCGACGAGAGCACCTTCTCCTACGTCTTCTACATGAAGGCTGACCGGACAAAACAGCGGAGGTTTGAGTCAGCGCTGCACCGCGGGTATTTCATCAACATAGTCAACACAGATTCCGTGGGAATCAGAGCCCTGGAGGGACAGACGGACGATCCGTCGTTCCTCTTCATCATCCGAATGTGATTGGCATTTTCTTCAAGCTCTCATATGAATCGCATTTGTGACATAAATGGTTAAGTAAAACATGTTTTTTTTTTTTTTGTATTTTAGCTTGAGCCATCTTACAGAAACCAGTTTTGGCATGTCAAGTTCTGCCATTGCAGAAGTGTGTAGATATGTATCATACATATATTTGTGTGCCACCCTGTTTTTGTACTCATTTGTTACATAAAGTGGTGATCTACTTTTAACCAGTGAAATAATTTGAAATGAATGGGATGTAGCTTTATTTTTAAAAAGCATATTCAAATATTAAGTATAAAAAAATAGTAAAAATTGACATAAACTATAAACAGGAGTCCAATGTATCGATACGAGTATACTGTGTATTGTTAATATCCTTATATACTTTTATCCCTTTTATTATATAATGTCAACAGCTTCCATTTGCATCAGGCCTTTTTAATTTGGTACACATTTATATTTTACAGCTTTGCTAAATTGTGTATTTTGTGTATTGCAGGTGAAAGTGTCAAATACCCACACGCTGTCAGCACCAGCTTTTGTGTTTCATTTCATTATTTTCTTTTTTTATTAAATGCAACAGTTCAGTCATAGACACACGGGCTGCATAAAAGAAGCACTGTCAATGCGTGTCTTTTCATTTCAAAATGTAAATTTCAGGTGTGATATAGAGGAGCAGGTATTAAATAGAATTAAACATGACTAACATCTGGAGTCTTCTAAAAATATATTAAATAACTTTTCTTCTTCTATCCACAACAATAAAACAAAAGGTAGGATGGACAATCTGGAAGGGATATCGGAGAACTGCACCTTCTGAAATAATGTTTCCAGGTTATAAAGCTTGAAACTAATACAATTAAATAATCTCCCAGGTGTGTTATTATTATAATATTCTATTCTAGTAAATATGCTGCACGTGTACTGTGTTTTTGATGAGAAGTGCAATTACACTTGTCCCTGAATGTCTGACTTACATACATATATATATATATAACTTACATTAAAATTTATATTATACAAGATATTATTTCATTTAAGAGTTTCTTTCAACTTCTATAATTATTACAAAAAATATACCTAAATACACTTAATTACACTTAAAAGCATCAAAAATACTCAGAAAACTTAAGTATATGTTAAACTCTATTACTGATTGTACCACATACTGTGTTAAACCAGCACACTCTAAGTATATTTGCATGACAGTTACTTTTTGTTTTCAGGGGGTTTTCTCTATACATTAGCTGCGAGACTCTAAATCACCACCAAGCTGAAACTTTTACACATATTCACAGTTAGTGTGGATGGGAGGCCATGCAGCACCTGTGATCTAATCACAAAAATTAATCCCTAAGCTTCACTTTCTCATTCTCGGTGAGTGACCTTGAGACTGTCGCGCGTCAGCACCGGTCTTCCCTCCGTTTGGGCTCACAATCCGGTCAGTTCGTTCTCACTGTCGTCATAGGATTTGTTAATTTCTCCAATGCTGTCTGTGTCATAGGGGTTATCGACGGTTTTCTTTGCAGCTTTCCTGCAAACACAAACACAACGTGTGTCACCATCATGCAAGTGGGTGTCCATGTCAAAGACGGCAGTTGATCTTGAGAGCAAACTCACTTTTTGCGCTCTTTGACGCCAGAGACGATGAGGTAGATGCCCCCTAGCACCACGATGCCCATGACCACGCCAAACACCACCAGCCACACCTGCACCGGCTGCTCCACGGGAGGCGACAGTGTCGGCACGATGCCCTCAAACTCCAGCGTTCTGTCATCTAAGTAGAAGGCGTCGTTGATTCGACCACGACCTAACCTGAAATGCATATTTAATTGGGTTTATTATTGCTCAAGTCCCGAAAGTAATTCAACTCAAATCATTATGTTATAAATTACCATAAAGTCGAGAACAATACTCCTAATGTTACCATACTCACCATTTTGGTGCAGCATGTTAACACTTTAACATAAACCGAAAGTATTCAACCAATTAAAATGTGGATTGGATGATGATTAAACTCAAAAGCTTATTATTTCTGTTTCCTTTGTTTAACTGGGTTCTTTTTGTCTACTTTCAGGACATCCACTGATGTTCTGAGTCCTTTTTATACAGAAATGTCCAAAATTCCTTTAAGAGGCACTGCATGTGGATAAGTTAAGTATTTAATCTGCTGGTAGCCCTCAAGGGAAACTCAGTCAAACACCAAAGAGATTATGATTTATCCTTTGGGGACTATGAATGCCTGAACTGGATTTGATGGCATTGATTAAGATTAGGCTGCCTTAAGGCACCTGTGAATCATACAGTGTATTGAACTCTGTGATCTGGAATACCCTGGCTGTAAACAAATTCACACGTGTGTTGAATGAAGCTGAGGTCTCACCTGATGGCCGCTTCCACATCCGCCTTTGGGATGTACAGGGAGGAATTGGTTGGGTTGGTGACCACAATGTAGAAGGAGACTCTGGGAGTATTTTCATAGGCGAGGATGTCCTCTGCTCTGAAGGCGCAAACAGAAAAGCATTCAAACAAATGTGCTAAACCAGGCGTGTCAAACATACGGTGCGGGGGCTAAAATCGGCCCGTCAGAGGGTCAAATCGGGGCCGCAGGAGGACTTTGCAAAGTGTGAAAATTAGAAGACTTTTTTAAGAGGAATTGTTTGAATTTTTTCCACTAGCTGATCTAGTCACAGTCACAGACATAACTTTTAAACATTGAAACTCAGAACTAAACAGCAGATGGCAGCAATGCGCTGAAACTGCACTTTTTTTCTTAAGAAATTTCAAATTGTTGATAAAATGTTTTTTAAAAGGATAGTACTTTAAACGTAAACATTTTCATTATGTACATTTTTGCACTAAATCAAAGGGAACAAGCTGGAGTTGTTGTTATTTCTAGGTTATTATGCTTGAGCTCAAATTGGGCTGTATGTTGCTCCTGAACTAAAATAAGTTTGACACCCTTGTGCTAAACAAGACTAGTGGGAAAAATAATAAATGATTTCTTTGAGGATGATGCGGGATACTGACGTGAAGAGAAGCGTCTCGTTCTTTTGGCTGTAGTACTGCCTCAGAGCATAAGCAATGTTGGCCTTGAACAGGTACAGCTCATTGGGATTCCAGGGATACTAAAAAAAACACATATTAGTTGATTAGCATTTGATGCAGCTGCAGCTGTAAAGTTTTTGTTATTTCAGGGGCAATAAAACTTCTAATAAAGATCAATAATACTCACAGCGCTATCGCCCATGGCAGCCTTCAAACTTAGTCTCACTTTGATAGAATATTTTGAATCTGTGAAGAATAAAAGGCTTTTTATTTAGTTTCTCATTCTCTGTTTGATTAAATCATCAATTAAAACATGGAGCATCACATATTTAAGTGACCCCAAACTAACAATTATGAACAATGAAGCTCGTATCTTTCACACTCACATGGTTTGACTGCTGTGTTCCAACCCACAAATCTGTTGTGTTTCTGGTTCTCTACCTTCAACCAGTCATGAAGTTTTTGGAAATAGTCCAGAAGGGGTTGCGCATTCATCCTAACATCACCGGAGATCGTCTCCAAAGCCCTGGTCCAGGACTGGGACCTTCCCAGTTCTAACATCTCCCTAGCAGAAAAACAATTATTGTGATAGATTACAGTACTGTACTGAGCAAGAAATTAATTACGTTTGATGTTTAAATTGTAAGATAAACTATATTGAAAATAGAAAATGTAGATTTTTTTAACTTGGGGGGGGGGCAAACAAGTCAGCAGCTTTCGAAGAGGAACAGGAAGTTGTGCATACCTCAGCTTGGTTCCTGCTGCAGTAGAACCAGTGATGTCACATTGAGACAAGGGACCTGTGTGACCTGCTGCGTTGCACAGCGCTTTTTGGAACTGAAACTGGTAGATGGTTCTTGTGAAGTATCTGTATTCAAAAACAGCAACAAACACACATGTTTTACAGCATGTTTTCAGTCTGGACCCAATTATACTAAATCTGTCAAACACATTCAAAGCACATCTTTTTACAAAGACATCTGTTGGTTTTCTTCACAGATAGCCAGTGGGTTAGTCTATTGTACTCAAATGTTTGAAACTAATGCTTGAAACTAACAAACAAACTCCATAACTAAAGCCTGGCTTTGCTCCACTAAAATTTAGAGTGAACCGAAAACTGAACTGAATATCGAGAACTTGGTGCCCTATTTTACGGAAATGCAGAATCAGAGTTAGTATGCTTTTATTTCCTCAAAGAGCAGTTTTACAGAAGGACTCTCACCTAATGAACGAGTAGTCTCCAGACACATGGAACAGAGCGGGAGGGTCACAGTAAGTCTCATCTCTTGGGACATGTTCCACCACCCCTACCAGCTCCCTCCTGTTAAAGCAGCACGGAATCAACACCAGCTGACGGAAAACGTCTAGCATTTACAGATGGATCACACATCGGCCTCTGCTTACTTCATGTCCCACCAGTGCTCCATCCATTTATCTTTGGTGATGTTCCCTGCCAACACCTGCCACCTCCATTCCTCCAGCATGTACGTGAAGGGCAACGTGGCCACAATGGTGAGGGCCTGTTTCAGCAGGAAGTTGATTTCTGTATCTGAAAGGCAATAAACAGACATAATATAACACAGACAGTAAAAGAATTTTACTAAAACTGTTTTTTAACAGTGGACTATTGTTTCAGTGAGTTATCAGCATTTCTGTTGCTATTCGTGGCACCTACGTTCTTTATGTCAGAGACTGTAACTTAATGACAATGTGGAAAACAGTTAGCAGAGGGCCCAGAGTGGTATTATGTTGGTAGCTCCTATGGTGCTCCAAGTACAACGCTCAAGCATAACATTACGACCACCTTCCTAATATTCTGCATTTCTCCCCCTTGTGCCTCCAAAACAGTCGTGACTTATTAGATAATGGACATGGCCTTCTGATGGTGTCCTGTGGTGTCTGGTATATTGTTAGTGGGGGCCTTCGGGTCCTATGGGTCGTGGGGAGGGGCCTCTGTGGATCATCCCACAGATACTTGATCTGTTTGGGATCTAGTGAATTTGGAGGCCAGGTCAACACCTTGTGCTGTTCTTCATGTTTTTTTGAGTTGTTCCTAAACTGTTTTGTGTGTGTGTGTCTGTGTCAGGCTGCATCCTGCTGGGGATGGCTGCTGCCATCAAGGAGTGTCATTGCTATGGGCTATGGGGTGGGGGTTCCTGGTCTGGTCTAGATGCGTGCTACATGTCTAACTAACATCCACATGAATGTCAGGTCCAAACGTTTCCCAGCAGACACCTGTCAGTGGTCAAAATGTTATGCCTGATCCGTGTATGTGTCCTGTATGTGAGGGCAGAATCTCAGAAACAAAGTCAAACCATAAAACTCAACAATGGTGTAGTCATATAGCAAACAGTTTCAAATTTAAATTTAAAGGAGGAAAGTAGAGGTAAAAGGTTACCAAAGGGCACCACAATATTAGAACCTCTTGCTGGAAGTGATGCTAAAGGTTTGGGGCCCAAACCAAAACGATGCTAAAATACTACTCAGGTGGTTACCCTCTGTGGCCTCATCACTCTGAGAAACCATTTTCACACATGTTGGTATCATAAAGCTCTAAGGGAACCGATTCTACTGTGGTTTGGTAACTTTGTTTATCGGTATTACCAGCATCATAAACAAAGTCTGCGGGCAGGAGACCCAGGCTCTGCAGGTGTTTGGGTGTTGCAGCAGAGAGGGACATGATCTCCCCGACGGCCTCGTGGAAACCCTCGTTGGCGCCGTCCCTCAGAAGGTAGGACAGATTGCGGTAAGCCATCTGGTACTGGTTGTGACCCATTTCATGGTGCACCGTGAGGAAGTCGTCCATGTTGACCTTGGTGCACATTTTGATCCTGAAGGCGTCACAGAAGAAAGGCTGATGTTAGCAGGTTTATCGTGTCACAGACATTTCCAAATATCATAATCAGATATGCTGTACTTATAAAACAACCAGGGCAATAACTGATAAGTCAGATATAAGAAAACGCTGACGTCCACGTTCAATAAAAATAAATGAAATCCCATTTTATAGAGATGTGAAGTAACTTGATTCCATGCCAGATAGATTTTTCAGTAATTTTAACCCAAATTGACATTATAGAAAATTTGATTTTACATTTGGACAAACTTTGTCCCTGTAGGAAAACTTGAAAAGCAATCAATGCTGGTGTAAGTTTATGGAATAATATTTTACTACCAAGACTTTCATTGGCTTTATCAGCAGGAAAAGAATGAGTCAGACCTTAATCAACATCACTGTTACAACACATTCATATTTATGGCTCTCATAAATATGACTCGATCACTTATTGTTCTCAACACAGCACAAACAAATCAGATAGAAACCCAGCCAATCAGAGTTGGCTAGACAAATGAGTCGGTGGATTTGTCCCACCTGAAGTCTTTTCTATTTCCCATGTCCCAGGCGGTGGGGTGGCAGACCACCTTGCGTCCATCGTCGGGCTTCACCAGCATCGAGTCAGTCCAGAAGTTGTCAAACATCTTGTAGAGACCCACGGACATGAAGAATTTCTCAGCTTCTTTGAAAAACCGGAGCTCCGTCCAATTCTGGAATTTCGTAGACAGATTTTTAATATCTCATACGGGTGTTTTTGGTTTAAGTAAGCAACAGAAAGTCCTACTGCACCTGGGCCACCATAGTGCTGCTGACATCGATATCTGGTTTTTCGGGGTAGGGGACTGATAGAGGGTACAGGTTTGTCCAGAATCTTCCCCACATGTCACCTGAACAACACAAAAGTACTTTAAGTGGACTGAATCAGTTTAAAGCCACACAGCATATCCATCGTATTACATGTGCTGCACTTATTTTTGTGCGTGGTAGGGATGAGATCTGAACAACAGAGGGAGACATTTCAGTTCTGGATTCAAGACTTGAATGAACGCTCACATCTTTCTGCTCCCTCAGCTTTTTATTTGTAAGGCGCTAACAGCCCATATCTACTGTCTGCTTTTTTGTAATGCTCTTTTTGTTAATGACGTTAATATTGCACAACTGAATTATTAATATTAGGGTCACTGATACATGTTGTAAAATGAGCTTTTGACTCTTTTCACGTCAGGTGATTTAACATGGACAAACTGTGCAGGTTTATATTTAAATGGGGCATCAGGCATTAAGGTCATCATTCATGTGGCTGAAGTAAATTCCCTTTTGTGGTTCATCGGTTACTACTAAGGCCTCTCACCACCTGATCACACAAAGCCTTCACACCGCCTTGACCCGGATGATGCACGCATAAGGAGGGGAACGGAAAATACAACACCTGGTAAAGGTATCGTGGTAAAAACACAAAAAGTAAATGGGAAAAAAATAATAAAATAGAGCAGAGAAAAAGTAGTATGTGGGCTATGTCTCATACTATATGAGTTAAGAAAAAAATCTATATCTCTATATTTAAAATTAATCACTGGAGTTATTTATTTATTTTTAACTGCAATCTGATACTTCTGACAGAATCGGTTATTAGTTCTGGGTCAACTCTTCTACATACCCAGCAGGTGAGCTGGCAGAGTTCCGTCTGATTCAATGTGTCCTGGGTAGACCTCCATGAGCTTGGCTCTCACATAGGCATGCAGCTCCTTGTATAAAGGCATGATCTGTAAAGAAAAACAAAACAAAACACTACAGTTAGTGACAAATGACTCACAGATGCACTGAGACATAATATCATAGAGCCAAATCCGCTCACAAGGACTCACCTCTTTGTATATTGAGCGGACGTCAGTCATCAGCTCATCTCTGGTGTAAGCGAACTGACCATCCTCCCCAATGGTCTCATAGTTATATCTCCAGTAAGCCCCATAGTCTTCAAAGCCTGTACATGTAAGGGGAAATGACAAAGCTTTAGTTTCTAGTATAATACGACTGAGACAGTGATGACAGTCGCAAACATCATGTCAGGCCTCAGAGGCGACCGACTATCAGGCGTTCTTGGGAGGATCACGCTGTCTCTATCAGCTGTGGGTTACAATCAGACGTTATCTTTACCATCCGCGGCCGTCCTTGATAAACATGCAGTCTGACCCGGAGGTTGTCCGTGACATTGTCATTCACACAAAAGTTGTCTTGTGTTAGAAGTGAAGAGTTTGTCACCGTTTAGTTTGGCAGCTTCGTTCTTCAGATCCACGTAGTCTTCGTACAGAGGTCTCATCCTCTTCCCCACCTCTTTCCTCCAGCCCTCCCACACATGCAGGCGCTCGTAGTAGCTTCGGCTGTTGGACATAACATGCTCCAATCCTGTAAACAGAGAACGCTGCCGAGTCAGAGAAAGCTACACTTTTATTTTCATCAAAATACGAACAAATTTGATTAAAAAGGAAACTAAAACATAGTAGGATTGTGGTGAAACGTAACTCAACTTGTTCTATGTCAGCTTTAGTTACTTTAGGTGTTTATATGTGCACAAAACTATCCCTTGTTATAGATTACTCATCTATCCTGTATATATTTAAAGTCGTCAAGATCTTTTTACATAATAAGCCCTTCTGATACTTTTTCTTTTTTATACTTGACAATTTTACTGGACAGCTTCTCTACTTTTTGTTTGTTTGCCAAACCCGCTAGTTTACAGCTGCAAAACAGCAAAACATAAAATGTATGTGGAAGATACTCCAAACCTACTAACCAATCATGCTGAATTATGTCCTTAAAGTTTTGTTAAGTGTCAGTACTTAAAAATAAATATGTCTTTATCAGTGAAGGTTGTTTAAAGTCCTACTAAAGTTAATGTATCAGCAGGTATCAAAGGCAAAAGTGGGATATGTCGCTAAACATGTAATTAACAGTTATTCAGAAGCACTAATACTAATGTGCCAACCTATACTTTTACTTATATATACATATATATAAAGCATAATACGGTGTCAGACTGATTAAGGTGATACTAACTACCCTTTATAGAGCTAGGCAAGCTAATTGAATGTTTCTATATTCTCTTGTTTACTGTGAAATCTTTACATATTTGGTGTATTTGGTGAGTTTAAAAGGGGGAAAACTCATAGATATCTTTTTTTAAATAATATTTTTGTCCAAAGTGTTGTGAACTTGAAGTATAAGAGGCATTAAATGGAAATAAATGGAAGAATACGTTCCTCAAAAACTGTAAATGTTTCTTTATAACTTTCCAAAGCAAAAGATTATTAAGAGTATTTTAAACATGTTTAGTAGTAGTGTTTTGGTAAAGACTAGTAAAGGTTCCCTCTTCTCAGTGCGTGCGTTAATAACAAACCACTTTATCTGACATTTGTTAACAGATCGTACCTGGCTCCAAAGTCTGGCAGTTACTGGGGTCGTCCATCATACACACCGTCGCTGTGCTGTAGATTGTGCTCATCTCGCCCATCACCTTACTCAGCTGTAAGAAACACGGGTTACATTTAGCTCAGTAGGAAGGAAGAAGTCCAGAAGATGAACGTTAGATCTTAGCAGCTTTCACAAACACTGAAGGAACATATTTTGAGACACTAACAATAATCTTACATGTGCGGCTTTATCTTGGGACAGCGCTCCAGAGCCTTTGTCTTGCAAGGAGATAAGCTGTAATTTGATTTCCGCCGTCGTGATCTGGTCAATGGGATACTTCAGCGATTCTTCTGACATCTTGGTGTAGAAAGTGCTCCAAATCTGCCCCTGCTCCGACTGCACAGAACGACAACAAAAACATCAAGTCATGCAAATTGCTGACCTACAACCAAACACTTCAGTAAATACAAGATGAGTGTTTTGGGTCAGATGATTTTTCCAGCCGCTTACCACTTTGTCCGAATTCTCATTTGTGATGTTGGTGTTGTAGGCCCATGACGCCAGTGAGTACTTGTACACAAGCTCAGTGGCATTGGCATCAAAACTTTGCAGGAACGCCTTGGCGTCGGACTCCACGCTTGACTGAGCAGGGACGGCGCAGGACACGGCCAGCAACGTTACAAGAAACCTAGCAGACATCCTAGATGCTTCAGCTACATCCACAGAAGCCAACTGAGGAGGAGGCGCACTGTACTCTGTTATAGGCTTTCAATAACCTTCTGCACTGCCTTGGCCTTTGGACAGCAGAGCCATAACCGAGGGTGTATCCGAGTTTTCAATTACAGATAGGATGTTACAGAAGAATAAAGAGCGTCACTGGGCTGTCTTCACACGGGGGTGGGAGGTGGTCTGCGTTATTCTTTGATAAATTATTATTAAAGATTTAGAGCCTATATAGATTTGCGTGCAGTGGGTTCTGCAGATAAGGACTCTCTTGGGCAGGTTGTCAAAATTAAATATCCACATGAAAATCTTACTGTGCTGAACAACAAACAACAACTTAAATTACAATGTGTTTATCTATTTTATGACAGCCCTGAAACACGCAAGCGAAAAATTAAAGTTGAATTGTTTTTGACACCTCATCTCATGGATTTTAGTTTAATCACTGGATCTAGTTCATCTTTTTGGGATGTACTTGAGTATTTATTTGGTTCCTTGCTTTTTTAAAAGCTTTCACATAAAGCAGCTTTATTGTCACTGTTATTAACTGGACGGCTAAAATACAATCCAAGACTCCTAACAGCGACGCAGTAAAGCTTTTTTGCTTATGTGCACTATGTTTTTTTCTATTGATCGTCTCTGTCATTGTTTTTACAAAAAACAGAACAGTTTCAGCAGAGATTTGACAAGAAAACAGGAAACAATCGCTTCAAACGAGCCTCCCACCTGCTTATCTGTTGGCAGACGGTTTCCCAGCACCGGATTAAAATGCACTGTCATGCACTGTTGGGCCCTAAATACTGATAAGAAATCTGCCACGAGGGCAAAGTTTATTGTTTACATTTACTACCAACAGCAAAGATTATTTAATACTCATTTGCACTCTCTGCTATAAACCAATCAATTATCTACTAAGACATCAATAAAATGAACCAGAGTTGTTATTGCATCTACAGCCATAAAATCAGCCCAAGAAATCTCTTAGTACTCTGGACTTTATTAGGCTGACACTGTGTTTGGGAGAAAGCTTACTTTGAAGTTTAACTGTGCTTTGGTAGGAGCACCAATGTTACTGATAATGTTTTGTCAGGGAAGCAATTGCACTTGTTTTAAATCCCTGGGAACATTAACTTGGTCCAACAGCGCCTTCCCGTGGAAACTGTCGGTATCGCAATGTTCACTACATAACGGCTCCATCTCCCTGTTAGACATTACTTACTGTACATGACCATTTCTAGATTAATAGCTTTATTTATGTTAATGTCTATTGTTCAGTTGGAGCCAATGTACTCCGATCAGGCATTACATTATGACCACCTTCCTGATATTGTGCAGGTCTCCCTTGTGCCTCCAAAGCAGTTGTGACTCATCAGAGAATGAACATGGGCCTTCTGAGGGTCTCCTGTGGTGTCTGGCAACATAATGTTGTTAGTGGGGACCTCTGGGTCCTATGGGTTGAGGGGAGGGGCTTCTGTGGATCATCCCACAGACACTTGATCAGTTTGGGATCTAGAGAATTTGGAGGCCAGGTCAACACCTTTTAGTTGTTCCTAAACCATTTTTGTGTGTGTGCCTGTGTCAGGCTGCATCCTGCTGGGGATGGCTGCTGCCATCAAGGAGTGTCATTGCTATGGGGTGGGGGTGCCTGGTCTGGGTGCTACATGTCTAAGTAACATCCACATGAATGAATGCCAGGTCCAAAAATTTCCCAGCAGAACACTGAATTATCACAAGATGGTCAATGATATTCACTTCTTCTCCTGTCAGTGGTTTTAATGTTGTGGCTGATCGGTGTATACACATGCATTTTGAAAGCAATTTTTTAATTTGGAGTTCAGCTTACAATTCAGTAGGAAAACCTTTTTAAAACATTGAGCTAATTACAGAAATCAGTCTTATCATACAGTTCACTGACTTCCATTAGTTCTCAACACTGAAAACACCTGCGTGAGCACAGAGTTATAAAGCTGCATGTGGAAAGAACCTTTCCATGTAGATTTGACACTGAGGGAAATGTCCCCTTTCAACAAACACAACAGCTGTGACAAAGCTAAATTGATCACCATGACACACATGAGGGTATACTGGATGGAAATGTTTAGGTTAAGGTAAGAACGTGGCTCATTACAAATGATCACTGCACGGTTTATCGCTTGCTGGGATGCAGAGGGATGTGCACTGCGATGTAGCTCGCTTGTCTCCTTGTCAGCTCAGAATGAGGCCCGTGACAGGTTACTGTCAATCTGCACTGCCTCAAATTTGCTGCAACAGCAAGTTTACTGCAGACATGTCTATATACAGACTGAGCCCAGAGGCTACAGGCTAATCACTGTGAATGAAACAGACAACAGCCAGGCTTAGTATCCTGGAAACTCACATTCAGCAAAAAAAAAACAAACAACTGGACATCGTTTAGTTACAGTATAGGCTCCTGCTGCAGGTGAACTTTTCCGAGATGTGTACAGTTTGGCAATTTAGAGCGTCAGTGTTTTACTGCTTTATGTATTATGTTGTATTGAATTTTATTTTGTATTGCATTGCTTTAACCTTTCATCAGTACATCGACATGGTCTACATTCATGGATTCATTCAGCATTTGGGTCAGAAACAAAGTGATCTTACATCTGTATTCACCATTTTATTTTAATTGATGTTCATTGTGTACTTTTTGAGTGTGTGACATGCAGGTAACTAAATATAACTTTGTTTTCTTAAAACTTTGGGAAATACATCTGTTCACTGCAATATCAGATATCAGTCCAATGAGCAGATAGATAGATAGATAGATAGTGTCATAAATCAAAGCTTTGTTTCTACTTTCAGACGAATCGAAGGAATTGCGGTTTACTACAACAATTACACCTGCAGTATGAATCCATAGAAAGATAAAAACTAGTTCATTATTCACTTTTTTCCTTTATCATCTTCATCAATTTCACTGCTGTTCGTGTAAAATAATGCAGAATCTTGTATTATATTTGCTAAATAAAACTTTTATTCTGGTGGTGACCTCTCTTGAATGTACAACCCTTTCTCTTTTTTCTAACAAACCGTGCTTGAACCTTTGATGAATGTGACAAAACTGCCAGAAATATTTGCTATAATATGAAATTAGTGAAATATTAACAGTTTTACACGATGAGCTGCAGGAACACATACACACAATATTTCTTGTGTTTGCCACAGATCGTCAGTTAGAGGCAGGCGCGGAAAGTTAACAATTATTTGGGTCTAAATGTTGCTTAAACCACTTATGAATGACAATTTTACAAAACTCCACATATAAATAATTAATACCATCTCTAATTTCATTATTGACTGTCTGAACTTATCGGAGTGAAGTTTAGTTCCCTTTTGTGCCCAGACTAAAACCTCTGCCGGTCATACTAAACACAAGGTTTCATAAAATTAATAAATTATTATTATTGATAATATAAATTGTCTATAAGGAGTGCACCCTGTGGTCAGAGTCCGACCAAACTATCTTGTTATAAACGTCTCCTCCTGTCACTGTGTCCTGATGATTGATTTTCATGGCCGTTCCCTTCCCACACACATCCACGTCTCCGGGTTTTATCTCAGTCTTCTCTCCCATCCTCTCAACCTGCACATTCTTCAGGCCACAGAGCCAGGCTGCGTCAATTCCCAGAAAGATACCCACAGTACGACCGGAAAAGCAAGAACATGCCTAAAAAATAAAACAATAAAGAGTGCAGCTCGGTTACAAAACAATACGTGTGCATTTAATGCCAGGCCGTTTAAAGATATTCTTTGTTGGTGTTGTATGTTTTTGTCCACGCCTATGCTTTGTAGATTTACTAAATTACGCACATCCTCCTCCATTCTTTCCGTGTTTTAATAACTCTTCTCGACGCTCTTTCTTATTGTGAAAGGTCCAACAGGCATTTCCGTTTCATTCTGGCTGTTTTGACGCTGCACGGAGGCAAACCCATGATCGCAGACTCAACACGCATCCTCACACCACTGACCTGGGCTTCGCTGTGTCCTGCATGTGTGTGCATGTGTGTGCGTGTGTGAGCGGGAGAGTGAGTGATCCCCAGAAACCAGCAGCAGGATGGAGGATCTCAAGGAGAATCTGGGAACTTTGGATTGACGCCCGGGGATAACGCGCGGTCGGCCCGAAACGCATCGGACTTCTCGTGGATTTATATATTTGGATGTTGTCTGTTTCCCCCTTTTACCTTTTTCTCCTAGGCAGTGGGAATTTACACTTGGCTTACAACCCCAGTTATTTTTGGCGTGCAAAATGCCATTCGCCAAAAGGATTGTGGAGCCGCAGCTTCTGTGCAGGCACCAGATCCCCAACGATGAAGGTCTGCTTTTCGAGGACCTGTGTGCCATCAGTAATGTGGTTCTTTCCCGGACCTTGCGACAGCTCTCCGACCTGGCCCGGCACGCCTGCTCCTTATTTCAGGAGCTGGAAAACGACATCATTAACACCAACCAGCGGGTCTGGGTCCTCCAGAACAAAATAGGCCAGATACAGCAGACTGCCAGTGCCCTAGACCCCAAAAAGGAGGCAGTGCGTAAGTAGACCACCACAAGTGTGTACATCCCCAATATTAAAATAATAATAATAATAATAATAATAATAATAATAATTCATCGTATGATTTAAACCTGAGAGGTGTGTGATTTTATTCATTCACACACATGTGTGCCTTCATGCTTCGAAGGGCGCCCACCTCAAAATTATTTTTACCCAGCTGCACGCACGCCCGCCGTAGACGCGGCCGCGCTCTCATCCCCCCTATTGAAATGTGTCACACGAGTGGTTTGCACATTTGCTCATCGAGATGCATTTTCACAGCGCCGGATGTGTTGACTGCTCGTTTATTTGCTCCAGACTCAGATGTGTGCGTTTGCGCGTGTATGTGTGTGTGTGTGTGTCCGTCGACGAGGAGGGGAGTCTGTGTGTGTGTGTGTGTGTGTGTGCGTGTGTGTGCTCACGGGCAGGCAGCGCGAAGCGGAGCGGAGGGGCGTGTGTTGCCGCTGCATTGGCTCAGCATCGCAGTCTCGTTACTGCGGGTAGCGCACACCTGAAGCATGTTTCAGGCTGTGTTTTTTTTTTTTTATTATTATTATTTGTCGTCCACATAGGGCCACATATTTTCCACAGGGTGTCGATGTATGAAGTTCAGGGTCGATGTGTGTTAAAATGGATTTCAGGTGTGTGTGAGTGTGTGTGTGTGTGAGAGAGAGAGAGAGAGAGGGAGAGAGGGATGAGGTTTGCAGGCGACTCCCCGTGCGCCAAACCCACCCTTTCGACATGCAGCGGCACCAACACAGCATCAATAATGAATCCAGATGTCCATGTTGCAGGGTAAATATGACCCGATCATGATATGATTCAGGCCTGCAATAGTTGCAGTGTACTGGTGCTGTGGATAGATCACATAAAAAAAAAAAAAAAAGCCTGACTGGCAGCAGTGGAAGACTCAGCAATTCATTGTAACACAGCGTCCTGTAGCAACAGCAGCTACATATTATTTATGTTCTCTGCAGTCCCCTCGGTGTAAGTCTTTAGATTTAGGACCATCCGTTCAGGGATCTTCGTCCGGTTCTGTGCAAATAGGACACACCGCTGCTCCGGGTTATCATTATCTGGGAACAATCAAAGAGTATTTTGGGGCCTGAAGCTGCTGTAGGCTCACGAACAACTCTCTTCAGATGTAACCCGCTCACACAGCTTATGTATCGGTGAGGCGGCCATGTCTTTATTACATGAAACAGTCCCACTGTATTCCTCTGTTTACTCTTGTTCGCCTTAGATCTCCACGAATGAGGCTCTGATGTTGAAAGCGACTTTTTTTTTTTTTTTTCATTTAAATTGTGTGACAGACATTTGAATTTTCATTCAAGTCTTTCTACTGTACAACAACCTAAGAGTATCTCCGCGATGCACGCAGACATGCAGACAGTAAACCCGGCTCTCGCTATGAACTAAACCCAGAAACCTGTCTGTCTGCTACACTTGTTGAGCTCAGAAAACCCTGTAATATTGATCAGTTGAGTGGACTGTAGTAGACGTACCAAATAAGCATCACTTATTTGGATGCTTTTTTAAGTTTTGCAAATCTTAAATCAAAGAATGTCTTAGTGAGTGAGTGCATGAGATAAATCAAGACTTTTCTTTTGTGAAATGTGGTCTGGTCCCTTTAATATTCTTCAAAATAAATGATCCGAGGTGTTAAAATCACCTCTTATGAAGTGCAATCGCGGGCGTCGCAGATTAAAGTCAAAATAGTCTTACAGCAAATCATGTGACAAACCAAAAAGCTTAAGACCATGCAGAAAACACAGTCAAGCTATATCATAAAAATTCCAGATGTCTCATAAACACCAGCACTGTTCAAAGCTCAGCAAAGCAGCTATATGTTTCTGTTGACATCCTATTTTGTCCATCACACAATTTTAAATCTGTGGTGGTATTTCACTCAACTGACCAGCAACGTCTGGGATCTTTATCCATCGTTTATATTTTGATATTTAATTTAGGAGAAAACACATATTTGATCGAGCGTGTGGGAGAGCTTGGGTTCTGTGTAGTAAAAATGGCCAACAAACGTTGCCCAACAAACTTTTGCTATTTTTACTCATCTATCAATGGGACTATTATCTCCCTTCTTGGTCTCAAATGACAGCAAAATCCCCGGAGGTCCTCAATATCTCTGTTTACACACAGATAGAGATTCAGTGTCAAGGACAACAGAGTTACTCCCCCCACCCCCCATCTGATTATGGTGGGTATCAAGATTCAAGGCAGTCAATATGGTGCTAACTTGGATTGATCCTGAACATGGCAGTTGGCAGTATTCAGATGGTGTTACGACTGGCCGTGTCTGTCACGTTCATGGGGAAACCCTGCGTTGTGTGGGAATCAGAACATGTTCAGGCAGCCTGTACTAGTAGTCATCTGTTAGCACTAGTTGCTATCAATGAACACATGGCGGTAGCTGTTATAAAAAGTCTCATAAAGGACAACCCTTAGCTTGTTTGATGCTCTCTGCCTGCTATCTCCCTACAACAAAGATACTAATAAATGTTTTTTCAAAGGTTTTATGCACGTAACTACCGTGATTGTGTGTTGGGCTCTGAGTGCTGCCAAAACTCAGGTGGCTTACAACTCTCAGTGCTGCTCCTCAACGCTGACGGAGGACTGAAGCTTCTGCTGCTCTGATAAAGCGCCGCTCACGCTACGCCGCCTCTGTAGATTTGAGCGCTAAGCCAGTCATGCAGTGTGGGACCCCTATCCCACAACTGAGCCAAATGACATGCGTGCATATCTTTACGGTCACAGCTGATGATCATTTTCACTGTAGAGTGTGAGTCAGGATGTCGGAGGGGGAGTAAGTATTCCTCATCTTTGAGTTTGAGTTATATGTGACCAGGGCTAAGGGCTGAGAACATTTGTCTTGGTTTTGATCAACTAGTTGATCGGTGGACGTGTTGTGTAAGTATTCTTTAGGACTATATATATAAATATGAAAAGCTGTGCCACTCTCATGTGTCTTGTTCAATGAATACGACTACATACATCACTGTAAATGTCTGATCCTACAAACTTTGATATGGAGTTCTCGGCATATGAGCGGGTGATGCAAAGCCAGCGAGTCCAGCGAGAAAATCACAGAGAAGTTTCTCTCCACCTTGTCCGGTGTCTATGAAAGTAGTAAACGAGGAGTTGCCGCCAACTGAAATACAGACTCTCTGATCTGTTGTGCAGCCACTCACACAACACACATCAACAGATATGAGGGTAAAACCAGAGTCTAGAATGTGAAATATGCCGCAAGCAGCAAGAAAAGTTCTGTACAGCAATTGATATATCACAGTAATATTAACAAACACAACCCTTTATATGAATGGAGAATACATAAGATAAAGATAGATAGATAGATAGATAGATAGATAGATAGATAGTCTAACATCACCAATTGATATGTTTTGTATTAACAATGAATCAAATGCCTATGTGTAATGGGAGAGGGGTCGCTCATACGTAGATCTCACGAATTGGCACAGAATTATCATCCAGCTAAGCAGCTTCTTGACCTTACGTGGCTAACTTTTATTCTGACATAACAGTCTGTAAAAATACTATATGGTTCCAGTCTTTCGGGTCTAATCGTTTCCCTTTTGCAGCAGCACAAACAAAAAGCTTGGCTCTAATATCATTACCGCTATTGATGAAGAAACTGATAAAGAAACATGTAACTACTCCTAAATACGCCAAGAAAAAAACAAAACATCCAGATACACATACGCAAGTACAGTTAAATAAATTAAAAAGCACATTTTAAGCGTAATATTGACTATGTTGGTGGCCGGCAGCCATAAAACGTGGAATAATGTGCAAATGCTCGAAAGTCACCCATGGAAGGTGCACACTTTAAATGTTGTTGCATAAATGACAGGCTACAGTTAATTACTTACAATAAAAGTCTGTAACACCCGCAGCAGGGAGGGTGACGGGTTTTGGGTTCGGGAGCAGAATCGGTACTAATCCATACACTGCAGGAATTGAACACACACACTTATGAACGTGTTGGTCTGTGGCAAATTTACCATTCTGCTCTGGAAATACTAGTTTCTTCCTGGTATGCCATTAGAGCAAATTTGACTTTGAATTTGAATTTGAGAGAGTATGGCCTGTGGCAGCGGGGGACTGCTCCGCTAGTCTGCATAGTAACAGGACAGAGAGGGAGGCCTGCTGTAACCTTTCAGCTGAGTCAGGCTCTCTCTTTTGCCGGTCTTACGTTTTATACTATTAATTTTTTTTTAAGTAGTACAGCTAGCATCAGTGTTGTTTCAAACAAAATAGGAAGAAAGAAGAATAGAAAGAAAATGAGAGGCAAGAGTACAGTGAGATTCTCAGTGGTTTGGAAGTAAATAGATGGGGGTTTTTTTTCTGTCTTTCACAGACACAAAATCTCAGACAGAGACATATTTACCACCTTCGTACTGGCCAACAGGCTTAATCTGTTCAGTGTGGTGCAGGGATCTAGTTTCTACCACACAAGGCAGGTTGGGATGCACATCTTGTCTGTCTCGCACCTAACCACGCACACACACACACAACTCACACCAAGAGCGTCAATTCAGATGTTTTCAGAATCCAATATAAGTGATAAATAATGTGCTCTTGTGTCTCTTAGCAAAGCCATTTTTTTTCTTTTTTCTCTCTGCCCCCACATACCGTCTTTTTCCTTTCCGTCCTCCATCTTTGCATATCTGTGTCCATTCTCCTCCTCCTTCTCCTCCGCGTTCTCCTCTCAATCTATACCTCTTCCCTCACTGCCCTACTTTCCCCATCGTCGGCAGCATGGAGAGAATTCTGCTTCTTGACAGCATATTTAATGTTTAATGCACTTTGATTTCCACCCAGACACTTACAAGCCTGAGAGGAGAGGAGAGGAGAGGAGAGAATTTGATAACAGGGCGAAAGACAAAGGGAGGCCGTGGTAATACAGGGAAGGACTTCTGATAGGAATTGACAGGGGGAAAATAAAACGATGCCAAACGCTAAATAAAATCAGCAAAGAAAGAGCGGGAAAAAGTAACTGCTATCTGCACATATTAAAACAACACTTCACACTCTAAATTTGACGCTAAAAGTGAAGCTAAACGCTAAGATCAGCTGAAATGACATGTTAACAACATGGTTTTAGCATGTGCACCACTTTAATTTAGTGAATTGGCATGCTAACATTTACTAATTAGCAATAAGAATATATCAGTTTAGCAGATGTTTGACCAAAAACTAAAGTCTTGCAAACATTATTCACACATTAATAGTAGATTTATTACATTTTGATTTTGAATCGTCTCATATTTAGTTGGAAATATAAAAAGAGATACTCACAAACTACCACAAGTACATCGAAACATATGGTCTGCATATGTCCACTCATGCAGCCACAGAAACATGTGGGCATGACATGTGGAGAAGGCACGAGAAAGGGATGCGATGGCATTCCGTGTTATTGCAACGCGCACAAGACCAACAGAGCACCCAGCTGCAGCTCCGCCTGACACACAAACACACACGCAATGTATTTTATTTAGCTCCTCGCGGTCTCTTATGTCATGGAGAGTAAAATCATCACTGCACATTTTCTGTTCTCATGGCCCAATTACCTCTATGCTAATTTTGGCAGAAGCGATTCCACTGCCTCATATACAGTAACACACAAACACACACTCGGCTGACACGCTTTCAGATCGGCCCCTCCCCTATATCAGCAGGTAAACACTGGCAATCTCACACCAACAATCACACGATCATACATGCACACGCCCATGCACAACGCTCACGGCCGCAAACCATTGAACTCTACCACTCTTGTCTTCTCGTCTCTCATGTTGTCATTTAAAATTCTGTTTTTAGTGCCCGGACCTCTGTTTTGGCTGCAGCCCGCAATGGAAAAAACATGCAACCAGAACTTGTATGTCTGTACGGCACAACAGTTAGCCGACAGGCTCATCTGTTTTTGGTGTGGCTGAGCAGATACGCCAAAAATTAATAAAATTACTGCAGACTAGGTTATTTGTCTCAAGTAATCAATTGGAGAATATTGTCTGTATGAAGCATAGATCAAAGCAAATGCTGATATTTCATCATATGTATCATTCATTGATAAATAATGCTTAATGCAGGTCCAACTGAATAATGGATTAAATGCATGGAAGCACCTTTAAAATATATTGATCTGACTTAAAGAGCACTTCAACGTAGTTGCTTGTTCATAGGGAATGAGACTGGGCTTTTGGAACAAACAGACAAACCTGAGGTGTGTGTTTTCGTGAAGCTTATATTTGCGTGAGAGCTGTCCACAAGCTAGCAACAAAAATTTAATCAAAATTATTGAAACAAGATCGTTGGCATGCTGGCTTTCTGCAGGCAATTCCTCATCTGTTTTTTGGTGTAGCTGAGCAGTAATGCCAAAATTTAATAAAATTTACTGCAGACTCGCTGTTTGGCTCAAATAATCAGTGGGAGAATATCCGG
Organism: Chelon labrosus; assembly: GCF_963514085.1. Lineage (NCBI taxonomy): Eukaryota > Metazoa > Chordata > Actinopteri > Mugiliformes > Mugilidae > Chelon > Chelon labrosus. The sequence goes on from NC_140339.1 coordinate 7,939,780, forward strand.
CTGTATGAAGCTCAGATTAAACTATTACACCTACTAAGGCCTTCTTGAGTCCTACAAATACTGGACTACTAATATAAAAGGACAAAAGGTGAAAACATGACCCAAGCTACAACGAACTTTGCAGAGTTTGTAAAAACGTTTCTTATCAGAAGGGGTGCAGTTAGGCATTTTATTTTACATCATGGCAGATGAGCTAAAACATTATACTATTGTCACAAGCCTTTGCTTTAACAAATTTTAAACGTAAAACAAATTGGACTGTATTCTAGTTTGTTGAGGTTTTTAGAAATTTGTCAAACTATACCTTCCTAGAGACAGGCCAACATTTTCCGATCTCGTTGCCAGACTAAGCTAATTATCTCACAGCCTTGTATTTAACAGGATACATGAGAATTGAATTAATAATTTATCCAAATCTCTGGAATAAAGCGAAAAAGTGCAAAAAGTCACAGTACTCCTTTAACATTCGCTTTATAACATGTATGCAGTGCGCAAATGAGCGCAAATGAGCAAATGAGATGTACCACTGCGAAACTTGAAATGTAACACTTTAACTGCATGATTATGATAAGCAACATGTCCACATGCTGAGATAGTGATGTGTTTTGTGGTTACAAGAGCATGTGCAGATACTGTACTTTTCTAACAGAACTTGATGCTGTGTGCATGTGCCTGTGTGTGTGTGTGTGTATCCAGCAGGACTGTCCATGCATAAATGTGTGTCAGCCTCCTGTGCCATGCTAAACTGAACGGTCCTGATCTGCTGTCATCTCTGTCTGGAGACCTCATCATCATCACCATTCACCCAAAATCTTTGACAGATGGCCAGGGACCAAAAACAAAAAAATAGAAGTCACATAGTCAGCAGTCACTCTCCGTTTGTATAAGTGTGTTTCTGCACACTGAGCGGACCTCTCTGTAATCTAGTGACTCCTACATACAGTACAGTGTACAGTGATGTGATTCCACGAGCATCAGGTTTTTTTGTGTGAAGTATAAGCAAGATTATTTATGCAATAATTGTCTTCAATTACAAACACAGAGAGCCATTTAAATAGTCTTATATCACTGTAAACACGACTTCTTTGGCATTTGGACTGTAGGCTTGAAACAACAGGACATCTTAAGACACTGAGCTCCGGGAACTTGCTACCAACTGGCATTTGCTACCATTTTATAAACCAACCAGTTAATCGACAAAGTAATCCATGGGTTAACAAATATCCATGGAAATTTACATTATTCTTTGCGCACGTATTTAGAACTGATTAACCAACCATCAATTAATTTAATGAATTAAACATAGCAAATATTCCCTGTTTCCGGGTCTCAAATGCTGTTGGTTCATTTATTAATTTTACTTCATTCATTCTTTTATTTATTTATTATTCCTCTATTTTGCTCATATTTATTACTTTTATCTATGTAACATGAAGCATTACATTTATTAATAAAGATCCTTATATTTAATCATGGACATTAAATACTGGAGATACCCACTGATTTATTGTTTAAAATTAAAAAGTGAAAGAATTGTTTTTTATGAGGTTCAAATGATAAAATAATACTGACAGCTAATGAGTTCTCTATTACAGATACACCGATCAGGCACAACACTATGACCACTAGCAGTAAATAACACTGACTATCTTGTGACAATACAATGTTCTGCTGTGAAACCTTTGGACCTGGCATTCATTCATGTGGATGTTACTTAGACATGTAGCACCCACCTAGACCAGACCAGGCACCCCCACCCCATAGCAATGACACTCCTTGATGGCAGCAGCCATCTCCAGCAGGATGCAGCCTGATGCAGGCACACACACACAAAAACAGTTCAGGAACAACTAAAAAAACATGAAGATCAGCACAAGGTGTTGACCTGACCTCCAAATTCACTAGATCCCAAACTGATCAAGTATCTGTGGGATGATATACAGAGGCCCCTCCCCTCAACCCATAGGACCCAAAGACCCCTCCACTAACACATGTCCATTCTCTGATGAGTCTCAGCTGTTTTGGAGGCACAAGGGAGACCTACACAATAACAGACAGGTGGTCATAATGTTATGCCTGATCGGTGCATAACTATCTGTACACACAGTTTGTTGCCGGTTGCAACATTAAGCTTCAAGTTATCTTTAAAACATATATTCTGTATAAAATGCACCTACATCCTGTTTGAATTGAGACTGTTTTACTGTATTTCGGTATGGATAATCTTTTTTTAGCAGATCGGTAGACGCACTTTCTCTTTTATTGTCTTTTTTTCTGTATCCTCCTTTCCCTCGCTCCCTTAGCGATTTCCTCTCAGCATCACAAGAAAATCCCATGCTGAGGCTCTCACAGATGGGTGTTGTCGTACGTCGTAGGGGTGCTGTTGGCAGAGCAGTCATGTTACAACAGACGGAGATAAAAAAAAAAAAAAAAGGGAGATGGAAGAAGAAGAGTCTGGAGAAAATAATAATATGTGGGGAAAATGATGAGTGTGCACTAAATACAAGAATATTTTGATGAGAATAGTCAAACCAAGTCACTCCTTAATCCTGTTTATCTCAGTTTCTTTACGTGAGATTAGTTAAATTCCTGTGTACTGGAAATTACACCTACATGTTTTGGGCACATGGGTTGTCCTCTTTTGGCTCAGCAGGGCTATTAATACTACCCTATAGCCAGTTGTCAGTTGTTGTAGCTGGGTATTAGCACGACGAAAGAAATAGGAGGAAAGCTAATTATATCAATAACGTTGTGACCATGTGTTTATGGACAACAGAGATTATGATATCAATTGAGGATTAAGGGGGCAAAGCGTGGACGGTTGAGATGATTTTCAAAGGAAGAGCTTCTGGACGGACTTAAGATCAGCACCAGATAAGAAACAGATGGAGTCAGAAAAAGCTTAGGAGAGGTTGTCTGCTGCTTGTTTTAAAGACTCAGCTGCTCTTAAGGAGTTCCTTAGAAACAGATTGTCTTTGTAAGAACCTTAGCGCGCCGTAAAGACGAGCCAACTTAATTGGACTACTAGCAGCCCCTGCCTTGAAGAAGCCAACACGCTCACCATCTCGTGCAGGCATGTGCGTGCAAGACAGAGAGCGCACTGCAAGAAAGTTTTCAGCAACCTTATGTTGAGGACACTTCATAGATTAAACTAAAAAATATACTAATTTCCAAAACGGCAACAAATATGTGCTCATGAAAGCAACTATTGGTCGAATTCCACAGATGATGCAGTGCATTAGGGCGAGGGGAAATTAATCCAATTTCACAGCGGGCTGGTGAGAGGTGAGGACAGCCGAGTCAGAGCAGCACTAATTAGCCATATATCTGTCACTATCGATTGTATCAGAGAGCCTACCAAAGTCTACCATCTTCTTCTGTATCACATACAAACGCATCCATCCACTCACACACACTACAACCTATTTTCCCTCTCAAACAGGCTCTCCATTTCTTTTCGGAACCTATTATTGGTAACTCAATTTAGTTTCATACCTGAGCCACAAAAAAAGGTACACTGAAACGTATCACTTTAAGCCCAATGGTGTCTACGCATGTTGTATGTACTGTGGTCTGCTCGATGAGTGTGCTAATGCACCTCTGGATGACAGGCCAGAGAAGCGTTAGCTAAACGCTGCAGGCAATCACAGCTGTTACAGAGGAGAGGAGAGGACGAGGGGAGGAAAAAAAAAAAGATTCTTTTTCACCATCTTATCTTAAAAACTAAGTACAGCTGAGTTATTTATTTGCAAGTATTTTAGGTGAACATTATTGACTAAACCGATCTATCTAGTAGCTTCAAAAAGTCACTCAAAACCCCTGATGTATGTCTGGCGATAGTGTTAAGGCTCTTTTAGGGTACTACGGGACATAGACGCATAACCTACGCACGTAGCCAACGCCAGTGCAAGCCGTTTATACTTTAAAATTTATACTTGTGCGCTCGTCAGTCTGGCTCGCTCTGTAAAAACACCACCCAAACACTAGTTGGCGCTGTGTCTTTTTTGCTAGTCGAGTAAATTTTTGTTTTCACTTCCTGCTTCACTTTCAACAATGACGACTGAGTCATACAAATGTTTGTACCTTCTCAGTTAAACCTTTCCTCGATGTGTTCCATCTTTATTGAGCCAAAACAATCAATTTGAAAATTGCGGAGATGGAGAAGCAGCCGGAAATACTAAAGCGGAAACACGCTTCTACCAAGCGGACCAATCACAGCTCTTGCGGCCTGCTCCGCTGTAGCTCCGGCGTCAAATTGACGTAGGAGCCTATCAGAAGAAAAGTCACACAATCTCCAAAGTCAGCAAGAGGAATCCTGAATGCGACAAATCTCACGGCCATCCATTCAACAGCTGTTATCAGTTTGGACCACAGGGATTAACAAACTAACGGTCAGACCGACTACCGTTGAAGCTGAAAATGGGAGGTGAAGGAAAAACGAGTCGTAATCCGGTAACTTGCAGTAATAATACTCCTGATACAACACAGGAAAAATAATTACAGTATCCAGACAGATTCTGCTCCCGTTCTATGATCTAGTAATTATCACCACACAGTCGAATAATTACAGTAGCAAGAAATTACAATTAACCAATTGTGTGACTTACTGGGGACTCCTCGGCAGTGTGTGTGTTTGGTGTGTGTGTGTGTGTGTGTGATTGAGTCTTATCCAGCAGATTACTCCACTGAGGCCAAGTCCCCACAGATGAAATGTGATAGCAGATTAATAGCCTAACATATTAAAGTCACAATCCCTATTATTTGCCCTTGTATCGGTGCTTAATCAGTTAATATTTAACAACTGAGGACGTCTTCACCAGTCGGAGCTCCTCTGACTCACCTACAGAATCATGTATGATTAATAATAACACACTAAGAATGTTTTTGGTAAAAGTTTTTAAATGTATCACTGTTTTCCATTCAAGCACGTAACCAAATATGCTATTAGACTTTATTATCATTAGTGTCCATTAAAATTAAAATGGGAATAACCACACAGCAATTTATTATTACTATTATTTAATTTTATATTTTCTAAAAAAAAAAAGGTATCTTTTAATGATGTTTGGAGGAAGCTGTCCTCTAGTTGGCATGTAATGATATAACCAAAAATACATGTTTACTAGAAATGTACAAAGACACATAAGGTCCTGAACCTCCTCCTATTACCCTTGCACTACTGCCAGTTTACTGCCACTGATATAGTCGTTAACCATACTTTTTATATATCCTTTTGCAATATAGTTTCTATTAATCATAGTTTTTACATATCCTGCTGTAATTACAATAATTTCTATTAACCAAAGTTCTGTACTGCAAATAACCTGCTGCAATATCTGTACATATCCTGATTAGTCAGTAGTCACCGGTACACTGGAACACAGCCTGTTCATTCATTCATACATTCATCTTCTGTACCCACTTATTCCTGTTAAGGGTCGCGGGGGTCTGCTGGAGCCTATCCCAGCTGTCAGAACACAGCCTGTTTTAGTTTAAATTTACCGTATGTATATCTGTACATACGTACTTGTGCAACATGTGTAATGACATTCATTAATGCACAGGATTAGATGTTACAATCCCTTGTGCCAAGATCCCAGGCAAAACACATTTAGAGGCCCTGTCCAACTGAGAAACCCTAACAAACATACGGTCATGTGATATGACGATTAACCTACAATCTAAATGAACTAAGTAAATGCTGCTGGCTTGTAGGCCCACAGAGCAGCAGAGGATAAATTCAAACCTTGTGAAATATAAGCTAACCTAATGCTGCTGGCTTGTATGGCCCGCTCAGCAGCTAACCAAACAAAGAAATATCGCTACCAACCAACATGAAGACATCATATACCTGGCCTAGTCACCAGCAGTATGCAGCATGTCATTGGGGTTTTCAAGTGGGCACCTCCCTTCACCGATGTTTCGTTAAGTTAGGTCCCACGACACCTCGAGAAGGCTTAACAGTGAATTCCAGCGTCCTGGAGTCACCCCCCTCCACGCTGCCACTGCAAAATCTACCGTGGTTCACCCCGTTGATGCGGACTGAACCACAAACCAAACAATAAAGTTGGATCTAAAATTGCAGAACTCTAAATCTAATAAGAACAACTTGTGCAGAAAATGCACAGTCTGCAATGTGAAGTGTTCAACAAAGCAAAATGGTTGAAATCAAATGAAACGATGATTAATATGATAATATAAATGGAACAGCATATATAAACTACAATATTATGACATCAGTGACACTGTTGCATTAACTGCATAAAGAGAAGAGGTTGCCATGAGAGAGAGATTCTGTTGACGTTCTGCTTTCTTACAGACTTAAATATTCCTTTAACCAGCATAACCCCAAATTATTTTTGTGCATGACATAACAGAGTAAATATATTTTATTTTTTCATTCACAGTGAGTAGAGTTTGATATTTGATTGGGTAATAAAAGCTACCTAGATGCATTTTGTGTGTTTCCTCCAATAGAAGTTACAGACTATATACCAATGAACTAACGCCTCCACCCAAACTAAAAGTATAGGGACGGTCAACGTTGCTCAGCTGCACATTACATACAACAACATAGCACTGATGATGCATGACACAAAAAGCCGTGTCTTCTTTGCCAGCCTCACATGATAAAGGCAATGATGGCCTTTATTAAGACATATTGTGTCTAATGTTATTTTCTGACATTTGATGATAACCGTATCTTCCTACGCGCTTGTGTGTTTGTGAACGGACAAAGCACGCACTTAATCCATGCATGTTAAAGTGGCGGGGAGCCATATGGTTTGCAGTGGATCAGAAGCAGTGATCCTGAGGATGATAGTGCCCCAGCTGAACCTTTGTGCCGCGCATTTACACCATCTGATGTTTATCGCTGCAGCGCGGTCACAGCCCTGATAGCACTGATCTCACACAATCGCCTCGCTCATTATCACATGCTGTAAACGGCTTACGCTTGTTAATGTAGCTTTGGCAGTTTGACGCCTGTGCCACGCACGCTACTGAGGTTGTGAGAGTTGAATTTAAATATATTTGTGTACCAGGAAAACAAGAACCGAGTCTGGGTTAGGTAAGGTAACTAAGTTAGAAGTTAGAAGTCCTTTCTTTTCTGCTGTCTGGGGTCAACTATTTCACAAGGTAAGTTCACAAGAGAAAGTCTGTTTTCATCTTTGTACAGTACACAGATAAATAAAAAATTATTATATAAAAAAACATCTATATGCATACACACACCAGACAAACACAGAGATGCACAAATCCATGACCAACACTTGGATGTCCCACAGAAACTGGCCCTCCTCTCATCCTCAGGATAAAAGGGGAGATAATGCATTATACATTTTCTCCTCTTTTTAACTGCTCATTACAGTACAGTCAGAGCCGTTGCCTAAAAGCAGGTCGTTCCTAATGAGACGAAGCCTGCTACATATAACCCCGTCTTTTTCATTCAAGTCCAGTGCTTCTCCTGTCTCACACAGTTGCCAGCGATGTTCAGACCCAACGACCGAGCGGTTCATTGCAGACGTTTCCTACGTTTTGCTTCGGTACTGTAATCTCAGATTAATAGATGAATAAGTGCGGTGAACAGCGTGCTCATTATTTATATCACATTACAGGTGAGTCTATAGGCCGTCAGGATCACTTTCTCGTTTCATCAAATGCACGGATGAGGTGAATCCAAGTGAAAGCCATTAAGCCTCACTGATTTATTACAGCCTCTACCCATCATACATGCTGATAAAGACACGCTGATGACTAAAGGAAGGGTTTTTAAACTTCAGGATTATTAAAATGCAGATTATGTAAAAAGTGCCACCATTCGATATCAGGATTATATTATTAAATTCTCTTTGCAGCTGCTCAATACTGAGTTCAGAATGGAGCACGGCTACAATGTAAACCAAATTCTTCCAAGTTTTCCATTAATATGACATGAAATGCATTTGTACACTTTTGTTAATCAATAAATAGCAAACGTCTGTGTACATACACAGATCAGGCATAACATTATAACCACTGACAGTAAATAACAACTCGAATGACAATTCAATGTTCTGCTGGGAAACTTTTGGACCTGGCATTTATTTGTGTGGATGTTACTTAGATATGTACCACCCACCTAGACCAGACCAGACCACCCCCACCCCATAGCAATGACACTCCTTGATGGTAGCAGCCATCACCACTGGAACAGGCCTGATCCACAGAGGCCCCTCCCCTCAACCCATAGGACCCAAAGGGACCCACTAACAACATTCTGTTGCCAGACACCACAGGACACCCTCAGAAGACCCATGTCCATTCTCTGATGAGTCACAACTGTTTTGGAGGCACAAGAGAGACCTACACAATATTAGGAAGGTGGTCATAATGTTATGTCTGATTGGTGTACACTAGTAGCGAATGCAGTATTATTAAGTTTTCATGGTTTTGTTTTGGCACTTATAGCTCACGAGTTAGGTTAAGAAATGTTTACAGTCCTGATTAAATACATATAAATGCATTGTGAAGCTTTCTTAACTGTATCCAAAGCACTTCTGTTGGTTTCGGATCTATCTCCTGGCTATTCATAATGATTTCACAAACAAAAAAAAAGCAGTCTTGGCAGAACTGCACAAGTAGGTAGAGGTATCTGTGGTCATTTTACGCACTCATCCAAACTACTTCACATTTGCCAGGTACATTGCTGGGGACTCAAGTTAGTGTTTGATGTGACTAAGATGAGCGGTAGTCATAGTTTGGCTAAAAGTTGTTTTCGGTTATGCTTTCACAACAGTAGGTCTTCGTCCTTAGCATCAGGGGGTGTCGACAGCTCTTTCACAAGTTTTTAATTACTGCATTCCCTCAAATAAAGCTGTAAACTATCCCCTCTAAACAAACACAGTTTGAACGGGTACTGAAATAAAGCACATCGTCAGCGGGACACAGATCTCTGACTGCAGCTCGTTCTGTTATTTGCTGGCTTGGATGAGCGTTCTCAATAGGTTGCATCCGGCTCATTCTGATCACGTTTTTAGCAGGCGTTACACAAGTAAACCTAATACCTAAGAGGCTGATATGGAGTATATGAGTATCTCTTCTTAAAGCTACAGTGATATGCAGCCAGGGCCGTGGTTTTAAAGCCCTTAAAAAGATTTAGGCAGTAAATACCTTGCTTAACTCCGCAGTAAACAGATAGATTGGATACTACTAACTGTGATCTTGTTAGGTTGTGTCCTTTTGTAGCGGAAGCGGCACTGAGCTTAGAACTTGTTAATATAGTTGGATGAAAGCCTTCTGCAGAAGTCTATAAATTTCAGACATTTCTTCTTCTTTTTATATGTTTGAGTCAAAGCATTTCAATATTAAATACTTTGGTGTTTTATCTAAAACTACAAATGTTCGTGCTTCTTATTACTGCATTCATGTATTAGAGGTTTTGCAACACATGAAGTTGACCTTAATTTATAACTGTGGATATAATAAGCACTCTTGTAACTGTTTTTATATGGCACAATTTTAAGTATTAGGAATGTGTGACTTTATGAAACAGTTGCTTCAGTGGGGCACTGGATTATAAGACACGGAAATAACCATAATCTTGTGGGACTGTGATGCAAAGTATTGCCTCTTTCATCAGACAGACACAGAAGCTAATTGTTTAGCTTGTTTCATGCTGCCACAAATGCCATACCAGGTCTGCAAATACCTACATATACGCTGGCGTTCTGAGTTTCTGATAAAAGTTCTTGCCTTTGGGGCCTTTATAATGATCGAAAAAAAGCTTTTTTTCCATAACAAAGAATAATTAGTTTTTTTTGCAATACGTCATGACAATGTAAAGTCGACGGGCGAGTGGGAGGAAAAAATCAAACGCAGCAACTCAACCAGGTTAATCCTGTTACCAGCTCTCGTACAGATTTGCTGCCCTTAAACGATAAACTAGAAACGCCAAACTGCAGCAACTATGCCAGATAATGCCAAACGGACAACTTGGGAACTTCAAATGTCAGATTTGTACATAATCCAGAGTCACAATAGACTTTGTGCTTGTTTGCCTGTGAATGTAGTTCCTTCTGCCTTTCAGTCAAAACCAAGATGTCCAGAATCGGGTATACTGATGCAACTCCACACTCAAAACTACCCCGCACTTGTTAGGAATGTGGTTTTCTTTTATTATCAACATAAAAACAATGTTGTTGTTTTTTTACCTTTTGTACTACTCACTCTCCTGAGTAAAGCCCCAACCACTGACTCACCCAACTTACAGATGGTTCCACTGCGTGACAGTGTGAGTCTGCATGAGTGTGTGCCTGCATAAATTTGTAAGTCTGCATACTTATGTGGTTAAAAGCCATGATCTAGGGCTAATCAGTTTTCCATTGTGTTGTGCAACGTAGAGGAAGAGGTTCGCTTTCCAGTCCAGATTACAGCCTGGTCTTCATTAAAGAAAAGTAGACAGACAGAAATAAACATCTTTATGGACTGAAATTTTTCATCAGATGCTAAGTACAGGGCCAGGTTTGTCCTGAAGTGGATCAAGATGTTTAGAAATTCAGTACTACTGTGTTTCACAGGGAATACACAGGATGAACAAATTAATCAGTACATAAATACTATACTTAAATATGCAAGATATGTAGACTAATAGGTTCTCTTAGTCTCTAGTCATTCATACTACTCCTGACCCACACTTTGTACTTAATGTGTAAATAAACACCAATCAAACATTAATTTGTGACCTTGGAAACTAGCTTTAAGGGATCTCAAGAGTCTGTTACGTAGCTTTTCCTGAGCAGATGGAATTTGCCCAGTTGTCATGTAACTGTAATTTCCTTGTTGTCCAGAACGATTTAACTGCTTCTAACGTGTGACGAATAACATGTTCAGACCAAAAGTTGTGCGATATTATTGGACTATTCTCAAGCAGAAATGGACCGTTTAGTTTTTTTTTTTTTTTTTTGTGAATTAGGCTCACCTGCTGTGCAGCTATATTTATACCATAGTTGAAAACAGGATGTTATATGTAGCATCAGCCCTTTCAGGTAATGTGTTTTGGCCAGTCACATGACATGACATTCATCCCAACATGGCTCTACCTGTCACAGCACATTAAGTTTGAGAATCCCTTTCAAGAGTTTGCCACAGGTTTGTCTGAGACGGGCAGTTTCATTATCCAGACATGGATAATTACAGCCAACATGGATAAGAAATAATCCCAAAAATGTAAATTCTGATCAGGAAGATTGTGTGATGTGATCAAAATCTCCAGAACTTTCTCAGTTCTATTCATTCCTCAAGATTATGGATACACTGACACACACACAATATTTAACTCCAATGAAATATACTTGAAGTGATTAAATGCAAGTGCATTTCTCTCAACGGGGGTTTAAAATCTGCGTCTGTATCTCCAACTCCCTCAAAGCTGTCACTCATTCAGTGGTTCGGGGAGGTAAATATCGTCCATCTTCTTCTATCTCGTCCCAGTCTCTGTTTTCATCTGAACTCAGACATGTTCTCATTTTCATGACACAGTAAAACCTTTCAGAACTTTCTTCACTGAGAATTTACTTGGATGAGGCAACGATTGCACGTTCATGATATGTCCAAAGGGGGTTAATGTTTTTTCAGAAATGATGTACTTTTAATGCAGCGTGGATGTAGCTTAAAAGAGTAACCACCCCATTTTGGAAAAAAACAAAAACAAAAAAAACACTGCATGCCATTGGATAGTCCTACAACCATTCATAGCCAAATTCACTCTCCACTGTGCTCGGATGATGTGGATGCAAATACACCGATCAGCCACAACAATAAAGCCACCTTCCTAATATTGTGTAGGTCTCCTTTGTGCCACCAAAACAGTTGTGACTCATCAGAGAATGGACATGGGCCTTCTGAGGGTGTTCTGTGGTGTCTGGTAACAGAATGTTGTTAGTGGGGGGCCATTGGGTCCTATGGGTTGAGGGGAGGGGCCTCTGTGGATCATCCTTGATCAGTTTGGGATCTAGTGAATTTGGAGGCCAGGTCAACACCTTGTGCTGTTCTTCATGTTTTTTGAGTTGTTCCTAAACCATTTTTTTGCGTGTGCCTGTGTCAGGCCTGTGCTATGGGGAGGGGGTGCCTGGTCTGGTCTAGGTGGGTGGTACGTGTCTAAGTCACATCCACACGAATGAATGCCAAGTCCAAAAGTTTCCCAGCAGAACATTGAATTGTCACAAGATGGTCAATGTTATTTACTTCTCCTGTCAGTGGTTTTAATGTTGCGGCTGATCAGTATATGTCACTGTTACTGTTAAGTTCATTGCATAAAGTCTACCCAAACAATTTGATTGGCCTGGCAGATCTTTGCCAGAATATAATGAGTTTCCAACAAACTGACGGTGGAAAGTTGGTTTGGCTTCTAGGCTGACCAAACACATTAATATCAGCCCTTGTGCTCTCTCCTCATCTTTTTTTAATCCTGCTAATGACGCTTTGAAAGTGCTGGATGTTTCCAAGGCCCCAAAGAGAACAAAAACGATTAATATCTAAGAAGAAGTTCACATGGAAAAGTTGTCTCGGCTATACTTTTGACAACATCCCATGGCTTTGACAAATGGATTCATCACGTCAGCTAAGAATCTCCAAACCCATATGTATTCATTCATCTTCTGTAACCGCTTGTCCTGTGAAGGGCCGCGGGGGGGGCCTATCCCAGCCTATCCCAGCTGTCATCGGGCGAGAGGCAGGGTACACCCTGGACAGGTCGCCAGTCTATCGCAGGGCTACACCCATATACAGTACACATAGATTATCACATTCGCTTGATAAAACATGAGCTAGGATTTATCAAAACATAATCATCATCTTTTTCTACATTTCTACTTTGAGTATTTCCACAGTTTGGGCTCTTTCAGTAAAGGTTGTGAGGGTTTAAATGCTGTTTCCCGAGTAGACACCCGTATTTGGTCAGCTGAGGATGCAGAGCAGAGACAATGGGATAACTACAGTTGGCCTGAATCTAAGCTGCAGCTGTGGTACAACATGTACAAAGAATAAGAAGGGGTGGAAGGAATAAATACGGAAAGAAGCAAGAGGTAAAAGGACGGAGAGGAGAGGAAGAAGGCGACAGATGGGGATAGAAGTGAAGGACACTGTAACCGCTGTACAGTGGAGTGTATATGTGTGTGTGAGACAGTGAGAGACAGAGTATGTCATGTGTGTGAAGGGGCAGTGTGTAAGAGAAGAGCAATAAGGCCGGGGTTCTTCGAGGAGACTCACTCTCACTGTCACATCGATCAGACTACAGCATCGCACACACTCACGCAGCTGGCACCCCTGCTCTGTGCTCTTATTGTGGAAAATATGGCATGGAAGTGAAGCGAGGAGGCTCACGGATAACAAAGCCCGCTCACCTTTACGTAAAGGGACAGCTCGGCATTATGGTAAATACAAATTTAGATGAGGAGACCGATATTACTCTGTGTCGGTATGCTAAATATAAATCCACAGCTGGCAGCTAAGTAGCTTAGCTTAGCATAAAAAAAAAAAAAAAGGAAGCTGGGGGAAAACAGCTAACCCGGCTCTGATTTATGAACTGTACCGTTGTTTTCAGGTGGCTGCAGTGATTTAATTTCACTTCAGCTACCTGTTATGATCAGGAGAAAACACCCAAAATATGTAACGTTGCAATAACACATTGCCAACATGTGTGGGAATTTACTTGCTGTTTTAGAGGAGATATAGTGTGGCTCATAACGCCCATAAACCCACAAAATAAAACAAGATAAAACCCGTAAGTGAGCTTTAGATTTGAGATTTTGGTGCCCTTGCATAAAGCCAAGCTACCCACGTCCCTATGTTTTGAGTCTTTAAGCTAAGTTAAGCTAACGGTCTATAGCCCTATACTGAAAAGACAGACAGAAGAGTGGTGTCCACATTCTAATCTGCCTCTTATTAATAAAGAAAATGAGTGAAAATCTTCTTTTAAGGCCCATTTGGCTAACCCCATTGCCCATTTCAACTGAAACAGCACTGAATTTAAAGATCCGCACAGGTACACGAGCTTATGCAAAAACCCACATAGGTGCAAGTGTTATTTATAATGCAATGACAATATGGGCAGAGAATATATTATACTTGTTGTCTTTGTTCTGCCTCGACTCCAGGGAGGAGATTTAAAAAGGGGGCAGGGTAGATGTTCAAAAAAAAAGATAGAAATGGAGGCTGGAATCTTTAGTTGAAAGAAAATATCTTGCCTTTCAAACGTACTCCAAAAAAATATATATTAATATTCACAATTTTAGCGTACACATTCATTTCATAGGCAGTGGTGCACACACACACACACACACACACACACACACAGAGCTACAGGGTGTGCCCAGCATCAGCAAGAGTACTCTCTGTGCCTGCTCTCTTACTCCTGGTGCCCTTATTGGTTCTTGCCCAAGCCGGCCGTCCAATCACATAAGACCGAGCGATTCTGTGCATAGACTTGCAAATAATCTGCGGTTTTACAACAACACCACCACAATTATCTCTGTTCTCTCAGCTGATTCTGTAATCCTCAAAAAAAAAAAAAGAAAAAAAGATGAATGTGATGAATTACGTGAAGTCAACTCAAGATGCTTGTATCTTCGTGCCCTGCCCTTTTCCCAAACCATATATATATATTTCTATCTTTCCTTAGATACAGTACATCTGATATTATATGTACAATGATTCTATTGATGTGGCTATGCAAAACTGCATCTGTAAAAACAGTTGTTGTCTCCCTGAATCTGTTGTTTAGTAGAGTAGGGGCTTATAAAGCTGTAGTGAATTATTAAGCAGGGTGAATTATGGGGCTGGAGTGAGTGAACGAGAGAGAGAGACATAAAGGGGGAGAGAGAGAGAGAGAGAGAGAGGGAGAGAGGGAGAGAGGGAGACAGAGAGCGAGAGAGAGAGAGAGAGAGTGAGAGAGAGAGAGAGAGAGAGAGGTCTGGACAAAAATAGGTCAACCTAGCAGTGGCAACCCAGGGAAGTAGAAATGATTCTCTCTCTGAGGAGGAGCTTTGTGGTGTGTGCGCGTGTTTGTGTGCGTCGGGAAGCCTGCGTATTTGTCAGCAGCTCATGGTGTACACTAATTCATATTCCACAACAAAGCGGTTAAAGAGGAAAGGTTCCCCCCATGAGCCACGAAAGAGAGCTAACTGTCAGTAGTTTTACTGTAGGTGGAGGGTAACTCAAACTTCTATTGTACATATCATTAACACCTTCTTTGAATTCTGTTCCTCGGCTGGCAACATTGTGCTTTTTAGCAACGTTTAATTATGTACATGATATAGTTATACTGTTTTATATTATATGTTATAGCCAAGAACAAAGAGAAATAAAATAAAGCACCATGTTTTCCCAACCTCACAACTTCACACATGATTTAGTCAAATTATAAATATATATACCCCGCGACCCTTAACAGGAATAAGCAGGTACAGAAGATGAATGAATGAATTAATGAATATATATAATAATAGATAGATGCGCTTTATGTGCTTCAAGAGGAACCCAGTTATTATAAACAGTTTGTGCCTAAAGAACTAGTTAGCAATACATGTTGTAAGTCATAACATGCCGGCCAAGTTTTTTGCTGATAAGACTTTTTTGAATTTATACTCAAGTAGGTTTTGGATTGCAGGACTTTCACTTGCAAAGAAATAAGGTATTTTAGTTAGGTTTATTTATTTTTTTTACTTTGCAATTCTGCCTTTGCCCTAACCATGGCTCCAGAATGAGTGCACCACACAAAAGGAAGTGGAGCCGCTTGTAGCGTTAACTTGCAGTGGGAATGAATCCTCCTGGAAGTACTAGTGGCACCTTGTGACGGTTACAAAGCTCATAAGTAGACACTATTGAGGACACCGTGGCCAGTGATATTTATTGAAATGTGGGGGCTGATGAAGACACGTCACATCTATGCTGTTTGTGTGCTCGTTTATCTATTTAATTATCTTTTATCAAGCTTTTTTTATTATTTTTTTGTACCACTGAGGAGTTGCTCCAAATGTCACTGTGCAGCTGTGCAGTGTCAATAACAGCATCTGATTTAATTAAAGGACCAGTTCTGATATTATTAACTATTATAATATGATATTTAATTGGTGATTTAAATTAGCCATAGGTGTGCATGTGAGTGTGAATGGTTGTTTGTCTGCCTGTGTTAGCCCTGTGATGGACTGGGGATCTATCTAGGGTGTACCCCGCCTCTCTCAGCTGGGACAGACTCCAGCACCCCGCAATCTTCTACAGGAGAAGCGATTATTTAGATAATGGATGGATGGACTGTTTAAATTTGGCGAATGTTGTACAAAGAGTCAAAAACTTCCATAGCGGGTGAGTTTGCAGTGGGGGAATCTGAACTAATGACCCCAATATATCTAAAATCCTGGCTACGCAGAGTTGTATAATATTAATATTCAGATTAAAAACAAATCTCCGCCATAAAATATATTGTGTTACTTTTCTAAATACAGATTATTTATACCATCTATATATATAATGCAGCTGTTCACATCAAAATCCAGCTTGCAGCACAGACAGTTGCAGTTCAACAAGAGTTCAAACAAGAGTTCGGAGAAATGTTTTTTTTTTGTTTGTTTCACTGTGTGATTTCACTCCCTAATCAATTTTTTATCATCAGTTGAAATATTGGCTGCAGAAGAAGGATCCCAAAACTTATGAGCCACGCATCCTGTGGGGAACAGATCCACCAGTTGTTACCAAACAGCAGAGAGTGTCACCACCGAGTGCCACCGCACCTTGTGTGATGGTGTGTGTGTGTGCTTGGATGAATTTGTGTGTGTGTTTGTGTGAGCACACCTTTGTGTGTTTGTGGCTTACGTGTGTGTGTGTACTTATGTGATGAAAATGCACACTTCCTTATCTGTCCTCTGTGCATGTGTGCATCTGTGAAGGGGTGAAGAGGTTTATGTGTGTGTGTGTTTAAAAGTGAGAGAGAGAGAGAGGGAGAGAGAGAGAGAGAGAGAGAGAGAGAGAGAGAGAGAGAGAGAGAGAGAGAGAGAGAGGGGAGAAGCATGACCTACATTTGGCAAAGCTCATCGTATGAGCATGAAACTGCCTAACATCACCCCAGAGCTCCTCAGCACAGAGCCACACGATTGGCTGCTTTCAGCTCCAGCCTGACAACAGCACTGGCATCACCCAGGGGGAGGGGGAGGGGAGAGAAAGGGTAAGAAAAAGAGGAGGACATGGGGAGGAGGCACATACATTAAATACAAACGAATAGAAGATGCAAATAGATGTTTAAATGAAAAGCAAAAAGAGAGTGTGAGAGTGAGAAAAAGGCACCAATTAGAGAGTCTCTGTGTATATATTTATTTTTTACTTGCACTACTAACATTTTGGAGACAAGAATATATTTTACATACAAACCTGTATTTTATTGCAACCTGTTTTGGAACAAAAGAGCTAGTAGATTAAATTAACGAGACTTTTTTTTAAGAGTCTACAAACGATTGTCCACCACTTTGGTCAACTCAGCCGTTTGATTGATTGCCACGAAATCCATCATCCAGGGAATTAATCATGATGAGTTTGGTGATCCTTAACTTTGGAAATATCTCAAAAACTTTTGCATTAGTCAGCATGAAATTTGGTACATGCATGATAACTCGCTAATCTAAGGTGATGAATTCAATGAACATGGCACCAGCTACATATCAGCTTGTTAACAATGCATGTTGTTGATGGAAGCATTTAACTGAAAGTAATGATGAGCCTCTGCCTAAGTGCAGCCTAACAGAGCCCCTAACATGGCTGTAGAGTCCTAGCTGTAGTGACTTAAACAAAACTAAACAAACTTAAATATGCCACTGAGGTGGCGTAGGGGTGAACTTGTTCAGACGCGTGTTCTGGGACAAACAATAAACAGTGTCCACCGCGTTTCATATGTTTGGATTCTTGAAATCCATTTATTTTCAGTCACAAAAAATACTCTCACCACGTTGAAAATACCACAGCACTGTCCCAAATCCACATACTTAACACGTCAGCCATTCCGTCAAGCTCCCGGTTGACACGGTCAAAAACTGTTTGCTTTCCCCACTAACACACACACCTGATTTCCCTCACCTGTAACTTAGCTATATGCACTTCCACACTGGTGCTCCCCCTAGGTAAAACCCCAGAACTGCATGTAAATACATGAACACAGTGATTTAAATTAACGAGAAGTGCAAAATATATAATGGCTCCTGCACTAGGCTTCTTATTGTTATAAACAATATATGAAAAAACAATGTCAAAGAGTGGCCACACAAAAAAGCAGCTAATCTCAACTTTATGCAGCACGAGTTCCAACTCATTATGTGCCTGGCTGCTGCAAGCAACTGATTTCAGTGAAAAACCCCACTGTGCAGTACCTGTACCAAACAGCAGGTAAACACTTACAGTGAATAGCTGGTGAACATAGTGGAGCATTTAGCCAAAAGCAAATCTTTCTCTTTTGGGTTAGCTGAGAATATGCGAGACATAAGAGACAAGCAGCAATGTGGCAACAAGAAGCCCTGGCATTTTAATAAAAGTGAGTTGCAAAGTTGGCGGGTATCGAGTTGTACTAACCTCAGTTTTGAGGCAACGCGACTGAGATATCTTCCAATAGGAGTGACAGGTATAGCCGATTTACATCAGGTTTCCCTGAATGTTTACTGCAAGAGAACACCGTGTGTCACTTTGGGTCCTGCACACAAGTTCACCATGCTTATGCAGGTAAATCAGGTGATCCCAGATGGAGTAGCAGCGTCAATGACTGCCTTTGTTTTTGATCCTTTGATCTAAAACTAGGCGTATCTGTGTACCAAACCAAAATTGGTGCAGTCGAACGTAGGCTCAACACGTCTATACACTAGCAAAATTTTACAGCCTGCTAGTTTTACTCTGAAACATTTGAATTGGGAACTATACAAGTGGGTTACCTAGGCAACCGGAGCCAGGAACATCCTCTAGTGACCAACTGTCACCTAAAAAGTGATGGCTGAAGTGTTCTACATGTGGACAGAGCTTTAGGTTTTGACAGGCTTGGGATGCAACACCCTTCTAAGTGACAAAAACTTGATCTGACCTCTGTTTGTCAGCTCTTACAGTACTGTGCTGCAAATCATCAGTTTGTAGTGGCAGCTCACGTGACCAAAGACGCCCAACTTTGAAGCTACGCACGCACATACATGTGCGCACATGCACACCCACACACACACACACACACAAAACCCCTCTTTTCCACCTCTGTGTCCCACTCTGGCTTTATTTCTCTTTTCACTCTCTCTCTCTCTCTTTCTCCGAGATCCCCAGGCACAAGGCATTATGGGAATCACTCTTGCACAGCTCTCGCTCTTCACAGCTTTAATCTTTAAGTTGTTTCCATAGAAACAACTAGGTTCGCTCAGTTGATAACTGTTGGGAAGGCTTGTAACGCTATAGAAGAATGTCCTCACCCAACAGATACCTCCCCCACACGCCGACAACAGAGGAATGTCTTAGTCACTGTAGACTCATTGATCCACTGATTATAAATAAAAGAGACAGTGTCGATGATTAATGGTGATGTCAGTCACAAGGGACCAAAATAACAATAGCATGTTGATTTTTATTTTTTTTAATATTCCTTGAATGAATATTACCAGGTGTTCAGTAAAAAAAAATGACGTGTAATTATGGAGAAATACATTTTTAAATGGTGGTTTCAGTGGTGCATAATATTTAAAGGAAAGCTGGCTGACACCAACTCACCTGCATGTAAGAGACTAGCAGATGACATTTTTTTTATATATTTTTTGAACTCATTGCCCAGTTTGGGTTATTTCAAGTTAATATAGCTGCAGCAGACCCCCTCTGTTGTCCTCAGGTACAACATGCTGGTGTCTCCTCAGTTGACTCAGAAGCCTCCTCCCTATGAACCCATCTACCCCTCTATACATATCGCCGTCCGCCTCCGTCAGACTCTCCGATGTGACGTCTGCAGACACACACACACGCAGACACAAAGCTCAGAAAATGTAATGTGCTAGTGTAATAATGTATATTTAAAGATGTGTTATTAATTTGAATGGCTAGGTAAACAATTAAGGTCCACTCAAAAACACACACACATACACCCATTCACACCGTGACCAGCGGTAGGAGTCTTCCTCAACACACGCACAGCGGGAGATCACCCCCCACCCCACCCACCCACCCTCGCTGCATATGTGCCGGTTTCCATGGAGACACGCAGTTAAAAATAACATGGGCGATGGCTTGTCTTGTGCCATTCCACCAACATGGCTGAAGCATTCACAAACACACACACACACACACACACACACACACACACACACAGTAGAGGAATAATATTGGCTGAAGTTTGTTAAAGAAACACAAAGAGCTATATAAATAATATCACCCTTCCTGGCGTGATAGTGCCATTTATCCCCACCGTTCAGCTTCTGATCTACGCAGAAGTGATGTTAGATATTTTTTAACTAACTTTAACTTCATTGTCTGGACCTATAGGATGTCATTTTAAATAATCTGCACCTTTTGTTGAATTTTTTTGGGTAATCACGGTATAAAGTCGCTCCGTTATTCATTCAGCAGACACACAGCAACATTAGCATTCATTCAAGCCTTGTGACTTGGACAATGTCCAGTATTCACTCAATACCGAGGGAAGTATGGCTTCTTAGCTGCTGAAGGCTCCACTGTGTTCAGGAACAAGTCTCCAAGTGTGTCTATTTGCCAGTTGGTACTGGGCAGGTAGTTTAGAGCGGATACTGTATATAAGAGCTTTTTCTTTTTGGTGTTGTTTGAAAGCAGCCTCTTGTGTCTGGATATAAGGTTTAGGAATCAGTGAACCAAAACAGTTAAATTATCTACTGATAAATGTGTGCATCTGGTTGATACTAGCAAACCAAAACCGTGTTAGCTGCACATTAGGACCTTTAATCCACTGTGGCACTAAAACGATTAGTTGGTGCGGCTTTAAAGTTACGTGAAAACGATGCCGTTTGTGGGCTTGACTGAAGCTCTGTTTGGTCACAGTCGCATATCTAAAAGCGCTTTTGATGTTACAAGTGATTGCGTTTGCGCATTAAACTCTTAACTCGTCTGTATCTTTGCAAACGAAGACACTGCTCAGACAAAAAGCTGCAGGAATCGCGATCGCCCAAAAACAGAACAAAATCGAAACATTTTCCTCAACCCTTATTATTTTCTCGATATTTCCTTTCTTGATTACTGCCTCTTTAGGAAGAACGCTGCAATATTGATGAGGATTGGGGAACTACAGAAGCCTCAGAAAGGTTGAGTGGGGAGACGAGGGTCTACAACAACATGAGAAATCATAAAACATTGATCTCCTCCTGCTGCTTCTCGCAGCAAGCGTGTCCACACAAACATACTGTGGGATTTTGATCACTGTTAGTGTTTTGGGTTTTTTTTGCCTCAAATTTAAGCATAGTACTCTTAAATTCCACACTTCTAATCTTTTTTAAATAGTTTGTGTATATGTAATTATTATTTTTTTTTTATTATTTCCTGGTACCTGTAATAAAAAATAGTTAAATCATAAGCCTTTAACCTCAAAATGGCCTTTTTAAATCACTGTTTATGTATGAATTTAAAAACAAATAGATGCTACAACATGCTATGTAACTATTTATTGCAACGTTACATGGCGCAGTGGTTTTACACATTAAGAAAATGTTGTGTTTTTAACAGAATATTGACTCTATTGTCTCCATGAAGGTGTTAAATATGCACACTTTGGCTTATTTGTTTTTCCAGACAGATCCTCCCTTTGGTAAATCCTTCACTCTTTATGTATATAAACCATAATAAACCCAGCATTTCAGTGACATTGTCTGTGGCTGTGTGTAGTATTCATGTTGCGCCACTAAGGGGCAGCACAGGAGCCTTTTCAGTCCGTTAATATTGGGTAAACAGCGAGTGCAGAGCCAGGAAATAATCCCTTGAACATTTAACCTGCTGTTCTGTTGTTGATATTTTCTCTGGCTCGTCGGAGTCGCCGTGACGTGGCGGGCTGCTATAAATAAGACTTTTGCATTTATTGTCACACGATGTGACTCGCCTCTGTTTGCCGCAGCAGACAGGTCTCATGCACACAGTCACACACTTGTTAGAACATGAATACGGCGCAGGTCAGAGGGGGCAGAGCAGAGGGATTGAGGAGGACAGAGGATGAACAATAGTGCAGGTGTGCAGCTGTGGAAAGAGGGATGGGGAGAGGGAATAGGGGTGGAGTGATTTATTCATTTTGTCAGGAAGACGAAACAAAGATACACAAACATGAAGACATTTGGAGAGAGAACAAAGGATATTTGTCATCAGCACTACTATCAGAATCACCAAACCAAGAGAGATCAAACTGAAATCATTTTAAGTGACTTAGAAGATGAGTCTGATACACTGATGGTGGCCTAAGCTCCTCAGGCAGGAGAAACCATTACGGCCCTCTCCAAGAAGCTCGGGTTACGAACCAGTTAATATGCGGTTGAAAGGTCTGCGATCCGGCACTGATGTTTCAAATATCGCTCAATACCACAGCTTGACAAAAGACCCGAGGGACGACAAGCTATTAAGGACCTCCCAGCAGTCCTGTTTAGGAAATCTGCTGTAAATACCTTAGGCAAGCCGCAAAGTCTCTGTACATTTAATAATGGTAGTCATGTTCTATTATCATTGTGCTGATATTGATGACGGTGAAAGCGTGTGCAGACACGTGGTGGGTTGTGTATTCGGTTGTTGCTGTGAGTGTGTGTGTGGGTGTCGGTGTCATTCCCGGGCATGGCGGGAGGCTGAAAGCTCCTCGAGCAGACTGCCAGCTCCAACAGCTCAACTCCAAAGTCAGTGAACTGCCAGAGCTCCAGATTACAGCAGATTACCGGGCAGGGTGCTCGTACACTTTCTCTGTTTGTGCGTGTTTCATGCTGTTGATTTAGCAACCACATGGGGGATGTCGATTCCTCACAATGAGTGTAAACAAAGTTTCCTT
Organism: Chelon labrosus; assembly: GCF_963514085.1. Classification (NCBI taxonomy): domain Eukaryota; kingdom Metazoa; phylum Chordata; class Actinopteri; order Mugiliformes; family Mugilidae; genus Chelon; species Chelon labrosus. Next base: position 7,962,791 of record NC_140339.1, read on the forward strand.
GAGGAGGGGACAGTTAATTACACTGAAAACATATTTGTGTTCAGTTTTGAATTTGAAATTCTTCCGTTTCTTTTACATTTCTGCCTCACTGCTGTAAACTTTATCCTCAGTTTGACGGAATAATGAGTCACATAGCAGCACAATCTCATTCTTAGATCATGACTTTTTGGTGGCAGCAATAGAAAGATTGAGCACGTGATACATATTCCCAGCATGGGGTGGATTAATACATTAATACTTTGTGTCGGAACCCCCTCCCTCCTCATTTTACTGCATCATAAAGAGATTATGGTCAGGAAGAGGCCATGCCCAGGCAGGATCCTACCATTTGACACAGGCGGACGGGGGGGTGGTGAAGCGTAGAGACAGGAAGACAGAGAAGGGTTCAAGTCTGTGATGTGTCATTTCTCGTGAGTGCGATGCGGCTCTAAGCGAGGCCAAAGTGGAGCGACCGCGTACTCTGTTGACATAAAGAAGAATTTCCTTTCAGTGACACACTGGGTCAGATGAAGGGAAGACAGAGCGGGGACAGCAGGTGGGTGGTGGGAGGGCGGGTGAGGAGGTGAAGGGGGAGGGTTTACATCTGCAGATGCTGTCAGTCTGGCTGCTGGAATTGCACAGGAATGTTTTGTCTGCAGGAGGAAAATATGGTGGCATTACTGAGGAACAGATGATAAGGTGTCTGCAGGAGGAGAGGAGGAGTGGCAGAGAAAGACAAAGAAGAGGACGAGAAAAAGAAAGAGTAGACAGCCGCTGACCATGGCTTTGGCTTGTCTCGGTATAGGCTGTGTCTCTGTGCGATCCAAAGGTAACATCAGTGTGCATCATTGTGTGTATCTTTTCTTATTATTATTGTCCATACTGGTAAATACCTTTTAACTATGCAGCTGTAGTGTCCCTGATGTGATGTTACTGTGTGGCAACACACCAGGAGCAACTCTATTCATACCATTCTGTTTGTTGTGCCACAAGATGAGCTTGTTGCACTACAACTTAAATAATGTGTGCTGAGTACCTTGTCAATTTTCTATAAAATGATGTACTAAAATATTTCCATGTGATGGAACCATAGACTGTATAAAGATGGACCCAACTGCTTCTCAAAAGTGAAGTCAAAGCAAACAGAGCTCCCCCTGGTGACTGGCTGCAATATAGGTCATAAGCTCCACCTCTTCCAAGTTAGTGGACAGGACTTGGGTCAAACTAAAATACATGACAAATACATTTATTTTTTCAAGGATGTTTTCTGTCATTTCAGGTAGTTAATATAATGTTGATGCATGTTCAAGAGTCAATTTTTTGGATGAGTTTCTTCGTAGTTAGTTATTTGACGCTATAGAAACAGGATGTGACATAATGGCGACTACCAGTTGCCATGCCAACTGCTACATAAAGCATCCTGTGAGGCCGTTAGAGTTAAAAAAAAAAAATAATTTGAAAATAAGTACAGCGTATAATCCAGCATCTCCTTGTAACTGGTGAACGTAGAGCAGAGTTTAGTATAAATCAAACGAACGCAAGTGAGTCTGCCGGAAGTGTGGGCAGGTCATCGATAATGCAGCTCTGCGTGGTGCCACTCTCAGGTCGCACTGCACAGGCTCTGGCTCCAAACTCGCAAGATGGCGATGCCCGTATCCCTGGGAAACTAGCGTCAGCGTAATTTCCCACACATGGGATTAATAAACATGTCTTATGTCAGTTTGGCCAATGCAAGGAAGTGGCGACACGTTGTCCATATTTATATACAGTCTATGGATGGAACCATGGTGCAACTATAGCAATGAATATTTTATTTTATAGTGTAAACATGGCATAATTAGTTGATTGATTGGATACCTTTGGTATTTTTGTTAGCTGAAGACAAGAGTTAATTGAGCCATTTAATGTCAACACTGATCATATAATCAAGAAAACAATAAATAGATGAACTGTTATTTGCAAACTAATGAAGTTGAAACTAAGCAGAAACTTTAAAGTGCAAGTGGATGTTACCTTGAACAACTGATATTTGGTTGCAATGCATTTCGTGAGGAGTTGTATTCCACTACGTGTTTCTACCCTGCAGGGGGGTGAATGTAATGCTGTTATTTCTGAACGTTAACCCGTTTTTCTGCAAAAGTTGGCACACTTTGATCAACGCGGCTAACGCACGCTGCACGTAGAAAGTAATGTCACAACTGCCGATGAGACGAGGCGGTGCGTGGTGTGAGCTGTCATAAGCTCACTAGCAGTGCACAGCTTCCCTCTGCAGAACTGGCCTGCTAGTGTTTCTTATATAACAGCTGTCTACTATGACAAGATTCTGCAGCTACTGCCATAGGGAGTGTGCTGCCTGACCCAGATACACCCTAATACATTCTCTACCGATGACTTCCATTCACCCGCATCTGGACCGGAGAGAGATCTTAATTCAGTGTCCTCATGCAATTGTCGTGGATGATTGTGCCAGCTTGTAATCTCTGTTTTCTAGTTTGTTGGCACGGCTCTTTTATTGCACTACACTGTTTCTTCTGTATGTAATGAAAGAGCAAGAAGTCGCTGTGGTCCACTACTGACTCTCATACAGTGATTTCATTTGCTCAAAATGATGAAATCTTAGTTTGGATTTCTTTCTGTTCATTATAGTCCTTGTTCTCTGCATCCTTCCTCTTCTTCACTACAAATATACTGATATCAGAAAATATAAAGTCGGCCAGGTAATAAAAATCAGATCCATTAGCCAGATGAGGGTGGAGGGACGCATAAAATACATTTTAGCTAATAACATATTTAAAGCCTTTACATTAACATTCACAGTTGATAGCCGAGAAGTTGTAAATTTCACAAATTATATTGCGTCCTTGTCCTGATGCTGCACAACTTCTGGTGACTGACTGATCGCAGACTTGATGTGTTCCACTTAAGTTTAGAAGTTTATATAAAGCATGTTTGGTGCAAAAAATAAGTTGTGGCTATGATGTACAGTTTGTTTTCCTGCGCTTCGGTAAATCAGCAGAGAATTTTCAAAGAAAATACCTGACCACTATTAATCCACTACATTTCCTCATCACATAAAGGCTTATTGAGTCTTTTGATTTATAAATTTAAAGCAAAGCGTAAAGTAGCTTCTGCTCTCTTGCTACCAGTATGTACTGCAAAGATGCAACAAGAAGGTAGAAGCATCCCTAGCATCCCAAAATCAAGTCCACTCACCTCTCTCAGTTGATTCCTGCCTTTACATGCATTGTAAATATTAATTTTAGCACTACATGTACTCATTTTAATAGCCACATTCAAAGTCAGAGTTAAAATGGCCATAATGAAGAGGCAAGGAGCAATAATCACTTAAACATGGGGATAATGGTGCATGCTTTCAGATATTCAGAAATCAGCAGATGAAAATGCAATTTTCTACTATTCTGCAAATAATAAACAGTTGGTGGCAATGAGCAACAGTCAAAGTTTAAGCAAGGCAACGAGATGGGAAGCCTGATGATGAACAGAATAATGGATGGACGGTGTAAAGAGGGAGCTGAACAATTAACAGTACAACTTTTTGCTTTTGGAAGAGCTGTAGAGCTAGCACACCATTTGCTGTCTCTTTGGTAGAGCAGGAGCTTCAGTGATGTTTATGTCACATGCGTCATGTACACCATAATTTATTTCCTAAATCTGTTGACACATTTTACATACATTTATATGTAGAGAGATTATTACTTTGACAGCAGTTGTTAGACTCTGGAAATATGTTGACCTTTTTACTTCGTTCTCAACTTCCAACATCTTCACTTTGGAAAAACACCATAGAACAGGGTGGCTATAAATCATTTAGTCTTCACTCATTCATAGTCTTGGCAGATATGTAGAACAAAAGCTTAAGAGAACAAGTCAAAGGCTGCATACTTTCTTGCAGCTTTCCCAGAGAGATGACTACCTGAAGAGAGTATGAATGTTGGCTTGTTGGAATGTCAGTCTGTCAAATTTTGTCCCTTAAAATGTCTGGAGACAACCCCGCCAGCCTGCAGTTGAGATTCCAGATATGTGTAGGGTGGAGTTTCAAACATTTTGAACCCCTCAAAAGCATCTAACTTACAATACTGACCTTAATTCACAGGGGGCAGCACAACATACATATTATAGACAGATTGTGGCAATTTTACACATAATAATTTTCTTATTTTGTTTTATTTGTTCATCCTTTTTTTGTCTTGCTAAAAATTTATCAGCATCAAATTGCATCAAAGTTCATAAACTGCTTAACCACAAGCATCTGCACTGACTATTTATAGTTCTTCGAGTACTTACACCCTGTGCATTTGCAGTATTGTTCTGTTTTTCCTCTTTTGTTTTTCCTGCATTTCTTGAACTCTACCTCCTCTCCGTTCTTGGCGGTAACACTGCAAGCTGCACGTGTGATAGGATGAGTGGAAGCACAGATGGAGGGATACGGTGAAAAGGAAACGAATGATGAGTGAAAGACCGCAAGACAGGGTGTGCATTAGACAAACGTGGATATTTGCTCAACCGTGATTTGGCTGGATGTTCAGCAACGGTTAACTGTAAGCTTCATTATAATCGACTGCAGCTAAGGAAGGTGACGTGCTTAGAGATTTGTGATTAAGGCTTGAATCACGCGACACACTCTTCAGAGTTTGCTGTTTTGGTGTTGCCACCAGGTGAAAACAAAAAACTGACAAGTTCCTGGGACAACTCATTCTGAAGACAAGTGATTAGAGTTTAACACTTTGCACAACTAGCTGGACTTTGCTAATGTTTTATTAGCTTTATTGGATTAGCTGGTTGCTGCTTTAGTTGGATATTTGAGCTCTGTTGTTTGAGCTTTACAGAATGAGTTTGACAATCAGAAATTATCTGTGCTCACATTAAATTTAACTGGAAAACAAACTTGCACATCCATTCACTATCTTTTAAACTATGAGACATTGTGTATCCTATGATTATACTTCGGGAATTGACAACATTGCATCATAGCTTGAGGACAGAGCATTCTTTTTACATCCTAAATCATGCCTGGACGGGGCGTGTGTGAATTCTTTTGATAAAACAGCAGGGAACCGGCCACAGAAACAATCCACTAATTTAACTGTGTCACAACAACTAGGTCAGCAACCTAGACTGTTTTCGAGACACACCTTTCTTTGTGCCTAGTCCCACTATTCTACTCGCCTGTCCCTGTTTACTGACGCACAGCAAGGACCAATATGAAAGGTGTTTTTGCATACTGAGCAGAATCGGGATTACGTTAATACCATGAAGTGTTTTATAATCGCATCCTTTCAGTTAGTTATCTTCTACTACAATGCTGTTTCATCTTGCCAGCGTCTTTTGGTTGTATTTCATAATCCTTATCTTCACAAATGTTAATGACACAACGTGTGCCATACAAAACAAGAGGGTAACTTTACCTGCACGCGACTCTCTTTAGAGCAGGAAGCTGTGTAACTGTTTATTTAGTGCAAATGAGCTGGCTCTCTGTGCGTCTTTAACCTTGCAGTTTTAATCGGCCGAATGCAGCTGACGCGAGCTTGCTGATTTAATTGCGGGCCAACACGAGCCTTGATGAGCAATGAAAGGTTGCCTGGCTACAGATGTACAGTGAGGCTTTCAAGGACACAATTGCATTTTGAATTCCGAGTTAAAGAAGGAGGAAATAGGATTCATAAATACAGCTAAAAGGGCTTTGAGAGCAGATAAGAGAGATGAATGATCACAGTCCTCGCACTCTCTCGCTCCTCGTCTGAAAATCAACAGTTTTAAGTCGAGACTGAATGAGGAAGTTATACATCATTCATGAAAGCAGAGGTTTTTTGATATTCTGATAACAATACATTTTGGTGGTGATAAACATGAAGGACAGTGGTTTGCTGGTGAGTTTCAGGTGTGTGTTTAGCTGCCACCTGCTGGTGTGTCATTGATGTGCCTCATGAGCATTAAAGCACCACACAGAAATACAGAGGACGGTGATATTCTTCACATCACGATGTATAGATAGATTTGTATGTGTATGAATTCATAATATTATTTTGCTTTATTTTGCATATTTTTATGTAATGATTGGCTTTACGGTTATGCTAATGTGATAACGGGGGGTTGATTGTAAAACATGGCCTGGATCTAAGCTTACAGGACAACTGCTTCAGAGTCAATGAAAAACTCAAGAGTCTTGAGGTTATAAATATGTCAGTGGCGTCATGTATCTGCGTCATTGCCTCAACTTGAGCCCCTTTCTTGAAAAAGTGGCCAAAAGGTACGATACTTTTAAGACATTCATTATTTGAACATGCATGTATAAATAATGTATACTGTCTTACTTTGTATTTGGACTTATACACAAGAAGGATTCATTCCAGGAACTACATTTATGGACAATTTTAGTTTGCTAAATGCTAATCCATTATATACTCTACTGTACACCGTTTAAATATGTTTTAGTAAAAAGTCAGCAGAGGGCAGCAACTTCATGTAGCACTAAACAGGAACTTAAAAAGCACTTAGATGAGACTAATTTAACTTAATAGTTACTTTACTCACATGATGGAGGCTGCATAGGGCGATTTACTTCCTAGCTAATCTGTAGCCACAGGGCTTGTGGCAGCTTGCTAGCTTTGGGAAGCTACTGTCAACTGAGGCAACATCAGATCTTTCGTTGACCAATACTTTTTGTCATCATCTTTGTTGACTAAATTAACACTGGTTGACAGTAAGTTTTACAAGCTCGCACTCAGGTAAGCACCTATATAAAATAAAAGGGCACACTTCTTCTTCTTAGTGTGTGTCCTCAGTACATACACTTGAGTACTTGGCAGGTTGTTCTAAGCATCAATGCAGAGCGTGCAAAAGTTCTTCTATGGATATAGACGGTCTCAGCGTCTTCAAGTAATCCCAGACTGACTGCATGATGTTGAGACCAGTGCTCTGTGGGGCCAAAACATCAGTCTCCTTGTTTATCTTGTTGCTGAAGATGGTTTTGGAGGATGAAGATGGTTTTGGAGGCTCCATGAAGTGAATCTTGGATGTGAATGAAAATCTAAACTTCCAAATTGCCTAAACCATTTGAATGGTACAATTGGGGTGTCCTCAGTTAGAACTGAACTACAGACAGTTATTCTCTCAATAACATGTTCTGTTTCTCTGCTTTCATTTTAGCGGTGTCCAATCTGGATATAGAGAGCAAGCTTTCGGCTCACTATCAGGCTCCGTGGCACCAGCAACACAACGTGTTTCATCCTTGTACCCGGTCACCATGTCTGGAGGAGCTGCACAGAAACGCTCAGCTCAGTCTCCGAGCTCTGCATCGAGGTGCGAGAGGCTGATCCAGGTTGCGCGGTAACATTATGTTGCGTACAAATTACAAAGATTGTGATTTTTAATCTATGTATTTGGGATGTGCAGACGAGGAACTGCGCCAGCGGTCCACGAGTCGAGAGAGAAGCAGGGTGACCATCTCTATCTCAGTGGCGCCCCCCATGCCCACCTTCCCCTCACCGCACTCTATCCGCCGGCAACAGAGGAGTCGCCTGGCACGAGCGGTAAGATGATGAAAATACACCCATCAGCCACAACATTAAAACCACTGACTGGAGAAACAAATAACATTGACCATCTTGTGACAATACAATGTTCTGGTGGGAAATTGAGGTGCTACTACTGGTTCTTTTAACATTCCCACTTGGAAGCTATTAAATTCTGGGCTAACTTTCATGAAAAAGTTGTTTAAAAACTCCAACATGTGAATAAAGTGAACCTAAAAGTCCCCCCCCCCCCGCAATGTGTGGAATGAGGGATCACACATTTTAGGCTTATTAAAATCTTTGATTCTTATTTAATTTGCACCAGTTAACTGATACGACATTTCATTCTGATGTTGCCTTGCAGCAAGAGAGAGCAGAGAGGGAGCGAGAGTTAGACTACCAACCCAGGAAGGTAAAAAAAAAATAAAATCTCTCCGTACCTTCACCATGTGTAAATGGGAGATCACGCTATACTGATAAATTAGATTGCAGTATAAACACCATTTATGTAGCTTTCATGATTTGATTTTATTATTCATTTTATAGCTGCCTCCATTAAAGTTATGTTCTTTTCATCCTCATTTCTTTCTGATATCCGTAAAGGAGAGGACTGTGAGAGAAACGGAGATCCAGACCATACAGAGAAAGGTAATAAAAGTCCACATGAACGTAGGCAGAAAAAAATTTAATCTTCTCTAATTCAATTTAAGGAAGACGCTATTTTTTGCCTGCATTTGAACAATGCTTGTATGTGTGTTCCCTTCTAACAGGAAAGGCAAGGGAGAGAAGCAGATATTCAGACGATCCAAAGAAAGGTAAGAAAGATGCATCGAACAACTGTAACAGGCACCTACTACCAGATATATGAACTCAGGTCTCTCTTAATGCAGTCAATAATAGACGTAAGTGAACGATTTGAGCAAAGCAACAATGTATTGTATGTTGAAAGGCATTTCCGGCAGGACAGAAGAGTTTACCATAGAAGAGTTCTTTTAGACCTTTAGAAGGACGTGAATGTAATTAACCAAAGTATTGTCTGTCTCATTCATCCATCACCTTGTGACTTTTCTTTAACATTTTACCTAAAATGATTTAATCCTTTGCGTAACTTGGGTCACGTCATCTTTTTTTTAATTTATTTAATTTAATTCCTTTTGTTGTATTTTGTGTTTTGTGTATTTTGTAGTTTGAGTGCTTTTACTCACTTCACCCTATTGAGAGTTGCATCTTCATTCCATGGAATAGAAAGGTATAAAGTCTTTGTGTTCCTTCTGTTTATTCTCAAATCACATTAGTTGTTTGGTATTTAATTTTGTGTTCATTTTTGATAGTTACACTCTACTTTCCACTATAGTGGCTGTAGTATATACTGTATAGTCACAAATGTTACAGCAATTGTAAAATGTTGGCTATTTTATGGTACACATTATGGAAACTACAACTGTGGGACTGTATCGATACTTACCTTGTTTGTAATGTTGCCTGTTTCTTCCAGTCTACCTCGACAGGGGAGGGTGAAGGTGGTGAAGTCTTGGGAGGCCACAGAACCAAGGCCTCTGCCTCTAGTGCCCCCTCAACCCAGGATAAACAAACAAACTGGTCAAAGGAAAACGCCCCTCCATCAGATCAGAAGACACCTGGTGATTCTCATGCCGTCTCCTCCTGCATCATCCCCATCAATGTCACAGGTAAGCTGAAGAAAACGAACAAGACATTAAGTAAATAAGCATTACTGGTCCTAGTAAGGATCAAATGCCAAACACAGTCTGTTCCCAAATCTGAAATCATACTCAGACTTCCAGTATGAAAACAAGAAATCTTTACTACACTATATGGGAATGACTGCACACATATATATATAATACATATAAACCATTTAGCAACAATATTAAAACCACTGACAAGAGAAGGAAATAACATTGACCATCTTGGAGCAATGCAATGTTCTGCAGGGAAACTTTTAGACTTGGAATTCATGTGGATGTTACTTAGACATGTACCACCCACCGAGACCAGACCAGGCACCCCCACCCCATAGCAATGACACTCCTTGATGGCAGCAGCCATCCCCAGCAGGATGCAGCCTGAGACAGGCACACACAAAAGAACTGTTTAGGAACAACTAAAAAAAACATGGAGAACAGCACAAGGTGTTGACCTGGCCTCAGAATTCACTAGATCCCAAACTGATCAAGTATCTGTGGGATGATCCACAGAGGACCCTCCCCTCAACCCATAGAACCCAAAGGCCCCCCAGTGACAACATTCTGTTGCCAGACAGCACAGGACACCCTCAGAAGGCCCATGTCCATTCTCTGATGAGTCACAACTGTTTTGGAAGCACATGGGAGACCTACACAATATTCAGTCATAATGTTAAGCCTGATCGGTGTACATTTTTAGCTTTTTATATGTGGCAGGCTTCTCTGTTGTTATTGCAGGAGTCGGGTTTGACAGGGAAGCAAGTGCTCGTTGCTCCCTAGTCCATTCCCAGTCTGTTCTTCAGAGGAGAAGGAAGCTGAGGAGGAGGAAAACTATAACAGGAATACCCAAAAGAGTACAACAGGACATGGGTATGTTATAGAGCACACCTCACCACACATCGTTTACTGTATGGGTCGTTTGTATAGCTTTGGCAATGACTACTGCTGGTTTGATAAATTTGATTGCAGAGATGGTTTGTTTTGTTTTTTCTTTACAAAAAGGCTTATCTGTGAATTTGTTTTCAATCTGGTCATTCCTAATAATATTTCAGGAACTGAACACACTTTGTCTCTTGGCTTTCAGACTCAGATGAATCACCCGTAGCAAGAGAGCGCACAGTGATCATACATGCCAACCCACACCAACTCTCACTCTGTCAGGAAGACCTCTCAATTAGTGGTCGCCTCCATCACACTCGTGACTCTGGCTGCCAGACAGATGATTTCCTTATAGCATGTAAGTTTCTCAGAAAGGAGAAGTATTTTAGTTCTCTTATAGTTTCTTTAGTCTGTCAGCTCCCACATTTGACCTACAGGCTAGGAAAAGGAGTTTGCTCAAGCCATTCCTCCTACAAATAATAATTACAAAATGCTTGACAGTCATTGCTGTCTTGTGGGTTAATGCTTGCATCTACTCTACCTTCTCAGATATATGCCTTTGCTAAGTTTGAACAAGACAACTATCTGAAAGCTGCCGTCCTCAAACTAGATCAATAAATCTGGAGTTCAAATTATTTCTTGGTCTCCCTGGTCCACATGCATGTGAATTAAAAAATTTCTGCCTCTATTCCCCCCTCTATCTCCTGTTTTTCCTCTTCAGGTACAGCTGCTCCTTCCAGGAGGCGCATTAGAGCTCAACGTGGTCATCAGGGTATCCCTGCCTCTCTGTCCCATTCAACAGGCAATATTTCTTCCCTGGGTGACCAGTCAGACTCAACATACACCACGGCTGCAGCCCATGGTGGACGCCTGCGCTCACGTAGCCTTCCACGAGAGGGTGGACGCCTGATGGACAGTGACGAGGATGATGATGATGACAATTATGACGATGATGATGAAGATGAAGAGTTGTCACCATACGAAGCAGAGGACTTTATTCCATCTGGTCCCAGTCCAAGAATGAAGATGATGATGATGAAGGATGAAGAAGAAAGCACAGATGACCAGGCAGCTCCTGAGCCATTACAACTTGGAAGCCTAAAAAGGTTGCAGCGATCTGGGGAAAGAGACAGAGGGAGTGGAGGAGGTGGGAGCCCAGAGCATAGCTGGATGGAGAGGGGTCGTTCACGCTTGCCTCGCAAAGCTGACATGGGCAGCTGTGAGATTTCATCAAGTTCAGATACTTTCAGCAGCCCTATTCACTCAGTGTCTACAACCGGAGTCCTAGGCAGTCATGTGGACCATAAAGAAGACCACCAGTCATCCAGTGGAAACTGGAGTGGTTCAAGCTCCACCTGCCCCTCACAAACATCTGAAACCATTCCCCCACCCTCTTCTCCACCCCTGACAGGCTCATCCCATTGCGATTCAGAGCTGTCACTCAACACCGTGCCCAATGCCATTGATGAGGGATTCTCTCTCGATCCCTCATACCACTCTGACCTCAGACCCCAGGGCCAGGGTCACAGATCAAGCTCATTCACATCCTCAGCCACAGACCAGCTGGATGATGCAGGAGTTAGTACAGCCAGTGAGGGGGAGTGGACATACCCTCCAGACCAAGACCAGACTGATCCAGACCAAGATCCTGACCACACCCAAAACCTAAGCCAGAGCCATGGGTTAACCCAGGAGTACAGCTCCAAACAAGGCCTAGAAGACCAAACCTGTTTCAGTGACAAGATGAGCAACACTGAAAAGGAGCATGGCTCTCATTACACAACTGATACAGAGGGTTTCTACTCCTCTTCTGTGCATTTTGGGGAGTGTAGTCAGAATTACAGAGGTTACATGTATAACTATGCAGACCCCGGGCCTGACTGTGGTCAGTCCAACACTGTGGCACCACTAGTATCCCATGGAGTTTACCCCAAGCCCTCAGCTGAGTTGAGAGCAGGCACTATGACACTGGGGAGAACCTGTCGTCCACTGAGGAAACCGAAAATCAAACCTCCACCACCAAAAAGGACATCCTCACTGAAGGAGACCCTTGTTAGTGTTGATGTTGGAACGGACACACAGGCAGATCAGGATCAACCAAAGACGGTTAGTGAGCAAGAGCTTAACTTGTCTTCCACAGATATGAAGCTGGAACTGGACCTAGAGCTTGGAGGTGATCCAGAACCATTACAGACATCTTGTTTAGTGGCGGAGCCCTTGGGAAGTTGGGGGATGGGACTGGGTGAAACCGTAGACATAGTAGAGCCCATGTCCTTCAGCTCTGCAGATACACACTCATTTAAGGATGAAGGTGCTGTGCAATCTGACTATGCAGACCTGTGGCTTCACAACACTGAACTGAAGTCCAACAATGGTGAGTACACATCTATGTCCAACTCAAGCACAGCCACAGGTACTACTGTCATGGAGTGTATGAAGTCACCAGACAGCTCTTCCTCTTCCACAGAAACCCAAACCCAGGCCCTTGCACAGGCTTCAGAGACCAGAGCAACTAGTCCACCTCTCCCACCTGGAGACTTCAAACTTGGGTCACCTGAGAAGCTGGCTGGTTTGGCCTCACCATCAAGTGGCTACTCCAGCCAATCAGAGACTCCAACGTCAACCTTGCCCTCATCTTCTGCAGCGTTCTTCCCAGGACCACTATCTCCTTCGACCGGCAAGAGAAAGCCCAAAGTGCCCGAGAGGAAGTCTTCTCTCTCTTCCCTGCAGCACTTCCCCAGAGATGGAGCTTCCATTTCCTCTTGCTATAAGAGAGACCCAGACTTTCCACCTCCACCTTCTCAACTTGATCTCAATGTTCTCCATGGAGGCTATGTCAGACACACCCTATCCCACCGGACACACCACATACACACGCTCCACCATAGCAAACACAGAGTTGGGAATGTCTTAGCCACTGGCACAAAGCTGTTGGCCCCTGAGGCAAAAAATACCAACCCGCCGCCAAGTTCAAACTCTGCTTTAACAATTCCTAGTTCAAATCTACTGGTGATTACGCCCGCTGCTCTTCGCTCAGTGCAGCTGCATTCCATCAGCCAATCAACAGATCTGCAGAATTCTTCCACAACAAACCAGGAAACCACAAGTGGAACAGAGACCGCTACAAGACCCAAATGTACTCCTAGTGGTTCTAGTCTGGCTCCTCCACCTATTAACACTAGACCCCTCCCTCCCCGCAGACCACCTCCCAGACCACCAGCTCATGCAGTACATGATCATACCTCCTCGCCTGAACACTCGCAACCACCTCCCCCTGGCCGCCACCCTGATGGGCCTCCATCATATGAAAGCTTGCTACTAAGACAGGACCGCTATGGACCTGGAACCTTCTGGGCTATGACAGCCTTCAGAACCCGGATGGATCCATCATCAGACCTCTCCGAGGACAGCTCACCCCTGCATCGACCTGTGCCACGTGCTCCCCACCCTTCGCCTGTGGATTTACACACACATATCCACTCACACACAGAGTTCCGAGGTCTCACCCACTCAGCTCATGCGCACACTGAGTTTAGGGTTTTGGGGGAACGTTCGTTTTCCCAAGACGATGATGATGATGACGATGAGGAGGAGGAAGAGGAAGAGCAGGTGAAAGAGACACCGAGGGCTGCATGTTCCAGAGGAGGCATGCGATCGGACCACCCTCCACCCCCAGCATATGAGTTTGCTGGGATATCCCACTCAGACTCAGGACCCTGGGCTAGTCCAGTCAAAGTGCCTGGTAACACTATGGAGGCATCGCATCCTTACCTAATCAGCGATGCAAGGAAAGGAGTACATGAAGAGCAGGAAGAAGAGGAGGAAGTGACATCAGGTGCTACCAGAAGTGCCCATCAGCAGCAGCCACAGGACAGCAAAGACGACTCCACCACTCCTGACACTGAGGATTACTTCAGTAAAGGTAAGCTTTTAAACTAAATTAACTTTGGTAGAGATGACAGAAAAGATACCAGTGCTACTTAAAAAATAAGCTAACGACTGCTACAATAGTTGTATAATCCTGGAGTTTAAAAGAAAGAATGTTTATTATTATTTCAGCAAGTGTATACTAAATGATCAGACAACCAGAAGACATGTAATAGGGATGTTGTGTACTGCAGATTCCACACCCAGTGATAATTCGCTCTCCCCCCTGACGGATGACACCAAAGTGGACGATGACATTATCATCACGTCACCGAATAAGACCCGTACAACTGAGGACCTGTTTGCCATGATACACAGGTACTGTACATCTTGGCTTTGGTTCTCAATTTGAGAATACATTGTCTATCTTGTGCTTATGCTGTGTATCTCTTTGTCAGATATTTTCGTTGATCCAATTACTTTATAGTCTTTTATTATGTCTTTATGCTGTACATTCATCCACTGTCTAAATTTTAATAATTATTGTCCTTTGATTTTGACATTCAGATCCAAGAGAAAAGTCCTGGGCCGTAAAGATTCAGGGGACATAAACGCGAAGTCCCGTCTCTGCCCTCCAGCACCAGTAACCTTGACCCCCAGCAATGTTTCCACAGTCATCATCCCTCCAGCCCCTCCTCTCAACATCCCTGCTACCATAGCCACCGCTACCGGGTCACAACGAGCTCCGGTGCCAATCTATCGAAGCGCCAAGAAATCCAGTACGTCCAACGAGGAGTTCAAACTCCTATTGCTGAAGAAGGGTAGCAGATCTGATTCCAGCTACCGCATGTCAGCTACAGAGATTCTGAAGAGTCCTATCACCCCTAAAACACCAGGGGAATCCCTTCAGGAAGGGCCCATTAGGCAGGCTGAAGAGCCACCTTCTACACTCCAAGAGCCCCTCATATCTGGCCTGGACCCAATCCAGATACCAGGCCTTTTTCCCAGGGCCAACTCTGAGAGTTTCACTCCCAAAACCCTGCCTATGTCAGCTGCATCCCGACAGGGACGTTCTCGGATCCCTCCTGTGGCCAACAGCAGTCGCTACAGTACACGCAGTCGCCTCTACACAGCCCCCATGCAAGCCATTTCTGAAGGGGAGACGGAGAACTCAGATGGGAGCCCCCATGATGACAGATCATCCTAAGACCACCTGATGAGAGATGTCCTCTATTCTTCTGTGTCCTACATTTGACATGGGTCCTTCTACTTTTCCAATCTTGGACAGGTTTGCCATCAAGGCCAAAAGTGTAATTCTTGAAACCTACAATATCTGATGGTTTCTGAAGTGCACCCAGTCATGGAAATACCATTCTATTCAAAGGTTGCAAACTGTTGTGAAATACTTAATTATAAAGGGATGATTATGAAAACCTTGAGGATATACCTAAATACTGTATTATTTAAAGAATATCTCCCTCACAATTGAAAGTGCAAGACATATTTTGATTGAACTGTCTTTTAAAAGAAAAGAAAAAAAAAAAAAAAACGCTTCCAAATATTTGGAAAATTATAATAAATTTTGTGGAGTACAGACAAAGAGCGTGTGCATGAGCAAGCACATGCAAAATCCACTGATATTTCTACTTCTTGTGTTTTGAATGGTGTGGATGTGTTACTGAGGAACTGCTTTCTTATTAAAATTAAAAGTTATTATGACATTTAATATTCTTTTAAACTTATGGTGCCCAAAGCATTGGCCAGACTTCCCAGAGTCCATACTCAATATTCCTGCCAACATGCAAGGGTTGTTTCATTCTGGAAGTTACTAACAACATCTCAACATAACATCAAATTCCATCAGAGCCTCCCATTAGAGAGAATATCACACAGAGCCAATCATATATTTCTTCACATAAATTATATCCAGAAAAGATAACATGATGCATGTATTTTTGTAAAACTGCGCCTCAGAACATGATGATAAATTTTCACCATGTTGCATGACCGTATATGGAAACATCCCCTGGATCCTGGTTTCTGTCGACATTTTTGTGGTTCCTTTGTATTATAAGAATTAAGTCATCTTTCACTAAGAAAGATTTTAGTGACATTTGTATCGCATTGCCGCTACTCTAAATTGATCTGTCTTGGATTTGAGTGTCGAACAAGAAGGAGCAAGGGCTTGCGCCTATTTGTCTAAGATACAGGCTAATTTTGGACAATCGCACAGTGGCCTTTCTCTACTAGAGGTGGTTGTAAGCAGGGCATCCATATAGATGGAGCTGTGTCATGTTCCACCAGAATTCAATCACATACATATTTAAACCCAACCTTGAAATCTGGTATGCCTAGACTGACTAAAGGTTTTCCAACTGCTGGCCAGTCTTGCTGTGCTGACTTGAAGTGGAAAAAGGTGCATTTCAATGCAGATTTAAATATACCATTGAATGCAGACGGTGAAAATGCTTTAGAAGGTCCTCAATCGGTTTGACTCGAGGTTAATTTGGAAAAAGGTTTCCAAGAACCAACCTCGCTTTTGCACTTCATGATTCTTCAAGAATATTCCTTGAAAAGAAAATATATCTTATAATGAAATGCATATGTATATTTGTACTGAATATAAAAAAAACTCATATCTATATAAAATGACGAGCAGAAATTTTATAGGGAATCAATCTGAGTGTAGCAGAGAAGAAAAGGTCTCACTGACAAATTACACATAGCAATGTACACTGTTCTCCTCTCCTTGTTGCCTCTCCTTCATTTGCACTGACCCAGTAGCATAAGACAGGTGAAAGCTCAGCCAGGGCCGCTGGTGTGCACCATTTTGTCTTACCCTCCAAACCTCACCTCCCAAAATCTGAAAGAGAGGAGACTAGAGGAGGGAGAGCAGCAAAGTACTCACTGTTTTGCTGTAGCCTTTAATATCCAACACCAGGGTTAGTGTATGCCGTAAAACCTTTGTCGTCCTTCCAACTAATTTTACGCATGTCAGGTATCCGGTGTGCCACAGTTGCTATCACCAGTGGAAAGCTTGACCTGTCACCTGCCTACCACAGCAAACACAATACATGTACTTCTTACAGTCAGAGACCGTACTTCAATTAAAACCATTCACTGTATTCTGTGAATACCTCAGCAAGCATATTACTGTTTTATTGTAAATGCTAGATAGATAGATAGATAGATAGATAGACAGATAGACAGATAGATAGATAGATAGATAGATAGATAACAAACCACAACTGTTTGATACTCAGCGAATCTCAATTGCAGAACTGACACTGTGTAAGATGGAGAGAGTAAAAAGCTGTGAACTGATTATTAGAATTTTACATTCATCATACCCATATTGCTGAAGCGCACTTGTTCCTGTTCATTGTTTTATTTGTTGTGTTTTCTATCGCATGCAATAAGTAAAAAGGGGGGGGAAAAAGGAGATGAAAAGAAAAGGACACCACCAAATCATTATTTTTATCTGAGGGATGTCTCCATGAGAAAAGATTTTGTATTTTCCATTCAAATGTCAAGTTCAATAGTGTGTTCTATAGATGTACAAACTGTCTGGCTAATTCTGTTCTGTATAGTCGTGATCACAAACAGGGGTTTATCTTGTACTGTATATCTACTCACTGGACAATCATACGTATAAGAGACTGTAAAGAAAATGATATAGAATCTGTCGGGAGGGAGAATCCGAACACTATTGCGTCCTACTCGCGCCGGAGCTGTGGAAGCGAGGAGAAATATTTTCCAGGAGAAACTGCTGATTACGTTTCATATCTGGTGCATATCTGGACATGCGGCTTTGGATAAAATGTACAAATAAAACAAGTATAGAAAAGGGAAAAAAAAGAAAATATCATAGACCTAAAATCTACTTTGATAATGATCTGAAAGACACCGTCTACTTTTGACTCACGGCTGATTTCTTTTTTCATTGCCACAAAACATTATTACTGAATGATTACAGTAAGAAATGTGTAATACAGTATTACATGAAAAATGCAACGTGACTCTGAATTGCCATTTAAATACTTAAAAAAATACTTCAAGTATTTGACAATTTGTTTAGTGTGATTTATCCGTACTGTCCCTGGCATTGACGCTCTTGGGGTAATTTAAGACTGTTTCCTTCATTTGTAAAAGCAGTGAACAGAGGATCGGTTGACACAATTTGATTAGAAAGACAAACTTTGAGGTCGCCATGCAGACTCTACTTTAGCAGTCATTTCGCCCTCTCGAATACAACAAACAAAAGAATCTATGTCTTTTATAGATTTTTGTTTCCTAACCAGTTTCCAGTGTCTGCGTGCAGTTTTACCCTAAGGGGAAGTATGACAACAGCCACTTGATATTTTTATTCAGAGGTGTACAGTATGGATTAACACTAAACAGACTTTAAAATATGTGAAAGAGAACTGAAAAAAAAAAATACAGACATTGAAGACAAACTGTAACTATTTAAAAAGAAAAAAAAAAGCTCCATGTTTAACACTAGCTAAGACTTAACAGATTTGAATCACTTTTGTATTTTTGTATAAACCTGTAAATAAGTTTTTAAAGGAAAAAAAATGTTGCAAATTCTTTCTTTTGTAAAATAAATCAATAAAAGATTAAGTTTACATGATTATTTCCAAGCCTTTGTATATTTTAGAGCTGTGCAACACCTTAAGTCTTGTATTTATTTATTTTTTTTGGGAGGGGTGGGTTACAACATTGTGAAATTTCCATTATTCTATATCTAATTCATTTAAACAGCTCATCCGGCTGCTTAGTAACTGTGCATAGAAAAAAAAAAAGCCAATAAATGTGACTGCAATGAAATGGAAGGCCTTTTGTGTGACACTTCATTTCCGCCCCATTAGAATTGAGTGTACTGAGAGAGAGTCTCCACTAGATGGCAATGTTTTGACGTCGTTTAGTTCCTGTTTCAACCACAAGGTAATAGTTGGATTCTGTCATTTAAGTGTCTAACTATGGATAATTATGATTGGATGGAAAAATACAAATAACAATAACAATAATAAAAAAAAACATAAAAATAAGAAAATGCAAGGATATAAGAAATGTCTGTAAAGAAAAAAAAAAATATTTAGATATTTTTGACCTGAAGAAATCAATTTGGAGGATTTTGCATGACCACACATCTTGAATATTAAACTACTAGGTCAATGCATTAAATTAATTGGTCTAAAAACGAAAATGCTCAAATGCCATTTCAATTTAATTGGCTTGAGAAATGAGATTTGCTTTATTAGGCATTGAAAGAAAGTCTTTAAACTGTAGCTTAATGAGCAAAATTATGACCTCAAGGTGCACATTAAAGTTTATTATTATTATTCATTTATTTATTTTACAAAATGTTAAGCTTTATTTTTCTTTTTTCTTTTTGGTCTTCTTACAGCTAGGTCGGAGTGCGGCCTCTGAGTTAATGTTATTATTAAAATTTGTCATCAAACTACAGGTCACAAAGTCAGTAATAAAACATTTTTATGTTTCTAAATTTAATAACTCACTGCGTGTAATTTGTTTACCATAACCACTGATAAAACTTACTGTGGTTGGACGGACGTCTCTCAAACTGTTCCCGGCTCCTGTTTGTTTACATTAACACACCATGCTGCTAGCCGTTAGCATCTCTGCTTGGCTAACGCTCCCTGCTAACGTCCAAAACGTCCAGGTGCTCCTTCAAAAGGAACCCGACTGTTACAACACCTCTAACAGCAGTTCCCATTGCTTTGACAGCAACTGTCATTCAAAGAATAAATTAAATAAATAAAATGAAATAAAAACTCTTCTATACATCTGGAAAATTATAAGAAAGGAAACTTGTGGAGTACATGAACAAACACATACAAAATCCACTGATGTTCTACTTCTTCTGTTTTGAACTACGTAGTCATGTTACAAAGAAACTGCTTTCTTATAAAAATTTAAAATTATTATAATATTTAATTTAACTTATGGCATCCAAAGCATTGGCCAGATTTCCCAGAGTCCATACTCAATATTCCTGCCAACATGCAAGGGTTGTTTCATTCTGGAAGTTACTAACAACATCTCAACATCAAATTCCATTTGCAGATCTGACAAAGAGAGTATATTATACATGCCCAATCACAAGTTTCTTCACATAAATTCTATCTAGAAAAGATAACATGATGCATGTATTTTTGTAAAACTGCGCGTCAGAACATAATGATAAATTTTCACCATGTTGCATGACCGTATATGGAAACATCCCCTGGATCCTGGTTTCTGTCGACATTTTTGTGGTTCCTTTGTATTATAAGAATTAAGTCATCTTTCACTAAGAAACATTTTTGTGACATTTGTACCACATTGCCGCTAATGTAAATTGATCTGTCTTGGATTTGTGTGTCAAACAAGAAGGAGCAAGGGCTTGCGTCTATTTGTCTAAGACACAGGCTAATTTTGAAAAATTGCACAGTGGCCTTTCTCTACTAGAGGTGGTTATAAGCAGGGCATCCACAAACCCAACCTTGAAATCTGGTATGCTTAGACAACAAAATCCCACAGTGGCAGCAGTGTTGGAAAGCAATTAACTATACTGACTCAAAGGCTATTTTTGGTGTAAATAAACTTTACATTTTCTTTTACTTTGAAATGTTCACATTTGTGGATAAATTAATATAATCCAAATTTACTTAATTTGGATTTACTCTCTGTTTAGATGACTTTTAGCTAGATTTCTACACAATGATATTCTGTAGGTACTTTCACTTCTCCCACAACTAAATAGCATGCATATGACGGCACTGACTGAGTGAAGGGTTTTTCTGTTGGATTAATTTCCGAAAGCATGTGGATCCCTTTGGGTGGTGAAATAATAACTGACTGGAGAGCTACTTCTAAAACATTACAGGTACATATTATATATGTATTAGCCCAGAAACTAATTGCTGTCTGCAGGTTTCCTTAAAGCTGTGCACACTATTTATTTTTTATCTCTTATAATAAATGTAGATAAATGGAAGTAGACCCTACAATGTGAGTCGTAAGGAGACCTGCTGGTGAGCTATTTGAACTCACTGAGCTGTTGGACAATGATTCCTTTTGGACTTTCTTTAAATAAGACGTCCATGATCCTGTGACCCTTAAGTCGCTATACCCCCAGGCACACACAACCCACTAAAATTACAAATTAACTTCTACCATGCTTGTGTGTTTCCCTCCCTTTTTCATTCAAATTATTTTAAGACTTAATTATTTTCTGTCTCTTTATTTCCAAATTAAGTTTCCCCATTGGAATCTGCTCAGCTAACTCGACCGGGACTCCACAACATGGGAAAAATTTCCTTTTTTCATTCTTTTAAACATAACATAACTAGATAAAACATCTTCAGTTTGCTTAAGATCCAAACACATGCGACTAATAATGGTGGGTTATAAGCAGACATTCCTTCGTTTTAGGGGGTCACAAGTTAAAAGGTTGGGAACCACTGCCCTAGGCTATTAAAAAAAGAAAAATGTGCCAGTAACCATGTAGGGGGTCTCAAACACTTAAATGATGTAAACAAAGGTTTAATTGTGTGAATGCATATCAAACATATATAACAAACATCTTAAAAAGTCATATATATATATACACACACGTAATAATGCAAAGTGATAGATGACAAGGCATAAAAAATATACATAGTTGGTTATTGTGCAGTCCCTCTATGTCGTAGTTATGACCACAAAATGCTAATGATGTAAAACAAACTACTAAAAACCTGAGTTTCACATTAAAGCAAGACGGCTTCAAGTATCAACTTGTCACCACTACAGGAGAGCAACAGTGTGAAATGCAGCTATGCAGCTACGACAGACGGGATTTGGTTTGAAAATGGTTCTGAAATGTTCAGAAAATGAGAATTTCTGCCATCGAAAAAAACCAACAAAACAGATAAATATTTCGTAATTACTCAGACACGATATCGTCTCGTAGGTAGTTGTTTGATGGTGCGCACAAAAAGTATTCCAGGCAGAAACGAATGATTACACATACAGGTTGATACACTTTGTTATAGTACAAAATGATATCAAAAACAACCTTTTAGTTTAACTTTATACAAAACAGTTTCTCCATCGGTCATCGTCTCTCAAGAGAGGAGATCCTGAACGTCCTGTACAGCAAACTCAAACTCGACCGTCAGTTATGCTACTTTCATTTTGATTTCAAAACACTTACAGGATTCCAGTCGTTGAATGTGTGTGTATGTGTGTGTGTGTGTGTGTGTGTGTGTGTGTGCGCGTGTGTATTTGTGTGACTGTCGAAGCGTAATACAATCATGTAGCCACAGTGCTCAAGCTGAGCCTGACCAGCTCGAATGTCTTCCAGCATCCTGACACAAATGAAAGAGAAACAATTCTTCAATAACTGTTTTCCTACATCTACAGTCTGCTGTGCGTATTCACAACTAATAAAAAGGTCTCTCCCAAAACACGATAGTCAGCATTTAAAAGAAATTGGTGCCCAGTCTAGTAAAGTTAATACAGGACTTAGAAATATTTTTCAAAGACTGACTTAAAGGAACAAGATTTCTCCAACACAAAAACCTTCAGCACTCCTCGCTCCCACAACTGGGGTGCCCCCGTCGTCCAGTACCTGTTACCAATAATGCTCATGACTCCATACACAGACTGGCATGCATAAACTACATATGACAGCATGTAACACACAAAGTCATTCCAAAACTGTATTGCGTTGTTAGAAATGATGCAGTGATGCATTCACTGGCTGTACCTGAACTAGCTTTCCTAGTCTTTAGTGCAGAGTGTTCATCCTGAAATTCTGACCAGAGAAAAAAAAAACACTTGGAAAAAATGAAGATAGAAAACCTACAGTGGCGAAGAGGTGAACTGATAATGATTGATAAATTACAGGCTCCAGATATTGGTAGTAAGGCAAAAACAAAAAGACACAAATGTGAGTAAGAGTCCTAAAACCTACGTTCAGATATCAAATACGATACGGCTATGAAAATAATGCCTTCGTGTGCTGTGTATGTGTTTTAAACCGTGTTCTGTAAATAGAAGAAGAAAATGTGTTGCGGTCAGGGAAGTCACTAGGATTTCAGAAACACTGAGGTACACTGTTATTGTTTAATGATACTTTCTGTGAATTGTGAGCGTCTCAAATGCTGCTCTCCTCCACGTCTCCATGAATATAAATCTGAAATCCGTTTGTTTGGCAGCCTCAGGTCATGAAATACTCACCATCTAAAAGCTAAAACTCTCTACCGTTTGGTTAAACCCCAAATTAACACAAAGAGCCGGGAACATGACCTCAGTTGTCCTCATTGTTGGTTGCGTCTCCGGTTCAGGAGGATTTAACGCAGCGCTACGTCCCTGTAGAGTAATATGGGTTTTGTGTGTGTGTGTGATGCCGGTGAGAAACAAGAGCTCCCTCATCTCTACGGTTTGGTCTGTTTCAGCTTCTCGATGTGGTGGCAGAGCTTGAGCGCCGGGCCCAGCTTCAGACCCATGTACTTCATAATGACGTCACTGCGCAGCAGCATCAACGCCTTGCCGTCAATCTCCTGTAGGGAGAGGAGATTTTTATCAGCAGGGAGCATATTACACACTTCCTCTGAGAAAAACAAAGAAACAATGACTAGATTAAGCCGTTTCATTCATCATGAGTTTACAAGGAAATTGCATATTGTAGTTGTATTGTAATCTGTTCACTGTACCCCGTTTTAAAAAAGTTGCGTTGGTTACCATTAAAGGACAAAAGTGTCCTCATGCTAATATTTCTTTCTACTTTTTTTTTACATGAATTTTTTGATCAAATTCAGTCCTAATCATAAATACCAAATGTTTGATAATTTTTTGAATTTTTACCCTTTATATGCCACTGTTTGTGATGGCATCACAATTTTTTCGTTAAGAAAACACACAAAAATTGAAATATCTGAATGCAATGTGGGATTTTTCTTGGGGGGGGGGGGGGATTATTAGAGTCTTGGATACGTCAATGATTAGTAAGTGACACTGATTTTGATGGACTTGTTTTTTTGTAGTCTGTGCTGTTTTTATGGGGTAACAATTTAGGTTACACAGTGTAAATAGATAGATAACAGATAGATAATAATATAGAGTATTATGGGATTTGAAAAAATATCAAAATTTGTTAAAAAAATGCACACCTTAGCCCAATATCATAGCAAAAAGCATAACCAACACTAAGTCATCAAAAAAATTAAGCTGGAAAAGGACACTTTTGTCCCTAACAGGGCATGAGGACATCACAAAGAAAAAAGTTTATGGAGATGAAATACTTACATGCTTCCTGAACAGTTCGACGTGCGGGCCGAGAGTCTGGGGATCGGCCTCTTGGACAAACCGTATGACGTCGTCGACTGACCAGGACGAGGCGTTGTTTGCCGAACCGTCCTTGTCTTGTTTCATACTGTCTGGACCAGTTGTTGAGCTAGCTGTTGACGAGAGGGCAAGAGAAAGGGGGGAAAAAACAAAACAAATTAAACTAATACCTTTATCAAATTATAAATGAAATGCGGAAACAACAATGGTGTGACGAGAGACCGTGGATTTTTAAAGAAATTTAAAAAAGCGAGTCGTGGTGATCACGGAAAGAAAAACTAAAACATTGGTGAGAGAAAGTATATTTTATAGATGCATATTAAAGTAAATTAATAATAATTTAGCTAATTAAATTAACTAATTAAAATTGACTTTAATGAATAAAATAAAGTCTAAATCTGAATATTCAAAGTATATGATGCAAACACAAACTTTGCAACGCCCAACGCAAGGAAATTCCGTTCATGACTTTGATATTTTCTTTTTAAATATATATATTTGGAAGCCACTCCAAACGTTTGACTAGGGCACATTTTTGGGCTGAATTTTATAAATATATATATATATATATACAAGAGAGTTACCTAGATAACCAGAGCCTGGAACATCCACTCGTGACCAAGTGTCAGCTACTGCACAAGGCGAGAGAAAAGGCTTTGCTACTTAATCCTCAACATTTGAGTGGTTTGACGGACCCTGGGGCAGCTAACTGAAGGGAGGTGGACGGTTGTGAAAAGGCGTACCCGTAATTTAAAATAACACAATCTTGGGATACAAAGAAGCGCATCTGCAAGCTTAAATTTCCTTATTTCACAGTTTCCCTTTGAAAGAACCGAGTCAGACAATGCGACAATATTCTCCTACCCTCGACTCGTCTGTGCGCGCACATCGGCCCAAGTTCAGACGGGTTGGAGCTGACGCGTCTCAGGGGCGGCGGAGTTTGCGTGTGCCCGGGATAATACGGCCGCTCTCTCTTTGCCGCTCTGTACTCCGATGTGGTGTGAAGGGGACGCGTGCTGGGAGGGGGGTCCTTCGAGGAATCGTCATTAGATAGGCCGTTTTCGGCACGGGACAACGGTTCTGTTGGCAGAGATTAAGAGTGACTGCAAGACTGAAAAGTTGAGCACAACACTGAACCATACACATAATAATAGCACAGTGGCAGATTCATGTAGGTAGTACAGGAAACTGAAACTACAATGGTGTTGAGTAGGTCAACTTATTTTAATAGTGCAAAATAAAGGCCAATGGTGGTGATGCAAACAAAAGCCAAAGTACTAATGGTTCATAGTAATTCAAAAAAATTTTAATCTTCCCCTTTTGAATATTAAAACTTGTTATTTCCTCCTTTGACAGTTTCTCCATACACACATGTCCCTACCTGACTTGGCTCTGTTGTAGAAACGTGTGTTGTTGCTGTACGGGCTAAACGGCTGGGAGCTGAACAAACTGTCACTCTCCAGATGCTGGCACATGTTCTCCAAGAACCGCAGCACAGAAGACGCACTGGACACCGAGGGCAGCTTCACGTAGCGGATGCCGTGTTCCGATCGCACTGGGGAAAGAACAGAACATCTATTGGTTCGAATGTGTCTGGTAGCGTCGGACAAACCGCCCCACGCATTCACAGCGACATAAAACAGCAGATGGTTTAGGGTTAGCACCCTCCTTTTTTTAAACCCGCATTTTTTTTTTTTCTTCACCCAATCCCACACTGCATTATACCCTCCCACCCAAGCCAAGCCTGCACAAATCCACAAATTAAAACCCCTCTCCCCACCCCAACCTCACCCACAGACTGCACAATCCGGGCCCCCAAGGGAGACTCAATCCTAGAAGCCCAAACCAGGTTAGATGCACATGTCACTTCTGATTACAGACACAGTGCTCACATCAGCTGCTGCCACGGGCACCATCTTTTAATCCTCCTCTCTCCCCTTTCTCTCTCTCACACACGCAAACACCATATTCCTGTGTGCTCCAACCAATTTCACCTGGCTGATTGCTTCTGCAGGACATACTACACTATTAGAAATTAGAAATTATCTGGCACTTTAACACTTTATTTTAACATTTAACATTTTGGGGTGTATGAGTATTACTTTGCTTGCAAAGAGTCAGATGAAAAGATACCAATAGTGTCGGTTAGCTTAGCATTAAGACAGTCACAAAAAAAAAAAAACCTGCCACACACCGTTAGTCTGTCTCTTTATAAAGGTTTATTATTATTATTAACCGGAATAACAACAATCACATCATTCATTAACCCATAGATTATTTATTGTTTAATCTGGAAATTAAATCTGGAAATCTGTTTATGCCGAGAAAGCGTATTTGACTGAATTCCTATTCTACATACAACCAACTATAATTCTGCAAGCTGTTCTAAGGATTAAAAAGACCGCATATAAAATATTCAAGAGGTGCTGGCCAGTGACAAGGAACTACACCGATCATCATAACATTATGACCACCTTCCTAATAATGTGTAGGTCTCCCTTGTGCCTCCAAAACGGTTGAGGCTCATCAGAGAATGGACATGGGCCTTCTGAGGGTGTCCTGTGGTGTCTGAATGTTGTTAGTGGGGGCATTTGGGTCCTAATGGGGTCCTATGGGTTGAGGGGAGGGGCCTCTGTGGATCATCCCACAGATACTTGATCAGTTTGGGATCTAGTGAATTTGGAGACGAGGTCAACACCTTATGCTGTTTTTCATGTTTTTTAAGTTGTTCCTGAAGTGTTTTTGTGCCTGTGTCAGGCTGCATCCTGCTGGGGATGGCTGCTGCCATCAAGGAGTGTCATTGCTACGGGGTGGGGATGCCTGGTCTGGTCTAGGTGGGTGCTACATGTCTAAGTAACATCCACATGAATGAATACCAGGTCCAAAAGTTTCCCAGCAGAACACTGAATTGTCACAAGATGGTCAATGTTATTTACTTCTCCTGTCAGTGGCCATAATGTTGTGGCTGAACGGTGTACATGGTTATGCTAAGGTAACTGACTGTTGGCACTAACTAAACTATTTACTATTCATCTTATACTATAGCCTAAGACAAGAAATCTATGGTCTAAAACCCCGAGTTAATGCCCCTGAATTTTGCTGAAGTTGAACGTGATTTGCTGCTTTCTTTGTTTTATGTAATTTCTTATGGGAGACATCTGGTATTGCGCGGTTTCGCAGAGAGAAGCACACTGTGGGGTTCGCTGCATTTACCTCTGATGACCTCTCCTCCCGTATGGGACTGGCTCTGTAGAAACGACAGCAGGACGGACTGCTGGTATGTGCAGTCCACGCAGGCCTGGACAGCCTGCTGGAGCACTGCGTTGACAGGAGCTGGGCCAAAGTGGTCCGGGAGCTGCTGCACTAGTTTCCGGTCCAGATGCGGGCCGTAGTCGCCGTGCTTGTTCACATAGACGCACACTGGAATGACACAAAGAAACAAAACATCAGCACACAACAATGAACAACAACAAGAGTGAAATGACATTTTTCTTAACTGCAGAATCAAGCTGAAAACAGTGTACTCAGGAAATATTTCCTTTTGTACACACTGTGGTGTAGATGTAATTTTAATGTGAAAACATATTGTTGTTCGTTTATTTATTGAACCCTGACTTATTATAATTATTCTAAAGCATCCAGACACTTGGAATTTGTGGAAGCCCCCTTTGGTAGCAATTACGGCTTTGGGTTTTGTCAGATAGTCAACATTTGCACATCTGGATTTGGGCAGTTCATCCCATTCTTTCAAGCTCTGTCACATTAGATTGAAAGCACATGAGAACTAATATCTACAGGTCTCTCCACAGATGTTCTATGGGGTTTAAATGTGGGCCACTAAAAGACAGTCGGAGATTTATTCTGAAGCAACTCTGGCATTGTGCCTGCTGCATCCTAAAGGTCATGCTGAAAAGTGAACCATAACCATAGTTTCAAGTCCCTGCACTCTAATTTCTTCAGGTAATTCTCTGTAGTTTGCTGCACTCATTGTTCCCTCAATCCCGCTGTCTTCTTGCCCTTCCATCTGGGAAATACAATAGCATGATGCTGCCACCACCATGATTCACCCTGGGGATAAACAGGGCCTGGCCTTCACGTTCTTTATGTTCTCAGCATCCTTTAAATGAACTTTTATAAACTTAAATCTTAATCTCTAGGACAAATAATCTGATAAATAATGCATATACCAGGGCAATATTTCTAGAGTGAGTCTCTCTTTAATGCGCGCATGCATACATGCATGAGTTATGTCCATTATCTCAAAACGGAAATTTGAAAAACAAGCCTTACACTTTGACGTAATTCCTGTACTTCATGTACAGAGTAAATGGAAGCCAACACTAACCAAAGCACTCCTTGCTCAGTTACTCAGTTAGGCAGACAGCCAGCTCTACAAAGAGTCTACCGATTCTAAGCGTTTTCCATTTCCTGGTTATTGATGCCACTGTGCTCCTGGGAAACCAGAGAGTTCCTTGAATTTCGTGGCTTTTTTTGTCCTGACATACACATTTCTTGGAATATGTGCACACCGAGTGTGACTCTAAACAAACTATGTCTAATTAATTCAACTTGGCACAGGTGGACCCTCTGTTCTAGACACATTTCGAGGATAATTAAAGCAAACAGTCTGAACCTGGCCACAAGAAGTAGTGGAACAGCAACCCTTAAGAGTTTTTGATCTATGAGGACGTTTCTAAAGTCGCTATGTGTATGTGGATTAATTTTATCTGCCTAAAAGAATAAACTGTGCAAAAAGTGAATGGATCTGAATACTTTCTGAATCCACTAAACACGTAAATCCATTTTATCGGTGATTCAGTTTACCTGTGCAAACTACATTTGAGCTGTTGCTAAGGTTGTTGTCCACTGAGACATGGCCAGCGCTGAGTCTGGTCTCTGGAGGAGGAGGAGGAGCTGTAACCGATGAAGCCCCCAGGGACTGCACCACCCGAGGCTTCTTCTGGAGCAAAGCAAAAAAAACAAACAAACCCTTTCTCATTAAAGCTCTGTAACCCACAAAGGCTGTTAGTTAATGATTTGTTAATGGTGTGCTTTAACTCCACCACACATGAAAAAAAAAACTGCAAAACAGCACAAGTATCCACAAAAACTCTCTTTCCTCAAACAGTCCACCTCTGGCCATGTGTCCACTCCATCAAAATCACGTCTGACATGACACACAAAACATAAAATGACAGGGTCACAGCCGACTGCGTAATAGATTACAACTCTTGTGACATCTCACCTTGTTCTTAGGCTTGGGCCCTCGCTTCTTGTGTGGTCTGGGGGCCAGCTGGACCTCAGAGCCGGGTCCGGCTGGGCTCTGCGATGCTCCATTTACTGCCGCCGCTGCCGCTGCCTCAGCCGCTGCCTTCAGCAGAGCAATAGTCTGGGATTTGGGACGGCGACCTCGGACGCCCTTGCGAACAGGGAGGGGCGGCAAGGGGTTGGGCAGTCGATATGAGGTCTGCATGGAGGAGGAGTTGAAAGAGGAGCGACGTGTTGCTGAGGTGGAAGAAACTGGGGCCAGGAGTGCACCAGGGAGGGTAACTGGGGAAAGAAGAGATAGAAAAATGCATACATAAAAAAAAAAAAAACAGAAGTAACCAGATATTTGTAGCCACAGGACACAGTGAGAAACAGTTATTTTCATTGGCGATCAAGATATTTTCCAAGTCCATAAATTATTTTTTGGGTTTTATTGTATATTGTTTGACAAAGGAAAGCATAAAATCCTTTTAACAAGTTTGAGCCAATGCACTTTTTGCTTTTGCAGTTATTTGGTAGGTGACGTAACTAATCGATGCAGCTCTACAAAAACAACATCCTAATTATATCTGATCTCCATAGAAACACAGGGGCTTCAAATAAAGACGTGCAGAGAATCTCCTTCGCTGTCGGCCCCTGTGCTGGAGCAAGAAAGGGGGAAATGTGGATAAGAAGGAAGACAAAAGACAGGGGAAAATGGATAACTGAGCGGTCCCGCGGAGGAGATTTGTTTGGATTTCTCTCTAGTCCTCCGAGACTGGCAGGTCCTTTGTGCTGAGCCCCTCCCTACACTGAAATCAGAGTCAAAAGTCACGATTCCCCCAGAGACCTGCCTGCTAGACGATTCCTCAAACCTCCTCTTTCTTGCAACACAACAAATATAGAGACTGTGGTGATCATGTGTTTTCTTCACACAGATCTAGATATTCTTAAAAGCTTAAACAAGGCAGTGTGGTTGTGATCAGTCCTGTGTTACGGACATGTTTTCGAGAACAGGCAGCTCATCTTTACGTTTTAACTCGCCCCCTGGTTTCACTTTTGGATCCGAGTAAGTGGCGAAACACACAGGAAACACCAGTAACTGCTTTTTACGTCAACAGATGCAACTCAAAAACAACTAAAAAATGAATCTGACTTCACTGCTACTTCATGTTACGCATCAGCCGGTGAGAGTATCGGTGGATGTCATGAGGAATGTTATATCTGATTATTAGGCTATTACGGCCTATTCAGAAACACACCTAATGTATTATTCTTGTTCGTCTACGTCATTTCTGTGCAATATGTGCTTTTAAGAGGAGTACTCCTATTAGAGTTGGTCATTATGATATTAAATATAGCTAGTTAGTCTGTAAAATATTTTTTGTACCCTTAGTTTTTCTCCTACCAATCGGCCACAACATTATGACCACTGACAGGAGAAGTACATAACATTGACCATCTTGTGACAATTCAACGTTCTGCTGGGAAACTTTTGGACCTGGGATTCATGTGGATGTTACTCAGATGTGTAGCACCCACCTAGACCAGAACAGGCACCCCCACCCCATAGCAATGACACTCCTTGATGGCAGCACCCATCCCCAGCAGGATGCAGCCTGACACAGACACAAAAAACATGAAAAACAGCACAAGGTGTTGACCTGGCCTCCAAATTCTCTAGATCCCAAACTGATCAAGTATCTGTGGGATGATCCACAGAGGCTCCTCCCCTCAACCCAGAGGACCCAAATGCCCCCCATTAAGCCTCAGAAGGCCCATGTCCATTCTCTGAGTCACAACTGTTTTGGAGGCACAAGGAAGACCTACACAATATAAGGAAGGTGGTCATTATGTTATGCCTGGTCGGTGCATCAAAACTGTATTTTTGTATCGTCTTGCCCTACCGCTGTAACATGTGAATTTCAGGGACCAACAAAAAGTCGTAACTTATCGATCTGCTAAACTGGAAGAGTGCATCTGTGTTATGAATCATCCATCGGTTTTACCAACCTAACTTTGTTTCCAAATTACAGAAAAAAAAAAAAATTCTCAAAACAGAATTGCAAAAATAAACCTACTTGATTGACATTATATAAACTGGAGATTAGGTCCAACTCTGAAATCCTAATCAGCGTAGGTGTTAAGAAAGAAAGAATGTGATAATAAAGAGAGAGGGGAGGCAACATTCACTGTTTCTAGAGAAAACCGTCAGTTTCACCTCCACCACTCTGTTCTATCATTAGCCTAAGCACGACACTGTGATATGATCAGATAATTATCATAGTGAATGTGTGAAAGAAAGAGGGGGAAGTGAGAAAGATAAGCATCTCCTATTTCAATAGCAATGGTGAAAGCGGGGTCCTGAGAGTGCATGTGGAAGCTCTCAAGGGGCCAAAGCTTTCATTAGACCCTTCTTGACTGAAGCAATATGGAGCGACTATGGAAGGTCTACAGTATTCTCTGAGGGGGCCAGCCCCGGCGTCCTGAAAGCTGCTTAATTGGGAAATG
Source organism: Chelon labrosus (assembly GCF_963514085.1). Lineage (NCBI taxonomy): Eukaryota > Metazoa > Chordata > Actinopteri > Mugiliformes > Mugilidae > Chelon > Chelon labrosus. The sequence continues at coordinate 7,994,847 of NC_140339.1, forward strand.
AGTGAAAGTGGGCGTAGAATAGAGAAGTGTCTTGTTTCAGGGGGCGAGGGCTCGCTCGGAGGGCACGCCGAGATCAGGCACACAAAGCGCCCTCGCAGAGCAACAGCGATACCGAGCCGCACGCACAGTGGAGCGCTCATTCACTCCAGCACAGAAGCCATAAACCCTACAAAGGCAGATCAAAATTTGTTTGCAGGGTACCAGTCAGTATCAGCAGGTTTTAATTCACCGTAGGAAATCTGAGTCCGTGTGGAGCGGAGAAGGGTGGGGTGGGTGGAGGGTGGGGGGCGCTTCTCTGATCTTTCCCTCGTGAAAAAAATTATCTAATCCGTTCACATTCACAGCCATTATCTATTTCCACACTGGTGATTAATGTCATATTCCACCATGTATAGGTTTATCATGACATTTAAGTAAAAAAATAAAGACTGAGCACTTCTTCTAAACTTCATCTTTAAAAGAAAATCCGCTTATGAATTACTTTCATGAAACACTGTCAGCGCGACCGTATCAGGTTGTGTATGCGGTACGTATCTGCATGCTCCCGCTCTACAGTGAAGCCACGTGAAGTTTACAGTGAGTTAAACTTCAAACACATTTGGGGAAACAAAGCCAGGGCTCTCCTCTCCTGTAACTTGAAACCATGTGCGAACCTAATGACCGAGCTGAACGTCGGCTTGCAAGAGAAACAAATCAGGTAAGTTTGGCTAAGGTTCAACATATCCTGTTGATATTATTGCTGCAACCCAGCTCACATTGTCGCTATATATTTTTCCGCTTGCTACTTTTTTCAATTAATTGTACATATGCAAATTTTGCAAATTTTTTGCATGTGTTGTTTTATTTGATTTTACATAATTTTTACTTATATTTATTTTATTTTTTATTTTTTTAATTATTTTTTTAAATTTAATTTATTTTTTTAATTTAATTTCTGTAATTTTTTTTTTTAATCTTTTGTTTTTTACCTATCTTTCACCTATTTTTCTTTCTACTAGTGGTTCTCAAGAGTGTTTTCTTATGTGCAACTGAGCCACTGTGACCAAGCAGTTTCCCTTGTGGATCAATAAAGTCCAAGTCTATCTCGTATCCATTTATTTCAGTTCTATGTGTAAATATTTAAGAACTAATTTATGTATGAATGGGATTTGAGGTTTTCAATAAATATGCTAAAACATGCAAAAATATTAGGCTCCTCAAATAAAATATTCTAAATCTAAATCTGCTTCATTCATGTAAACTACAAACAAACAAAAAAAAAAGGATAATTAGTCCTCGCGAATAAACAACAAATAAAGTCAGAACAGGACATAATTAGCATGTATACAGTGCAACCAAGCAGAGCCATATGGTACTGATCATGACTATATAATTTCAACTCGACCCAATGACCTGTGTAAGCCACAGCCTGAGGAAACCAGTGCATGTGTGTGTGTTTGAGAACAGCGCCATTGAGAAGAAGTGTGTCTGCTGTCTGGGGCGTGGGGGGAGGGTCTCCACAGAGTTGCCCCTCATCTAATTACCACACACACACACACACACACACACCACCATGAAGAGCACCCTCAGTGCAAACAGTTCATTCACCAACGATCATGCGCATGTTGTTCTTTTGAGTGAATTTATAGCAGTATGAAACTCACCAGCCTCAGGTGTGACCCTGAGTGGAAAGCTAGAGAGGAAGTAACCTAAATAGCTTCAGGCTGTGTGTTTTTTAACACAACAATGTTCTCCTGCAAAGACTCGTCCGGGCTCCAAAACACACGCATGAAAAAAAAAGAAAAGAATAAAATCACTCTCTCTTTGAACCCATTGTGGAAAAAGAAGGTAAAATTAGTCTACTTAAAAAAACATTTGTTATCCACTAATCCTTTCCTGAGCCTCGTACAAACTAATTCCCGACGTTTCACACACATAAAAAAAATAAATAAATCAAAAACACACGGAGCTCTAAAACTTAATTAAAGCCAACAATACTGTTAAACCTCAGACTGAGTCATTTTGTCTCTTGGCGGTGGCCGGTCTTTTACGACGAATTACAATCAATGCAAGTCATTCAAAAAAAAAAGTCTTCATGCTAAACAAAGGAAACTGTGTCAAATAGCAGCTTTAACCATTTAAACCCAACACAGAGGCTGCTGCGCTCGTGAATCAACTTTTCATCCCAACTGCAGATTTGGCTCTCACGTTCCCTTTCTGTGTTTCTACGTTTCACGGCAATATCACAAAGAAAAGTAGGAGGTTTCCCGTAAGCAATCTCAGCTCTTCAGTGCCCAGATTACAAGAAATATCAACAAGCGAGAATATCTGAGGTGCAACTAGTAGGCTACTTTGTGATTTGAGCAAATCACGATTATGGCCGAGTTTTACGTGAAATGTTGTCCCTTGAAACACAGAAATCCTAAAGAGAACTCAGATAAAATAAAACTTTATAAAAAATATTTAGTTTTTCTTTCTTTTCTGCAAAAGAACAAAGAGAAACAACTTGGTAAACAAACTCACCAGGAAATCCCCACGGAAAAAAGCAGAAGTTCAGTGCTACAGTTGTGGCTTCAGTCGTAGTAGCAGTAGTAGAAATAGCGTAGGCAGCAGTAGTGATAGTAGTAGTAGTAATGTCTGTAATACTCAGTACAGCTGCTTCCTGGTTCTATCTTTGAAACAACTCTTTTCTCTCTAGCCGTCGTTTGACTGCTTCTATTTTTACCTCTTCTTAACTTTCTCTAATCTCCTCCTCTGCGCCTCATTGTCTGCTTTCTGCGTCTCTCGCTCTCTCAGCTGCGTTCGCAGTTTTTTCTCCGTGTGTGTCTCTCCCCTGTCCCGGCAGTAGCCCACAACAAAGCCCACGCTGCTGCTTCTGCTTCTGCTGCTGGCTGAAGCCGCTGCAAAGCTTCCCTCCCAATGAATGAGCAGGAGGAAGGGAGGGGAGGAAGAAGAGAGTGGAGGGGGGGCGAGTTAGATTTGCATAGAGGGGATTGTGGACTGAGGGTGGGAGGGGAGAAAGACCGGGTGGGTGTGGTGGGTAGGTGGGGAGCGGAGGAGGGAGTTGAGCCCTTTATTAATGTTATCTGTAGGCCATATCGACAGTCTACATCAGTCACCTGCTTCTAAGCAAACCTCGGGGGGGAGGGGGGAGATGAGGGGGGAGATGGGGTTAACGGTGGGGCTCAGAGAGCGGATGGGGGAAGGGAAAAAGAGTAGGGCGGGAGGGGGGTAAAAGGTTAAAGTGGATCAGAAGAGTCCTGATTGAAACGGGTGAAATGGGGGCGAACTCCTGGAGCTGCAGCACACACACATATGGATGCTTCCACTCAACATACAGGCGACTCTCACGACCCAGAAGGAGCCCCCGCCCTCCCCTTCAGCGTAACCCTAGCCTATTCAGGCATTCCCCCGATGAAAGATGGCCAGGTCCAGCATCAGGAAGCAGTGGCATGGTCGGATATCACCCCGGCTCTGGAAACAATGTGGAGCAGAGCGGTCAGAGGAAGCCCGCATGGGGGAAAAAACACTGCCCTCAAAGGAGACGTCTTAATCTGCCGCTAAAAGTCCAAACAGGAGTGATACTGGTGCAGATTAGAGAAAGAAATGTACTCTTGGTGTTTGGTGAAACTTGGTGAAACTATTCTTGCATTTACAATGCACTTTTTAAGAGGATTTTTTGCGAGAATCACAACAGGAAATTCGATTTGCTTAGCCTACGAGCACCAAATCAGAAAAAGAAAGCAAGAAAGGCAGCAATATATTTATGCAAATGTGCAGATTTCTTTGTGTTTTTCATACTAATATATTAGTAAAATGCCTCACTAACAGCTCATCTTGTTTACACTTATTTAATGTAGCTGAGATTTAATGTATATATGTACATATATAAAAAAAAAAAGGTAATTTGTGCAAAAAATCTGTATTATTTTGACCCAAATAAACAAAGACGACTACCAGTGTCTGCTAACGCTGAGAAATGTTCTACCCTTGTTATTCACAAACCACCAGTCTTCATTTAAATCAACAAACTAGCATGTGTCACATCAAAAATCCACGCTATCGAAGGCTCACTGTACCCAAAAAGGAAAATAATAATTACGCCTAATCTTGGCATCTTCCTTCGCTTCTTTCAGAAAAAAACATGTAGCAGGGTCGCAACAGGACAGTGTTGATGAAAGCTAATTAGAATTTTTAAACACAGTAGTAATTACAGAGTCTCTCGCTCCCTTTTCTCACATGCACGGCTAATTATCAGCTCATTAACACCTCGACCGGCCCTGCTCATTCACTGGCTCCTCTTCATTCTTCTTCAGCCTAGTCAGGGTTAAATCTCTGCTCACACAGCAGACCTGGAAGCTGGATTAACAAAAAAACAAAAAAACAAAAAAACTGGGATTTTGGCTTGGATCTAAAAAAACACTTCAGATACAAATTAAAATTCATGCTGCGTTATGCTGCGTAGGTCAGGACTATGTTAAGCATGACTTATTTACAACAAATCCCAGGGAACTCGGAGCTTACTTTTTTAAAACAACAAAGACGTCTGACAAATCCAGCTCACTCCAGCAGAAAACGTTTATCTCCTATATGAATTCAACAGGTCATTTTTCTGGGGGTTTGTGCTGCCAGTGTGGCTTTTTAATGACTTCTTCTGTAAACTCAACAGCCCGGCTCAATGTATTTGTCTTTACTGCTGTATTTTTCCAGCGGAGCCATTACTCTCAACTGCTGTTAAACAAATTATAAAAAAAAAATGAGAGAAAAAAAGGAGTCAAGTTTTGTCAGTTTTTTTCTCATATGGTTTAAAAGTATTAGTTTTAGTCTCATGGGAAGGACAGTCTCCACGATGACTTAATAGTGGTTCACATAATTAAGGTCGTATGATTACAGAGTCGGCCAGCCAAGGATTAAACCACCATCATTTAAGAGTAAGGCACAGTTTACAATAAATCTGGGTTTAAATTAATTGAATTACATGTTGGCTGGTGTGTGGTGAACATATTTGTTTGGTTTTCAGTCCCTTCCATCATATACTAGCAAAATCATGTGGTTTAATATCATGTGGTTTTACTCAGACTATTTACTTAAGCAGCAGTAGCAGTACTTCAATACTTGCAATACTAGTACTTTAAAATACTATGTTACAAGGAAATACCTATATTCCAAATCTAAAACTAAGGAATATTACTTAGGGCAAGATCAAATTATAAAAATAATTTAAATATATTATAAATTAAAGTACATTATAGTATGAAAACAAATGAAAATGTACATTATAAATTAACATTGGACTTGCCATTGTTTTATTTTTCATATTGGATTATAATTACTGATGGATTAACAGTTTATTAGATGACTGGTTGAGTTTATTTTACACATTTTATGTATTGTCTGGCAGCTTAATTTATTTAAACAATGAATTGTACTTCACATGATTCATTAAACTATTCTACAATCTGCTGTTTATTAACGCCAGCCGATAGGTAAATGTAGTGGAGTAAGAAGTACAATCTCTCCCTCTGAAATATAGTGGAGGCGATGAAGAAAGTACCATTAAATTAAAATACTGCAGTAAAGTACAAGTACCTCAAGTCAACAGTCAACACCTGAAGTATTGTAAACCTAAAGGGATGGTATAAAGGAAGATTTTTTTAAGGGGTTGAGAAATTACATGCCAATAGAGAAAAAAGACAAGCAAATTAAGAAATTGTACTTATGAATTTAATTAGATGTGCGCTGCAAAAACACAAAAAGAGTGATGAAAGTGGCTTTGATGATTAGTTGCTCACAACTTTCATCACTAAAAAGGACAGAATGAATTTCTAAATATTATCAGAGACATCAGTCTGTAAATTCATTATTTGAGTGTATAAGGAATCACGCCGATCAGGATATTCAGATTACAGCTAATTACAAACACCACTGACAAGAAACAAACATAAACAACTCCAAAAGTCCTAAAATTTAGAACAACAACTGCCTCTAAGGCAGGTTCATTGCTTTCTTTGGGATCCCCCAGAAACATCTCTGTTATCATTTGCTCTACTTGTGTTTCTGTATTTGCTGGTGAGTATTTTCATTGCATTTCTGCATTCAATTCTGTTGTGAGTATTTACAGCAAATGTCTTGACAAACTAATGAAGTCTTTCTCTGTATTTTCTTGTATTTTTTGTCTATTTTCATTTTTCTTTAAGTAGAGCTCTATAGTATAGATCAAAATGAATCAAATAAAACAATAACGCTCTAGCCTGCCAGGCACAGATGAACAAGAATGCATTACAATCGTGTGTAATAAAGGCTCTTTTAAAGTACAGTGGGGCTAGACGCCGTAACCTACGCACGTAGCCTACGCCAATGCTACCCATTTATACTTGTGCGCTCGTCAGTCTGGTTCGCTCAGTAACAACGCCACCCAAACACTAGTCGGCGCTGTGTCTTTTTTCCCAGTCTGCTTAATTTTTGTCTCTACTTCCTGCTTCACTTTCAACAACGGCAACTGAAACTTTCACCAGAACTTTGTCTTCGGCTTCTGCATCAATTTGACCAGATCGTATGTAGGCGCTAACACCGTAGCGCTAGCACCTCCCCAGAAATGTAACCACGTGCCGTGGCGACGCAGACCACAAGAGCTGTGACAGACAGACAGACAGACAGACAGACAGACAGACAGACAGAGAGACAGAGGCTTTAGTATTTCCGGCTGCGTCTCCATCTCTGCAATTTTCAAATTGATTGTTTTGGATCAATAAAAGATGGAACACATCAAGGAAAGGTTAACTGAGGAGGTTCGGAGATTTGCACGACTCGTTTTCGTCAAAAGTTTCAGTAGAAGTAGAAAGTGAAGCAGGAAGCAGAAACAAAGATTAACCCGACCGGACTACGTGCATAGGTTACGCCTTCTAGTCCTGCAGTACTTTAAATGAGGCTTTAGTATTCTGGCGGACAGTCTTGCATGGAGCCACGTCTAAAGCAGTAATAACGTCTCTCTGGTCTGTCGACACATAAACACTGGACGGAGGCTGTAAACCTCACTGCATCACTGCACGAGGACTGAGAACAGACCCTGACAGACATGTAACTGCTGTCATCCATCAGCTACGAGGAGAAAATCCAAATAAACACACACACACACCTCCCATTAATCAAGGCTGCCGGCCTGGGTTACTTAAAGCCACATGCTTCCTAACCAGTGCGCACCAACAACAGGGTAAAGGGGAGGAAACTGCTAAATGGCAACTGATGAAATGTAACAGCAAACACGGTGATGACTGATATTTATTACACCTGCTAAACTTGATCACAACCTCCATTTCAGAGTCAACACACTCAACCCAGAGCAATCTGTCAAAGGGATTTTGATGGATGGCGAATGTCTAAACATCTGCCAGTGAAACTAAACAGCTAAACCTTGAACATTCGGCTCTGACATTAGAGCAAATCACATGGTGACGTATTCCTGTAAACATTGAGTGTAATTAGCATTTAATTACTTCCTGATTGATAATTAATAGCTCACGACTGCTTTCATACTTTTATAATACTGTATCAGTCAAAGCCTTTATTTCCAAAGATACACACCAGGAATGTTCTGTCTGTGTAAGGTTCAGGGGTCCCACATGGGGCCTAGGGTAAAACAAAGACTACATAAAAACACACAGAAGGAAGCAGCATGCCTTTAGTCTTAATACGAGCATCTGAATTTCTCGCGAAACATCCCAGTAAACAGAAAAGGAAAAGACAGAAGAGACACCAAATAAATGAATTAGGCATAAATATAATTTAAATGAAAACTTGACTGAAAGTTGCAGCGGAATCTGTGTCATTTGTGTCGAGGACAGCAGGTCTCTGTGTCAGCAGAAATTACACCGTTGCAAAAGAGGTTTGCATCTTCGGTGAGGCTTAAAGGATTAAATAAAGACGAACAAATAAAATACATCTTTGCTGATTCGATCAAAGAAGAACTGATTTGTACAAAGCCACCAGCAAATTAAATCATTCTTCTGACCACATGAGCGATACAAACTCAAAGCAGACAGTTTCTCCACATGTTGTTAAGAGAATATGAAAAGGAAAAGCAATAATTGATTGAATTACATGTTTTAGAAAATGGGTTTCTAGTTTGATATGAATTATTCTCAAGTTGTAGATAATTAATTATGGATGCATTAATAATGTGAAATGGTTTTAAAAAGGTTCACAAGGCTTTACAAGGCTTTACAAAAAAGAATATATACTTGTATAACTATATTCAGATTGATTTTGCAACTGTTGGTGGTGTTTGTCCTTTTATAATTATTTTTCCTCAAATTAACTACCTTATTTATAGGTCACAGCTTACATATTTAATTTAGAGAAAAACCCTTTTGCATGTAAAACAGGATGAATAAGATATGAGGCAGGTCACATTTATATTGGATGAAGAAAAAATACAGGACGCCTCAGTCGATCAGAACCTGAGACGTGTTGTGTTGGCAAAACTAACCTAAATCTGAGAAAAAAAAATCAATGATTACTATTTTCCTCTAACGCTGCTTCGTCCCGTCTTCGAAAGGGCAAAATGAAGTCAAGACCAGCCGGAATTACCGCACATTAAAATAACAGCCTCTGGTTATGTAGAGCAGCGTTAATATATGATAAAAGGATCAGAAACTGGGATGTGTTCAAGCGGTCTCTGCAGACTTCTGTGTGGGGGTCACAACCCCACCAAGAAAGCCAGCCAAGTCAACACGGAACAAAAAACAAACAACAACACAAACAGGAGGACAATATAATATAACACACGATAATATAACACAATCTGCATGATGTGTTTTTTACCGTTTTACATTTACAGTGCTTTTAATTATTCACCACAGGTAATAATCTTTGGTCAACATCATGTGTTAATAATCAGCTCCATGTTCTGCTCAAAACTACTCACTTCAAATAATTAAAGACTTGCTGGTTTCCACTACTTGAATGTGATTTTCTGTTTTGCTTGGTATCACTGTGATCGGTCGATTGATTGGACAAAACAATAATAGTTGTTATTCTTAAGACTAATTTGTGCATATGCAAATGAAACTATAAAGCACAAGTTGGGGGCTGTGAACCGTGAACTAGTGGTGAGAAAGTGAGAAAGTGATTGGGGACTGTGAGGTCGCTGGTTCGAGTCCCCTCTACATCCCTTGTTAAGATGCCCCAAACCCTCTCCTTGGACACCATGCATGGAGCAGCCCATAGCTCTGAGTGTACACACTACTCTTCATGTCTGTAGGCATAGATGGGTTAAATGCAGAGAAAGAATATCTCCATAAGGGATCAATGATGTAAAATTATGTTAAAATACAGGTGAGAATACAAACATGTACCTGACTGAGATGTTGATGGACTACTCATATAGATTATTATATGTTTATGCTGTAACAGTTAACATTAATGTCCCTCCGTCTAACAATATGGACCCAAAGAGACCCACGAGCCAAACATTGTCACATTTTTTATTACCATGTCTTCTGTTTGCTTTAAATGATTGTATATCTGTATGACATCTCGTGGTTATATACTAAACACACATTTATGAGCAGTTTGACCAGGATACCACAATCTAAAGTGTCAGAGACATGGTGGTGTGCAGTGCAAGCAGCAACTCTAGACACAACGAGGCCTCTGTCTGTCACAGTTGGTTTCATTTTCTAAGCTTCTTCCTTGGTGTTTCTTGTCCTGTGTTACTTCCTCTTTGTTTTCCCCCTGATTGTATAATTCGTTTCTCTTGTTAGTTTCACTTATATCTCGTTTACCCCTCAGCCGATCAGCCACAACATTATGACCAGGTGAAGTAAATGACATTGACCATCTTGTGACAATACAATGTTCTGCTGGGAAACTTTTGGACCTGGCGTTCATTCATGTGGATGTTACTTAGACACGTAGCACCCACCTAGACCAGACCAGACACCCCCACCCCATAGCAATGACACTCCTTGATGGCAGCAACCATCCTCAGCAGGATACAGTCGGACACAGGCACACACACAAAAACAGTTTAGGAACAACTAAAAAAAAAACATGACGAACAGCACAAGGTGTTGACCTGGCCTCCAAATTCACTAGATCCCAAACTGATCAAGTATCTGTGGGATGATCCACAGAGGCCCCTCCCCTCAACCCATAGGACCCAAAGACCCCCACCTATTTTTGGATTTGTGTTTTGGATTTTACCTGCCTACCCTGCACAGCTTTTTGTTCCAGATTTTGTAAGTTTTCATTATGGTTCTTTTGTTTCCTGCTCCTGCCTCCCCTTGTGTCCAGCATTTGGGTCCTTCCTCATCACACACCATAACAGTGTCTTTACAGTGGCTCACAGAAGAACTGTCTTCTCATTCCTTGTTTCACTTACAAAGTCAAATTTGCTACTCGGCTGTCTGACACTGCAACTCAAAATAAAGGCTTTAATGGGTGAAGCCACTTCAGAATTTAAGCTCTGCTGCCCTCTAGTGGTCAAGATCCATACAACATACAATAAACAATATCACAGGATCTGAATGAATTAAGGCTCTTTTATAGGCGGTTTAGACTTCTGCATTAAGTTGACGGAGAAGCTACAGCAATAGCGCAGACACCTACACAGACTCCAGGACCGTAACTGATGTGCACCTCCTCAGAAATGTAAATATGCGTCGCGGTGACAGCAAGAGCTGTGATTCGTCCACGGTTCCGCTTTAGTATTTCCGGTTGCTTCTCCAGCAATTTTCGAATTGATTGTTTTGGATCAATAAAGATGAAACACATCAAGGAAAAAATAACTGAGGAGGTTCGGAGAAACAAACATTTGTATACAGCCATTAGGAATAATCCATAAAGCTGACTAGACTAACACATGTTACGTGTTTGTCTTTATTTAAAAAGAAACCATCATCTTCCATTAAACTGCTCAGAACGTATTCAATTTTAAATTCCCACTGTCTGTTCTACAAAATATTTATATAGGACAAGAAAAAAAACATTTGAATCAAAGCAGCACTTACAGAAGTTTCCGGGCGGCTGTAAGCTGTGTTTCGTCAGGGCGCACCAGCCGACGGGGAAGATGTCCCTGGAGTCGAAGGGGCACCAGTAGTCAAAGGCGCCTCGCCAGCCGTCAAACATGACAAAAATCTCCTGACCTCTGACCTCTCCCACTGTGGCAGGACAGATCAAGTAAGGGTTCTTCCTGTCCACCGCCTCCAGCTTCATGCCGGCCTGGAAGTAGTTCTTAGCAGGGCTCGCTGGTTCCTAAACACACAAATAGATAAATACTAAACATTCACAATTTGTCTGCTTCACGGCCAAATAAATACCTATGGTTATAGAAGGTAAAGGTTAACCGTATACCTATGCATGAAGTTGCAGAAAGGGGTTTTACTGTGTGGCCAAAATCTTACATTTGTCAAGATTAAGTCAGTAATTATGGGGTAAAAAAACAAGGATTTCAACTATTTTTTAAACAGTATTATTCCATATAAAGGTATGAATGTGCAATATGAGTGGCTCCACCTTGTGGCTGTGTTGGTTATTGCAAAAGAAAATAACTTGACAATGACTTTTTCAATCTTTTTCAACCAGAAGTATTAACAATTAGTATGCCTTACAAATCTAATTTCATATAATAATTTAATTAATTTCAGTGTTTTGTTCATTTTGAGTTAATTTCACACTGCACTACTGAGTACTGTACACGCTTACAGTTCACAGCAGTCCATCTACATATGCAGACTATACAGAGAATGAGCTGTTTGCCTGGTATCTCAAAAGAAGTACAGATTAAATTATTGGACTGGTTAGAAGCTAGCTGGTTTCACCCACATTACTTTTGAGTGATGTGTTTGTTTTTTTTTCAAAGTTGTGATTACCTTTTTAAAAGCAGAGGCGGGGGCCATCTCTGCACCGCTGAGTGTCCGCAGGAGGAACATGGGCCATGAAGAGGCATTCATCCTGAAACCTGTATACATGGTGAAACTATTTCAGCGTACGCCGTATCACTCATTCTCAGGACAATGACGCAAATCGATGTGCAGGATTTCTTTATGAGAGTAATTTTACGTTGCTGGGTGTTTAGTGAATATCTTTCTTGAACTGATGCCACCAAACTTTATGTAAAACTGATATAAAAAACAGGCCTGAAGTCACTGTGGCACATCACACCAAGATAAATGCAACTGCAAACAATGGGGTTCAGTTTTAGGGTCCTGGTTTGTACATATTGGATCACTATCATCTTGCCATAATCTATCCCCACATACAATACATACTATAACATTTCTTGCACATTTTCAACTAGTGGTGTCAGACTTGTTTGACCATGCAAATACAGCTTCTCTCCTTTCATCAACCACCTTTGTGAAAAGACTAGCTGGTTTGTGTACAGCACAAAGAGACAACTGAGACATCCTGTGACAATTCAATGTTCCATGACCAGACCAGGCACCCCCACCCCATAGCAGTGACACTCCTTGATGGCAGCAGCCATCCCCAGCAGGATGCAGCCTGACACAGGCACACACAGAAAAAACGCTTTAGGAACAACTAAAAAAAAACATGAAAAACAGCACAAGGTGTTGACCTGGGCTCCAAATTCACTAGATCCCAAACTGATCAAGTATCTGTGGGATGATCCACAGAGGCCCCTCCCCTCAAAGGCCCCCCACTAACAACATCCTGTTACCAGACACCACAGGACCCCCTCAGAAGGCCCATGTCCATTTTCTGATCATTAATTTCACAAACACTGAACAGAAAAGTGAAATGAAAACAAATAAATATCCAAATGTTGTCAGTAACAGTTTAAAGACACTCACCCAGCGGTGGCTGCAGCATGTCTCCGTTCCTCTCGCAGGTTCCTATCGGCTGGATGTCCAACGAGTCAACAAGCCGCCAGAAGTCATTGGTGTTGTCGCTACCGTCCAGACGTAAGCGCAGACGAGTGCCCATCATGCCCATCACCGTGGCGATGCACACGGAGTTGGAGTTGCGAGGATCCCGCGCCTCAAGTTTCATACCTGACTTGAAGTCATTGGAGGGGGGAACTCTGGACTGCAGAGGGACACAAAGGGACATTCAGTCGTCCCTCCTCGTGGCTTTAATGCAGTCGCATGTTAGATCACTATATGAAGTCTTCAAGTTTACAGTAAAAGAAAGATAAGGGTAAGATCTTATTCTGCATTTTTGTTATTGGTTAATAATTGCATAAAAAGGTTAAAACCGATGATTTGTTAGTGATTTTCTCAGTATTTTCTGACTTTCACAGGTCATTTGTTCTGTGAAGATGTAAATCTTGGGGAAAAAAACTTTACACAGATTTATAGCACCAGATCATTTTCCTACACATACAACAAGCATCCACAGCCACAACAGGATTTGAGTACAAAGGAACAAGCACCACACAAATTAATGATAGAGGACTACGAAAATTAAAACACATCTTAATGATCAGATACCTGTTTGAAGCACGTAGGCGACGCTGCGGTGGAGGAGGTTTCTCTCAGATATTCTTCCCAGCTGAACGGTTCTGGCAACACAAATGGAAGCAAACTGAGACACCAATTGTTATACAGCACAAATCAAAAGATAGAATTATTATTATTTTTTATCTCAGGAAATCCTCTACCTTTCACAACACTTAAGCTTATCTAAGTAAATCTAAAACAATGGTATGTATTAAGCTAGTGGGAATACAACACACTACATAGATTACAAATCTGAACTACATGTAACATACAGCGATCAGGCAAAACATTATGACCACCTTCCTAATATTGTGTAGGTCTCCCTCCAAAACAGTTGTGACTTATCAGAGAGTGGACATGGGCCTTCTGAGGGTGTCCTGTGGTATCTGGCAACAGAATGTTGTTAATGGGGGCCTTTGGGTCCAATGGGTGGAGGGGAGGGGCCTCTGTGGATCATCCCACAGATACTTGATCAGTTTGGGATCTAGTGAATTTGGAGGCCAGGTCAACACCTTGTGCTGTTGTTCATGTTTTTTTACTTGTTCTTAAACCGTTTTTCTGTGTGTGATTGGTGGATGGCTGTTGCCATCAAGGAGTGTCATTGCTATGGGGTGGGGGTGTGTGGTCTGGTCTAGGTGGGTGGTACATGTCTAACATCCACACAAATGCCAGGTCCAAAAGTTTCCCAGCAGAACATTGGATTGTCACAAGATGGTCAATGTTATTTAATTCTCCTGTGAGTGATCATAATGTTATGCCTGATCGGTGTATGAGTGCTTTTGTTACCCTACCCAGAAATGGAGGTTGCTGATCAGCATTAATGCAAGTACTGATACCAAACAGACTGAATCAAAAAAGGCTATTAACTTTGAATCCGACTGTTAATGAAAGGATCGACAGCAGAGAGGAACAGATCTGAACAACCAACCATTGGATTTGTCGAGGGCAGAGCCTGCTGTGATGCTGTTCCGTCTCTCCTTCTTCTCCTCCTTCTGATCTGAAATCAAAACCGTGATTGAACCGCTCATCAGAAATGGGGAGCCTCAGATAGAAATGCTTTAATTGCTATGAGAATGAAGGCACACGATCTTCGGTTATAATAGTTCTGAGAAAATGAAAATAAATCCTGTGCATACTAAACAGCAAAAGAACTCCAATTTAGCGGCGGTGAAACATCAGTGAGCAGTTTGATATTTTTTCTGATGTGTTTTATTTATGAGTCTTGAGATCAAACCAGTGTTGAAGCCCGTCTGTACGTCTGAGAATCAGCCAGGGACAGGACAAACAGGAAGAACAGTGCCGTGCAGGCCTACCTCTGTGTGGTGTTCGGCCCATGATGACCGTCCCGCTGCAGGCTGGAGTCAGACAGGCAGTCACCTAAACAGACACTGGAGATAACACAGCCCATAAACATCAGTCAAATGTGATGGTTTGACTTATAAATATCACACTGTTTAAAACTGAATTAGCTTTGGGTTCGGTTTTAGGATTAATCTGGATAAATAAATGACTCTTTGATACATATCCACATCAGTTACAAACCTACATGAAGAATTTATCCCACACCCCTCCAGCTCTCAGATCCTTGCACAGACTTCCTGTGTTGAAACATTTACTTTAAAATACTGCTGTTATCATAAAAAGAACATCCTGCACACTGATTAACATCACTGTCCTGAGAATAAAGCACATAATAGCCACTTTTTTTTAAAAAAAAGAGTAAACAATCTAATTAACAACATCCACATTGGCAGGATTGTGGGAATAGAAAAGCAAATCATATACACATTTTTTGGGAATGCCATAAACATTTTGGAATCATCTACATGCTATAACTAAGAATATTTTGGGCTATACAATACCTAAGGAATGTAACGTTCTGTATCTGGGACACATAAATGATTATGTTATTGACAAGGGCAGATATTTAACTAAGACATGATTGACTGTGAGCAAGAAGGCAATGACAAGAAAACGATGTGAGAGATTCGGAAATGTTTTTGTTAGAAAAAAAAAATGGAAGAAATGGTTTGTATATAATGCATATTTACTTTTGTCTCTATTTCTTGTACATTTGTGCATATGCAAATTTTGAAAATGTTTGCTTATACTATATTTGATTATTTTTATTCATTTATTATTATTATTATTATTATTATTATTATGACAGCAATTTAATTTAATTTAACTATCCTGTGCCAATTTTTCTTTTTACTGTTTTTTTAATTTTTTTTTTTTTGTGAAACTGAGCTACTGTGACCCACCAATGTCCTTTGTGGATCAGTTAAGTCAGTCTAAGTTTAAGTCTAAGTTAACAACAGAATGGAAGATGTTTAACTGACCTGCTGATATATGATCTCCAAGACACCTTATTTGCACACACCCTTCTACTACAATGGACTGCGAACCATGGTTGCTCTTGTTTACTTTTGTTTATGATTTTTTGTGCTTCAATTTTCTTTTTCTCAGATACTTTCAAAGGCCTTTGTCATGGGACAAAAGAGAGGGAACGACATGCAACAAAGGACACAGGCTGAAAACAAACCTGTGCCACTGTGGTGAGGGCTATAATAGCCTCAACTGACGGGGCGCCCGCTGAACCAGGTGAGCTACGGGGACACCCCGGGAGCCAGAATACATTTCTGATCTGCTGCCACATCATGAATCGTGCACGCTTCTCTCAAACTCCCAGAAAACTTAATGTTTCCTCCTCTCACTTCTCTCATTTTTGTCTCGTTTACTCAGGTTTTAGTCTTTTTTATGTCGTGTGTCCCTTTTATACAGCATGTTATTATTTTGTGACAGGATATATTTTTCTTACTTTCCCCAAGTCCCAAGAAATTACTATGAACCAGCGATGATTTTATCCAACTAACAAGCCAAAGCCTCAAAACATTTAGTGTTTTTGCATCTTTGCCCGGCAACTATTAAAAACACGATGAGCTACTCTGTTCAACAAACTGACTCGTTTCCTTTCACTATCCCGAACCCTCACGCCTTAGTAATTTAGCTTGAGCCAGTCCCCACATACACCACCTTCCTGCAGCACATATTATGCAACAGCGACCAAAATGTGTATTAATCCACGGCTGAAAATAGTCCCCAACAAACACATGATTGAGTGTTGTTTTGTGAAGCCTGCAGAGCGCAGAAAATGACTTGCTATATATATATCTGTGACACACTGGCTCTGCAGCGAGCTTGTGACTGAGCACTACAGACACATTAGGAGAGCACTGAGAGTAGGACGAGCACACTGTCGTCTTTCTATGGTATTTGTTTGCAGTAGGAAAAAAACTAAATGATCTCACGGTCAGATGTTTGACTGCTTCAGGCTACGTTCTGTGACATCGCAAGTAATAGTTATTAAGATGTTTCAGATTACTTTACTGTAATATCTTATCTGGGACTAGACGGCTTGGCTACAAAGAGATTAAAGTTTGCACATAAGAAAAAAAACAATTTATAAACCTCTAATCCTATTATTTTTGCATCATTAAGATTTGATCTTGTTTATTTGACACTTTGACAATTTATTTTTCCAACACTCAATGAGACTTAAAATGTTATTTATGCTAATTACTCAAGGCCAAATGGACTTTTCTGGGGCAAATGTTTGAGCTAGAACCTTTCCTACATCACCAGTGCTTACTCCTGATCCACTGTAACAATTATCATCAGAATAAGACAGTTACCATGCTGTTTATGACGAAAAAACAAACCCAGAAATCCAGATCAGGTTTAAAAAATTTTCTGCACATTCTTGCCTCCTGCAAAGTCCGTACATAGTGACAGCTCAAGGTGACACAGAAAGACAATCCACAGCATTGCAAGGGGAAAATATTCCAAAGTAAATCCACAAATGAGAAGTCAAAATCTCTGCAGTAGCACAGTGTCCTCTCTCCTTGCGATTCAAAGCCCTAGCATCTGCAATGTATTGTGCCTGTCCCTCCCTCTGAAGACCCTTCTGTCTCTGCAATGAATCCCATTGAGTTAGAAGAAGCCATAAACATTCCAAGCTGCCATAAAAAGCCATTAAGACGTGTGGATGTGGGACGTCTGCTGGCCGACATGAAAAGGATTCCAGCTCTGCTCCTCGCTCAGCTCCAGACTGGTTTTCCGTGTTTGCGCTGCTCTCTCCGCTCAAGAGGGTCAGACAAAAGTGCCCCGCAGACCAGGAAGCACTTAATTTTTACAACCTCCATTTCCACTAAGACGGCCACTGATGTGGGATTAGAGTAATGTTCGCGAACCTGAACAATGAGGGGATCAGAAAAAATATGGCCCTGGTTGCAGGAAAAGCTGTAACTCTCACTGACAGGAGAAGCAGTCGTTAGTAGGAGTATAAACTTTACTCAACTTTAATTCAACTTTACGCAAAATTTCAACATTTGGACGGGATTAGGTTATGTTTTTAAGAACGGATGCTCACACAGATGCTGCATTACTTTAGTATAATTTGGTGCACAAAAGATGTAACAGGTTGTGTACGGCTGTAAATCACATTTGATTCATTACTTCTGTCAAATCCTTAAAATAATCACTTATCTGAGTCTGCAAAATCTCAAAAAATTTGGGGAAAACAAGTTTTTAAAGCTAAAAGTAAAGATTAAATCCTAAAAAAAAAAACAACAGGAGATAAATCATCGCAGTTAAGAAGCTGCAACCAGAACGTTTGGTGTTTGACTGATAAAAACTTTAAAATATGACGACTGATTTCAATATTCTCGTCGATTAATATTCTGTTGCCAAATATTTAACGCGTTTCAGCACCGACTGATGATTTTGATGATGTTAATTTGCTATTTGCACTTCTGGTTAGCTGCCAAACCGCATTGTGTATGCAACTGTACTATATGCAAAGCTGAATCTAATCTAATCTAATCCAATGTTGACACACTTTAATTTATCAGAATTAACAGCCCCCGGGCACGCAGCAATATCATTTCAGTGGACGTGTCTGTACATATAAAACAGTTAAAATAAGCAGAAGGAAAAAGTTGACTTCCTCAGTGGTCACTAAATTATTTTGAGCTACATCCTTCTCATCAAAGTTTAATTCTGGATCAGAGACGAGAGGCAATCACTAAGAACACACGGCGAAATAAAAGCTTTTAATTGTTTTCTGACTCTTCGAGCTATGAGTTCAAACTAACTGTTACATCCAACCGCCGTTATTTAAAATGAAAATCATTTTCCTTATGTTAATCTACTGGGTCAGAAAATGCTGGGAGATGTTCTGCATGACCAGCAAATTGAAAAGATATTCAGATGGTTTCACAAAAGACAAAGAGGAGCAGCATATGAATGCAGCCATTCACAATTAGTGTATTAACGATAATCATCCAATCTTAATTTACTTCAAAGAAAATCATCAGCTAATCAAGGAAACGAATTGACAGAATAATCAATAAAATTGCAGAATTGATCAGATTCCTCCGTTTAATCTATGTTTTTATTTTACTTTCTTGGTTGAAAAACGGCAAAAGATATTATCACAATGACATGGACCAGAGGAAACCCATCTGGCACACTAGAATCACACTTAAATCTTAGCCGATATATTGTCAAGTCTGGAGCATCAGGCTCGCAAATCAGAGACTTTTTCAGAGGTTGGCAGTGATTTGAAGGGAGTGTGGGTTTACTGTTAACCGAATCCCTGCGATATAATTCGACAACAACGAGATCGGTTTTGACAACCAGGGCAGAGAAGCATCTCCTGGGCCCGGCCTGCACGGTGCCGTCTCTTTCTGTCGGGCAGGATGTAGTTTGGAGACAGGGGAGTGAAAGGATCACGTTACTGCTGCCGAGAGGGCGTGAGCCGCTGCAGGGCGTCACCGACAACTTAAAGATATCGGTTCATACCCAGCAACTTTTCAGTATTTTTTCATGCGCACTGTTCCCTCAGCACACCTGACACCCGGAGATGAGCCACGGCAAACCTTAAGAGTGGAACCAAGCAGCGTGTTTGATTAATGATAAACCTGAAATGCTTTATAGTCTTTGGCATTTGCAGGCTGGCAGATCAGAGGCTGAATGAGAGGAAATAAAATGTGGAGAAAAGTCTGTGACGCATTTTCATTTGGGTTATGGTCACATTTGGTGGGCGGGACTCGTTACGCACGGGCTAAAGACCCTGCTAGCGTTATATTTGTATGCCCGTGATACCGTGGGGCTGCAGGATCGTGCTTAAAACGTCCCGCTGCAGCGCGATCTCACCTGGCGGAGCCCAGCAAAACGGAAAGCGAAGGGGAAATCTGCAAGAGCTCAACGTAGCCGATGTGTGCAACCGAGCCTCCCCACCTCCCCTAAACGTCTGTCCGCACAGAATACAGTATAAACACGCTCTGCTATCTATCGCAGCGTGGACGGAGAGCAGGAAAGCTCTCGATCGCAGCCCGGAAAACGAACAGAAAGACAGAAAGCCGTCATTTCGCAGCGCACCAGAGTAAAAATGAGACATGAGCCACGTACCGACCGTCTGAACAGGATATTTTGATGAGAGATTCCTCACTTTCTATCGGATGCAAGCCGCCATATTCGCTGCAGCTCCGCGCATGTCCACCACGCAGTGCTCTAATTCATATTTTTCCACTGGAGGTTACAAGAAAAAAAAAAAAGAAAAAAAAAAAGAGGTAATAGAGGAGGGGAATCATTAATTAGTCGTTTTATTAAGACATACTGGTTAATGTTGGGGGTGGATAATAAACGCCAGGTCACGTGGAAACGAATTATGTGTTTTAAAGCTTCCTGGTTTGCAAAAAGAGGAAGATGATTGCATGTTAGTGAAAGGCTAGATTTATGCTGGGGATGAAGAAAACGATGGTGAATGAATAGTAAATTAAATATATCCGCGCATTTAAGGAACATTTTGTTGGATTATAACCAGGATTATTATAAATAATGCTGAAAAGTAACGAAATCCTATTTTTATCCCTGTAAATCGAGCCTGCTACTAGCAGAGCATATAAAATCCTGCTGAAAAAAGTCTATTATAATTAAATTAGAATGACTGATATTACTATTATAACATGGTCTCGTTGACATGTCCTCTAATCAGCTGATGGAGTTCATTTCAACTGCTTTGTATTCTGCTGCACAGTTTATATGCAATTTATGAAATGTTCATGGATTTTAGAGAATTTACAACAGCTGTGGTGTTTTTTTTATAGGCTAATGTGTGATATTTTGTGTATATTTCTAATGGTCTTTTTATTGTTTTCAAGCTTATTTTCATCAGTGAGCAATGGCCCTGTCAAATAAACTCATAAAAACAGTCAATAAATGAAATAAAGCCCCCTGGAATCAGTCAAGTTGATCTTATTCAATGTTAAGATCGTTGTTTGTTTGTGTGTAACATCTTAATCCGTGAAGAATCCAGTATTCTCATATGTTTTTGAGTAAAAGGTATATTGCAATATGCTCAAGTAAAGTGTGATTACCTCAAATGTGTCCAGTGTTTGAGTTTAGCTACTTAACACAACTGCTGATATTAGAAATAAAATATAAGTCACAAACTCCACATAGCCTTAAAATGAAGAGGGCCTTTAATGCAGAGAAACTGTCACAGACACTGCGTGAAATTATTTTCTTCCAACTCTCCAACGCTAGATAGATAGTCAAACCATTTTCGTGCAGCATGAAATCTGGGCGATGCCGGTTTTGATTTGATTTTTGACCGAGCACTTCACATTTCATGGGCACAACTCCGCTCTGTGACTGCTACCTGACTGTAGAGTCTCATCTTATCTGACGATAACCCACAGCGACACTGAGTCAGGATATGTCCCAACATCTAATATTAATTTCATATGCTTCTTCTCCACTGAATACCGGAGGACATTACACTGAAAAAAAGAACGTGTTGGATTAACTTAATTCAATAGTGGACATTGGTTGCACACAGATGTTTTACTTTGACAGCAATTTAAACAATTGGGTTAAATCAACACAAGTTATTCATGTTCAATAAACCTGTGTATTTTGTGTTGATACAATGTGATTCAAATGTGTTATACTAAAGTGATTTGGACATTTTAATTCTTTGCAATTTTAGCATTTTATTTCAACACTATTCAATAACTTTTAGTCCAATACTATTTGGTCACTTAAATACTACGTTATTTAATGTTAGTATTATTACACAATTTTTTGTATTGTTCTCTAAAGATGGTTGCCTGTAACCACTGGTAACTTTTCAAAATAAAATGTCTAATTTCACTGCAGTGACAGTAGGTAAAGAATTGAGCTGACATTACTGTCCTACTGTAATACAGAACAGTGAACAAGTAATGTCAGTTTTTCAGTGTTTTTATCGACTTAGAATTAAAATTAGACATTTTCTTTTGAAAAAGTTTACAGGCAACCATCTTCAAAGAAAATACAAACATTATGTTCAAGGCCTCTATTGTCAAAATGAATTCAAATAACAATTCTAACTATAAACAATTTGATGTAACTATAGAACTGATTTGAAATGCAAAAACTTAAGTTACCATTGCCATTCCAGCAATGTTTTTTAAATGTCTAATTAATAATAATAATACCTTTCTATTAACTTTCCTAAAAATTAACATTACCAAATTTTACCCCAATTGAAAATACAAATGAACAGCTGCCTGTCAAAACCTTTATTCAATAGCTAAACAGCAATACAGCGAGTATAAAAAATTCCAACACTGACCTCATCCAAAAACAAAAAGTGCAATAACATAAATACCCGTGTCATAAACGTACTTAAACTTTGAATTTTAGTGTAAGTGTCACAAGCAGGTAAATATTTAAAAACTGCCTTCACTCAGGCCAAGAATTCACCCTGCACATACAATTATGGAACTGTGTCAATAGCTAATGCAATACTTTGTAGGAATTAGAACAGCAGTTGAACTTGAAATAATCTACACAAGGTTAAGGTTTCATACTGTAAATTACACACTATCTTAAAACCATCTAACATAAACACATCTTTGGTTTCACAGGTAAGGCCTGTACACGAAAAAAAAAAATAAATCCAACTGAATCGAAAGTGAAACATGTTTCACGCAGCCCTGATGTCGCTGATCTCTTCACCTGTATAGAAAATACAAACAATTGAAGAATGCTGCCAGAGTAATTATTGAGGAGAGGAAGAGGGGAAAAACTGGCCCCATCCACGTGGCAGTAAAGGAATAAACACTTGGTGAAGGAGCAGTATCAACTGACTGACACTTCTTTTTTTTGTTAGTGGACTTAACAATGGATGCCGTGATTTGTTTTGGCTTGCTGATTGTTCACCTGGAAAACTTGCAAAATGCAGGACATCAAGTGTGAGCTTTCGATGTCCTCCGACCTGAAGCTAATCGCCTCACGTGCACAACAACAGTGGGCTCTCCTTACTGGAGCAGTTTTGACTTTAAGTTTTGGGCTTTCCTTGAAAGCTGAGTCGCGTCCAACTCCATTATGACCTTTTGAATCACTTCGAAAGTGAAGCGGAGCTGTGATGGGTACTTCATATTCAAAGAGTAAAAAAGTCCAAACAGCAAGCCTGTGGCAAGGGCCACATTATCCAGATCTTGCAGAACCACCACACCCTCGATGATGATGCCAACATCAGGAAAGTCATTGCCTGGCGTCTCTCTGGTGATGTAGATTCCCACTGTTGTTTGCTCGATGGCACTCAGTGCAGTGGCTTCAGTCATGTCCTGAAAATAAACAAAAAAACAAACAAAAAAAAAGATCAGATTTAGCAATTCTGATGCTATAGTTTATTGGAACTCATGTAAGCAGCATAGGAGATTACTACAGCCAAATAATGCCCTGCCAGACTGCCACTGATGGTCAATTTCTGAGAGAAACAAACAAACAGACTTGAAAACTTCCAGATCAAATGAAGAGGAGCCTTCAAGCTTTACAAACTAAGGTAAAGATTGATTTCTCATCCTCATTTTTTCTGGAAGTTGTTGTCATGGATAAATTATATCATTTATATTTTTTCGCTCTGTGGCAGAGGGGTCAAAGTAGGTGGTTTTTCATATTCATAATGGGGGCTATGGAAAATAAGTGGACTATTTAGACCATTTGTTTTAATCTCACGGTTTCAAATGTAGCAAAGCCACAACCTACTCACAAAACACTCACCGCATACTCCTGCACCAAGACATCAGGATTCTCATTCAGGTAGATGCAGAGTCCTTTAATGAGGGACTCCCTTCGGGCATCAATGTCTTCCTTAAGAATTATAGCAAAGAAAATAGAGATATTTGAACTCAAATTTTCAGAAGCACAGAAGAAAGTGATCAAAGAAAGTATCTACAAAACAACACTAAAACTACGCATGTGTACCAGACTTGTGTATATATCATCTCCAGAGATTATATAAAAAAAAGACACATCTCTCACAATGGGACAGTGAATGCATGATAAACATGACTGGTTCCATTCAGTGAAATCAGTACTCACAGGTAAAGGGAGTTGAGTTTTGCAATGAATACATATACATCTTTTACTGACCTAATGCAATGCATATATACACTTTATAGTTAAACAATTTAGAGTTAAAAGTTCTTACAGGCATCATGGCAGCTATGTCTTTCAGCTTTTTGCCCTGCTCCCCTGATCGCTTTGCAAACACTCCCAGCAGACTGTCGGAGAGAAGGTCAAGCTGCGACAGAAATCTGGATTGTAAAGGCATCGTGGTGATCCTCTTGAACTCCATGTTTATCTGAAACAACATAAAATTATTTTTAAATAACGGCACAGCCAACAGATTTTAGACATTTCTAACATCAAAACTACACCTGCCCGCCATATCATGGTATGCAATGTGCATGGTTAACCGTCTGGGCTCTGCTATGGAATACCTGGAAACACATGCTAAAGAAGTCGAGGATTACTTTTACCACATGAACACATCCATGACAAAACTAGTCAGGGTATCATTTTTTATATTACCTCCATTGCATCAAAAAGAGCTGGCCATCTCTCTTGTACATTGCTGATCAATGGAGCTTCACAAATGACTTCTTGTCTTCTTAAAGCAAATGTTCTGTCCATTTTAGCCCTAATTGTCTCTCTGTTGTTGCGCTTCTTGACATCTGAAAGGAGTTCGACCCTCATCTTCTCCAGGGACTGGGCACATTCTCCAAGTGGAAAAGAGGGGCAGTATTCCACTTCCCCCCTCCTTGGTTTCTTAACATCATAAGCAGGGGAACGTTTTTCAGCTGGTTTATATTTCAAAGAATTCACGCATACTTCAGGACATCCTACTTTCCGGAGATGTGTGCGGTAGTTTGACAACTTGTATTTGAGGCTCATCTTCCACCCCTCGTAGCCAGTGGGTGAGCCTTTTTCTTTTAAACATGGATGCTTCAGGATGAGTGCCTCTGCAACTTCGTCAAACTTACTGTCTGTGAGATAGACTGTGTGCTTGACTACCTCCTGGATCAAGCCCTCTAAGATGTCGGACTTCAGCTTTGGATCAGGGATCAGCAGCATCCCATTTTCCTTGAAAGCTACGTGGGCCTTCTCAAGCTTAATTTCTGCATCGTATGTGAAACGGGGAACAAAGAACAAATCTGGCCATGAAGCCCGTGATGACGTCGACTCTGGACTTGAAAGAATCACAGTGCTGTCACCAGAACAGGATGAGGTGTCATCGGCAGCACTGGTTGATGAAAAGGAGAAACTGGTTTCACTTTGGTCTGTGGATGTGTATATAACTTTGAGTGTCGCTTTGTCTTGAATTTCCTCAACTGAAGTTAAGTTCATAAACTCGTTGCCGAAAAGCGTATCCATGAACTGCAGTCGGAAGGGTTCTTTTATTTTACACTGAGTCTTTATGTTATTCTCTAGTTCAGCCACAGTTGAAGGCAGACCAGTAGAAAACATGACTCTCTGACTGCTGTCTGGTCCGAGGATAACTCTTAGAATAGCTTGAGTTGTCATGGTCTCACATCACTTTCTGTTAGGAAAGAATAAGAAAATGTAATTAGAATCTGTTTTATAACAAGAGGTATTGTTAATCACCAAATCTAATCTTTTACTATTAAAACATAATAATTTTAAAAATCTGACAATTTAACTTTGGGAAAAAAATGCAACATGCCAACATCAACTTGTCAAAAGTATGAGTGTGTCCAAGATTCCCCATGCCAACACAGCCCTACCATTCCTTTCATCACAGCCATGAGTGCCAATCCCACCACCATCAAAGGTAAAACACAGAGTACAACAAACATATCACTCTGATACATAACATTGAGAAGCTGAGGAGAGCACAGGACAATACCAGAGGAGTGATGAAGTGTGCTACACGCTCAAAACAGAAATGAAAAAGTGTGCTCTCCAGGGTTTCCATACATTAAGTTTTCAAAATTTTCCATATCATTCCCATAATATGTATTCAATTTTCTTGATTTACTATGATTGGGAAAAAAAAAAGATCAAATTAAATGAAATAAATCAAACAAAAAAGGAGAGATCTTGTTAGTGATCATAGGGAACAAACATAGGGAACATATAATACATATATATTTTTTTATTATTATTATTATTATTATTATTAGTCCATGGGAACCCTGAGCCTCCTTTTAAAGACTGCAACTGTAAGCACAATGATTTTTACATTATCTTACCAGAACACACAGATTGATCTCTTCAAGGTCACCATCCGCACACCTCCAACAACATAGGCAGCCAGAGGATACTCATCAACCAGTTCAGAGATTTCCACAAGAGCAAGTTCTCGTGCTGGAGATGGAGTCAGCTGAAAGGCTCCATAATGCTCGCAATACCATCCACACAATAGTTTCAACACAAAAAATAGCCTCTGATGCAAAATGCACACCTGATGAATTTCCCCAAATTCAGGCAAGCCACCCTCAGAACCATATGCCACTATCATACCTGGTCTGTAGTTTATTCCCTTGCTCCAAACGTTTTTTGCCAGGTTTATTTCAGATACATCAGGATCTCTCTGTTTTAAAGCATGGGCTAGCTCTTCCTTCAAAACATCTAATGGGACAGTGGATACATCTGATACATCCAGCACTGGTTTATCAATATTTGGAGATGACAAGTGATAACCAATCATAATCTGATGTTTCACAGCCAGAGACAGAGGCACATTTTTAAAGCAACTGGTGTGTTTGATGACTTTTTTGAAGAAGCTATGCTTAGCTTCGAACCGAATGGTCCAAAGTCCAACGAGAGGCCCCAAAAGCTGAATCAGGCGGGGATAATGTTCTAAGTAGTGGTGTTTTGGCAGCAATTTTTTGTTAGGAAACCACTCTTGATACCTTTGTCGATGATCTGAGATTTTGCTCTCAAGGTAAGCAATAGACTCGTCACTGTGAACTGGGGCGACCACAAGCTCAACAATCTGTTTTAGATCCAACAAGACCTGCCATACTGGCTCATGTTCAGGAATCTTTGGGCCAATTAGAAATGGAAGCAATCTTAACAAGCTCCAATTCTCATGGGCATTGCCCCCTATGGTTTTCCTGCTTGAAAGATTTTGTGGCAAAGTATGAGGCTTATTAGTTTTGTCTGTCCACTGATATGGGAAATGCAGAATGGAACTGTTTATATCATCCAAGGTGATATATTTCTTTGATATCAGTAATGTGAGGCAATGTGCTATTTCAACAGGCACAATGCCTTCAAGAAGATCGTGAGCAATGTCTGGTGGGTAGCCACTGACAACATGAAAATGAGACAGCGCTCCAGTAAAAGGACAAGCTCTTTTAACTCCAAAAAAGCTACTGCCACTATCTAGCGCTGCTCTGACATGGGTTTCATGCGTTTCCTTTGTTCTGAGGCTGAAAGTTCCTGACCTTACCTCATGTGACTGAACATCTGAAGCTGATGCTGTACAAAAACGACAAAAATAGGGGCCTGCAAAGCTCTCCACAAAACCTGCTATTCCATGTGCTCCTAAATTGTCAGCAGCAATAGTCTGCACTGTACCCCTCAGAGTTTTGTTCAGTTGTGGGACAAAAATACCATCGACTTCCAAAGACCTCAGGTCGCGTATGAGGGGCTCTAAAACCTTGTCATAACCAAATGACTTTACATTGTCCGTTTTACACAAAATGGCGAGGAAAATTGAGGACAAACTAGATTGAGACCCTGGGGGAAGGTTACTCAGCACCCAATACACAGCACAAAGTTTGTGGGTTTTGCGGGAGGTGCCCAAAGGGTTACAGACCTCAAAGTCATCAGCATACAAAGTTATGGATAAACTTAGATCTTCCCCTGACAACAAACTATTTCCCTTAAAATGCAGACCATCCTTATAAGACCTGTACACATTTTTTCCCCCAATCTCTGTCTCCCTTTGTGTTTTGTGATTGCTAACTATCTTGTCCACAACATCCTTCCTACTCAGCAGCACTTGCAGCGATTTTAGGATGGGGACATACTGGAATGTTTTTTTCTCTTTTGCATCCAAAATATATTCTATCGGCTCAACAACATTAAATTTTGACTGATAATATTGTTTCCGTTGATATGTGGAACTCAAAGGTCCATCCTTCTTTATGGCCTTATTAAGGGGATTTGCTGAGCACAGTGAGGAAGTGAGTTCATCGATGACAGCTTTGTCAAGTTGAAGCTTGTGCCTCTGAAAAATGTCCACTATAACACCTTCAGCATGAGATTTTGAGAGACAGTCGGTTAAGTGGTGAAGTTCAACCAAAAAGTCATTGATTGCTCTGCTTGGTACATGGGAAAAATGCTCTAATTTTAACAAAGCTGCTGCCAAACTGTGCTCGATTACATCTGGGAGCTCATTTAGAGCACCAGTACTACTACCAGGTTGAGCATCCTCACTAATGTCATCGTCAGGCGTATCTGATGCAGATTCTGGGGAAGCAGGGGTGGCTGATACTACAATTCCTGGTTTAAAATCTTTTGATGAAAAAGACCTGTGTTTTCTGCTCTTGTGGGATTTAAAAGATCCTAAGATGTTTGTTTGAAATGTGCAATCCAAGAACATACACGTTACAACCTCATTTTTCTTTAAATGTGCATTAACGTGAGTCCAGTAATCCCTCTCAGACACAAGATCCTTACAAGGACACGAATGGCAACTAAATGTACATTTCTCTGACTGATGACAGCTAGTTTTAATAACATGACATCTATTCAAATGAATTAATAGTGCATTCCATGTTCTAAAAGTGCATGGGCAACTTGCATGGACACATGGAATACGATTGTTATTCCCAATATAATGTCTATGTCTGACTCGATAGTGTTTCAGAATATGGGACCTACTTGGAAACACCGAAGGGCAGGTCTTGCATTTCCACATTCACTCTGTGTCACTGGAACACTTTTATCACCATTCACTGTGAAAGTGGAAACAAAAAAGGATTAAAAGGTAAGGTAGGTAGCAGGCCACATTTTAAAAATACACAGACAAAAGTCCCAAGCCGTTTTCCTCAGACTTCTCTCTGGGGCCACGCCTCCGGAGTGCAGGAACAGACACTGCTTGTTCAGCATCGGGTTTCTCATCAACAGACGCAAAAGGTTAGATAAATGATAGCTATACTTACAATTAATAGTTCTAGTGTGATGGGGTATAGAACATTTTTCTGATTTTGCCCTATCTGTTCTGATACATGGAAAAAATATCTGAAATGCTCAGAAAAATAAAATAGTCCACTCAAGTAGACCTCACCAGCTAAACTTAACCACCTGTCTGACAATATTTACAGGTAAAAGTTGAACCTATGACAAAAGTTGTAGTGTTAGATTGCACAGATTTAGGTGGGCAGTGTGTGCATGTGCCGAGCAATTCATTTAAATCTATAATGCATTACTGTAACTAAAAGAGCAATTACATCCCGGTCTCACCACAAAAACTTGAGCCCACGATCCACCAGCTGACTCCAGGTGATATGCCGACTTGAGTTTGTGTCTCTGCAGCAAAAGGAGGGGGGGAAATCTAGGCATTACAAAACTGTATTTCAATAAACATACATTAGATGTAAACTGCATAAACTTAAACACATAAAAAAACAAAAAATAAACAATGTAAAATATCAAATAATCATGATTAATGCCTTCTTTGAGGGGAACAGAAAGCCCATTCTCAGGCCAAGCATAAACTAACTTTAGTTCAAAAACTGGACTGGCTGTGCAAAGCTAGCAGTTTGTAGCTCCATTAGGCTAAGTAACATATGTGAATAGACGCACACCAGTTAATGTATTGTTTTTGAATGGCCTCTCCATCTGAGGCCTGTACTGCGAAGCCAGTTTAGTGGGTTAGCGAGTAGTGGTACAACGGATCATCATTGATCCGTGATCCGTTCGGATCGACGTCATCGGTTCGGGACACACGTGATCCGCGGATTGATTTCAGGGGGGAAAAAAACAGTTGTGCTCCGTCCGCATACAGCTTGCGGCCAGTGGAGAAAGTAGGAGGAGAGCAGACATGGCGAGCGTAGGAAAGGAGGAGCTTGAACGCCCCGCGACACTTAAATTAGGGTGACCAGACCAGCGCTATGGAGTGAGAGAGTTACGACACTCTTTGATGTCGCCGCTATGCCTGTCACGTGGTTCATGTAAACCCCATTAGTTCCAAACATACGCTGGCTGTCATGTTCTTCTATGGGACAGACAGCAGCGATTGCATTATTGAACGGTAAATATAAAATAAAACACACACCCAAGTACTTTTTCACCTGTTATTACATTATTGCATTTTTGTTAATGTCAGTTCTGCATTTGGAGAGGCAGGGTGACAACGAAAAACTTATATTATAACTTACATAAGTTTTAGGCTACATTTTTTGGGGGAAACGCTTAGCGTTCTTGTTGCATGGTTAATAACACCGGCTTTAGATGCTGTAACTTAACTTTTCCATATCATTCATGTGATGGTAGACGTCTCATGATATTCATTTGAGCACAACTGGTCTGTATTAGGCTATTGATTTCCGTGATTTTGCTTATAAATTCCGATTCAGCTATTAGCTTACCTTCGTAATAACGTACAGAGGTCTGCCATAGCGGTCCGTTCAGAATTCACCTAGAAGCTATAGCTCACTTCTTCTGATGAGTGGCCACCCCAGGACCACAACGTGAAACATGATCATGTTAAGACTTTGTTATCTGAGATGGGGAACCTCAGCGTTTACCACTCAAACTCGCCAGTCCTAAAATCGTCGTCATTCCTAATTAAATAACCTTCGCTCAAATCACGAGTCACGACAATGCCTTGACATACCCTGATTACGAGCTCATGGCATGGGATAGCAATCTATTAGCATCTCATCAAGCATCAGCAAGTAGCGCTGGGTAAACTGTACACTAGCCACGTAAACATGGAACAGGAACAGTACGACAAATTAAGTACAGCCAACACGTAACACAATGAAAAGTTAGTATATCCCAAAATTCAATTAAATAAAAGTTGCTATAAAGGTGGTAGCGATTCATCACCGAACTACCTTCACAGCAGGGGAAGTCGCGCTAGCTAATTAGCTAGCAGGCAATGCTAGAAAATTGGTTGAAACAACCAAGATAAAATATAAATAATTACGCTGTGCATATACAAATGAAGACCAGTATAAGCATCGCAAAGTGCCTCTGATACAATATAGACAGTTGACAATTCAAAAGAGGTCGATATTTCAGCAACTTAACTCTGGAAAAATTCAATGCGCAGCAATGTAAGTGAATGGGGTCCGACGCCCACATGACAGTGTTTGGAACTAATCCGCTTTTCAAATCCGGAAGTAGGTGGTTAAAAGCTCCGCCATTTTTTACAACGGAAGTCTATGGGAGTGTCATAACTCTCTCACTCCATAGCGCTGGACCAGACGTCCCCGATTTCCGGGGACAGTCCCCGTTTTGGTGTCCCTGTCCCTGGCTAAAGCTGTCCCCGGAAATGTCCCCGATTTAGCTTTTAATGAATGAGAAATAAAATTGCGTGTAGACTATAACAAGTTATTACGGTAGCCAGGTAGCAAGCACGAGTTAGCATGGTGCGCGGATACTAGAACAACAGTTATTACCGTAGCCGGTCGCGATCAGTTCCAGGTGGTTCAGCCCGTTTTATTATTCTGTTACCCGCTAGACTTTTTCGTTGTGTGTCGAGGCTTCCATCAGGTAGTATGTCAATCGTTTTCATCCGATTCCTTCATTTTGGTAGCCGTTAGCCGCATATATATTGTAAATATGTATATGGTTAGGCGAGCTCTGATGTGTGCATCAGTGTAATCGGTGTACCAGGAAATCCTGCACTCACAAAAAGTTCCATGATGTTTGGAATGAAAACCGCGATTAGAGACAAGAGCCAATTAATAAGGTCAGTCGCCACCAAGTGGTCAGGTGTGTGAAGTGCAATCTGTCAAAATGACTGATGACCATCAGATTTTTCTGTCATGGTTTTAAGAAAATCTTCAGTTAATGCAACCCCTGCTATTACTACTATAACTATCACTTCATTCCTTTTATTACTTTTAGGAAACGGTAACTGTCCCAGTTTCTACATTTCATCCTGATAACACATAATTCTTTTTTTTTTTATCTCCGAGTTTGAAATGTCCCCGGATTTCATTTCAGAAATCTGGTCACCTTAACTTAAATCCCCTGTATGGGAGCATTTTGGCTTCCCTGTCAACTATTTTTTTTTTTTTTTTTTTTTTGGCTTTTTGCTGATCCGAAAAATGATCCGATCCGTGAGTCTTGATCCGAGGAACGATCCGATCCGAGAGTTTTGTGATCCGTTGCACCACTATTAGCGAGGTATGTTGAGTTTAAAGCCAGGCGCTCCTGTACTACAAAGGTGGCTCTCTTTTAACTCGGCTAGATCACCATGGTAACTTATGCTTAGCTCAACGCGCACAGACCATAAAGCTGAGAGCCGGACTTATCAAACTAAGTTGATAACCAGCTTCGGAGTACCGTGTTAACCCGGGCCGGGACTTGAGTTTTTTTTTAGCTGGAAGGTGAACACAAAGCCTGGCCATGTTGAGCCTCCTTCGCAGTACATGCCTCTGCTCACGCTGATGACATTAGCAGAGGCTGCTTGGTGGCTAAATGTCACTAATGGCGCATTTCCACGCATTCCCGCTCAAAAAAAAAATTCAAGTGAAACATGGTGATAAAATAGCACGAGCAAATAAGCTCACTACACGTTAACGTTAGGCCTACATGGTGACTCTCAAGACATGAAACTACATTGGGCTGAGATTTCGACAATATTTAATAAGAGAATCTAGACTTACCGACCAAAACAATGGCGTGGCGTAGGTGTACCGTCCCGCGACGAGTCCGTTGGTGAAGTGACGGTTGACGTCTTCTACCAACAATGCAAAGCGCGTGAGACGAGATCGCGTCAGTTATCACGATAATTAACATAGTACTTTATTGACTCACTTCATCTCAACATGATCTGAACACATTTATGTACCCTCTTTGCGTATTATGTAGTTTCTACATGATATAGTTATATTTAACTTTGAAACATGAGGCAGTTATGTTAAATACACACAAGATGCTTACATAAATCCAAGAGTGAGCCAGTCTCCTTTTTTCAGTGTACCTCTGTTCTTACATTTTCCTAAAAGGTATACTTCATATGATTTTAGATTTTAAATCCACACATTTTCAAACTATCTAACAGTATAAAGTGAGTATTGTTTTGATCACAACCCTTAAAATAACACCAGCATTTCTACATGCCTTGCATTTTTCACTGCATTTAAATGGGAGTTATTAAAAATTTAAACACTTTAAACCACTTTACAGATTATGATGCATGGCTGGTTTATTTATTTTTCATCACTTTTTACCCCACAAATAACCGTCCACCTTCCCCAAGTGCATTCAGATTTCTTGTCAGTAAAGCTGCTCTAAATCACACCTGCTTGGAAAAAATGAAAAATTATAAAAACATATTGTGATAATGATTCATTCCTTCGTTTCACTGCCTGCAAAGTTACAGTGAGCACAGTGACCTAAAAGGATGGAGTGGAGGTCAAATGCAGACCACATGGCTTCTGGGTGGGAGAAGGTGGTGGGGTGCACAGGCTCTCCGTGGCCGCGGTATTTAGTGCAAAATCCCACAACACCTGTTCATTACGAAACAGAGCGACGCAGCGTCTGTGAATCCAGTGAATTCACACTGATTTTGCCAATTAGTGCAGTAGTCATAGAGGGGAGGTGTAGGTGAGAGAGAGAGAGAGAGAGAGAGAGAGAGAGAGAGAGAGAGAGAGCTGCAGGAAGATTTTTAATCAGTGACACAACATGGGTTGACCAAAGGGAGGGGGGTGGGATGCAACAGCACCATCCGGATCTGACTGTTTAAAACCTGGTGATTACCATCGAGCAGATTTCATATTGGACACATTCTGGGCCGGATTCCATTTCTGAAGTTTTATTTCATCACATCTCACAGTGGATGTGAAGCCACTGCTGGAACGCGCAGACGTCCGCGTTTCTATTGGCTGTCTGCAGCGTCGCTCAGAGGAATGACGATTTTTGCTGCTATAACCAGCTGATGCCGAGGCTATGAGCACGGAGCCTCCGAAGAACTGTTGACGGTACATTGACACCCTGTCATCGGCGCTGTGCCTGCGGATTCGGTCTCGTCCCCGTCCAGAGACTGAGTGAGTAGGATATTTGATCGTGTCACGACGCACAGGCCCCGGGTTTTCCCCCACCGTCGCTCCACATGATGTGTCTTCGTCTTCCCACATCATCATTTTCATGGGCATGATGCTCCGTGCTTCACTGATTGAGCTTTCTCACCTCGCGCAGGCGACACATCACATCTGCAGGTAAATTCTGGTTTTGGCTTGACGGTGAGCGCTCAGCGATGGCTTTTCGCCGCATATGTTTTCATGTTTTTCGCGTGTGTGATGTTGTGTCTCAACCGTGGGTTTGTGCGCCCAAACGCTATTTGTGGATTTGTGGTTGTGCAACACTGTCGTGAACACGGTCCGTGAACTACATTATAATGTATGCACTGGTTGCTGTGTAGGCTGAGAAACGCGTGGACAGCGATGGAATGGTGGTGCGCTCCGCAACGCAGCGACTAGAGAGAGACGCAGTTTCGGTGCAGAGAGAGCAACATTACTATCCCTTCTCTCTCTCTCTCCCTCCCTCTCACCTCATATACACACACTCAAACACACTTACTCCCGTGCACGCGGACGCACGCGCATGCCTTTTAAATCCACAGTCCTAAACTCATTCACTCCCAAGGTTTTCTCACCAACAGGCGTTTAACGCTTCCGTCCATTCCATCACTATTTTCATGATGTTTTTTTTTTTTTTTTTTTTCAATTTGGCTGCAAAGAGAGGCAGCTGCTTATCAATAAATACCCACTCTGTGGTGTTCCCATTTCAGGAACACATTTCCTTGAGTATGACCTAATGCATGCTCCAGCTGCAGGCTTTTTGGGGTATATTTGTCTATTAAGATGCAGTGTAGTTCTCATTACTCCCCCAGTGGAAGCACCATACCCCTAAATGACTAGCCATGGATGGCCCTCAGCATCCACCTTACCTCTTCCCCTGGAAAGACTTAGCTTTGTGGAGCGTACACTGCATAGGAAAACGCCCACACAGGCACATGAGCCAAATCAACATTAAAGTGTTTTTGCACTGCTGAATAAATCAAGTGTTATACAAATGAAGTTGGACTGATACCGCGAGAAGCTTAGGTGGTTCCAGTCCAAAAACGTTCACGTAACAAAGGAGGCATTTAATAAACAGTTTTTTTGGATGCGCGACAGGCGGAAGTCTAAGCCTTCAGTTATTATGAGCCTTTTTTTCCACTATCCCTGAAACAATACACAAACGTAATTGCATGTAAATGTATGATATTGTTTTGGAAACTGGAAAACTTGGAAAAGTAAAAGTTAAATGTTTGAAAAGAGGAAGAATCAGAGTTGGACAAAACAATAAGTTGACACACATTTCGAAAAGCTGAGTGTGACATCTTGACTGTGGCGGAAGCAGAGATGTTTAGGTAGTCATACAGTGGGTACATGAAAAGTTGACCATGTTCTTATGATAAACCAAAAGGTAAACTAAGTATTGGACAATCTTA
The DNA here is from genome assembly GCF_963514085.1 of Chelon labrosus. NCBI lineage: Eukaryota > Metazoa > Chordata > Actinopteri > Mugiliformes > Mugilidae > Chelon > Chelon labrosus. The sequence continues at coordinate 8,030,337 of NC_140339.1, forward strand.
TGGTCGCCAAAGTTACCTCAAATCATCTTGTAGCGCACATACGTTTGAGTACCACATTTCATCTTCCGGTAATTCTCGGAATGCATTGCCGGCGTGCTGTCAGGACGTACTGCGTTCCTTCTTATGTCTGACATGCTAACACGCTTATGCTAAGCAGTTGTAACGTTCACAATACTCCCCAACTAGTTCACGTGTTGGCTAGCAGAAACAGAAAGTACATCTGGAGATGACTGAGGTCACTACTTTTGTAGATATTTGATCATAAAGTTGCAAATGAATTTATCTTACTTTATAAATAAAGTATCTATCTATCTATCTATCTATCTATCTAATGGCATCAGAGGAAAAGTCAGACCAAACTTTTCTGGATATATCATGCTTCAGTGTCATCTGAAATCTCGAACCTGCTGATGGTGGGTAAAGTCAGGGGTATTACGACACAAGCTCTTTGCACCAACAAAATCTAATACCAAAATTTACAACAGTTCTATTGAAGCATTTAAATACATATCCAAAAACCTCACTGAAACTGTGCCACTAGAGGAGCAGTAGGATTCATCCTCTGGGGAACTTCTGGGGACGTCATCTAGTTTTCGTTGACATGTTTTAGTTTAGGACAAAAATAGTGAAGAAGGACACCGGTGCAGAGCAGGCGTAGCTTGCTGCTAGTCATTATTTGTTCATTCCAGATTGTCACCCCTGCAGGATACTCCAGGTTGAATGTGCGGCTGATTGGAATAGAAGGGATAAAGTGCGTTTGGAAGTCATGCCTTTCTGTGCAGCTACACGTCCCAGTTAGTCATCTTCTCTGTCAAAAACACCACCTGCATGCTTGTGCCTGTGCAAGGAATGGTGGGAGATTGGACCTCGGAGTGGCTGTTTGACAACGCATTTAACACATCTATTTCTGTCTCCGGTCTTCCAGGTGCACCCGCGTGGAGTTTTCGATACAAGACAGACACCAAGACATGGAATAAAGAGGCAACTGAAAAATAAAAACTAAGTCAGATCCACAAAAGAAAGTGACATTACAAAAAAAAACAAAAAGTCTGGAAGAGAGCCAGAGAGTGAGGAGGAGAGGAGCTGTCGTGGAAGAGGAGTGAAGATGGGGCGCGGCCAGACGTTCGCCATGTATCTCCTGGAGTCTGCAGTTCACTCTGTCAGCCGCCGGGCGAGGCGGGAGTCTCCTCACTAAAACCCGAGCAGCTCATTTCACCTGCTGGAGGAGCCCCCACCCTCGGTGATGTGATGAATAAGTTTGAAGTCCTTGGCATTGTGGGAGAAGGTGGGTGGTTTTAAACAGCTGATTTTACTGCATGTTTGTAAAAAAAAAAATCAAGGACTGTAGGTACAAAACTACTCCTGGGGATCTGGGTCCCTCGGGACACAGATGTCACAGCCAGTGGATTCGTTTCAAGGGACTTTGGGTGTTTTACATTGCACAGCTGTTTTACATTGTCAGATCTTGTACTGTATGTCCTACATTCCCCCTTCTGAGGAGCTTAGCATTTAGGATACAGAGAAAGAATTTAAAGTTTTTTTTAATAGAGGTTTGCAAGCCAGAGAAAATAGAGAGAGAGAAATATTTAAGGAGTAGTGTGTAACCTTTGTTGACTCTCCTTACAAGGAAGAACAGAGGTTTAGGCATTTGTTAGCCACGTGTTTTAAATTGGTTTTCAGTGCATTTATTTATCCTAAGTGCAGAGAAAACAAGTCCTTTATCTGATTAGACAGGTTCCTTAAACCTTATCACATTTTAGTGAGAAGCCTCCTTGTTTCCTGCTTTTGCTCCAGCTTTAATTTGCTCTTGATGCAACCTCACAACAACCTCCACTTTCACCCGTTGTCTCGATAGCAGAGTCCCACTGTCACACCACTCGGCTGCTCCGAGTGTCTCGTCTCTAACGGATACTGTTTTTATTCCCTAATTATTTTTTTTTTCAGGCATTTTGTGTCACATAAAAAAAAAAAATAGCCTGCAACAGCTCAAAGATCCACGCACTTTCTCGTCTGCAAGAAGTGTTGAGGCTGCGTTCCATTAGCCGTACTCCTAGACTATTTAGCATGTTGGATAAAGAGTATGTCCCATAGTATGTCAGATGCAGCATGCCAAATGTACCAGGATGTCCAACTGCATCCGTCACGTTTTGCATCTTAAAGCTTTGGTTATACTTCACATTATGCATGCACGAGGTTTAAAACACCAACTTTATTTCTCTTTGTGTCTAGAGCGCCGTGATGTGACTGACATCTCGTGCTTATTCTACCAGAGCATTTGAACCAATGCAGTGTTAATTCATGTCACGCAAAGAAAAAAAAAAAAAGATAAATGCATTTTCACTTAGTGAAACTCGAGGTCCGTCTGCTTCTTCTGTCACTACAATATACACCGTATAATAAAAGAGGTCACCCTACAAGCTGTCGTGAAGCTGTGTGCGTACATCAGTGCAACAACAAAGATGTAGCTTGAGTGGATAATAGGTTTGTTTTGGATGTGAGGGGCAGGGGATATGTGCAGTACATGCAACTGATATCTGTGATGTTACAGAGCTTTCCTATAGATTTATATTCAGTATTTAGACCCCTTTCATATATTTACATATATTAAACTTAGCAAAAATGTAAGTAATTCATAATTTCCCAACCAGGATTTTGATCCTGTCGTAGTGCGACCTCGAAGATAAATTTCTAAAATACTGGGATCAAGGACGTAAGCCTCCTTTGTGTGCGTGAGCATGTCTGTGATAACACTGATACCTGGTAAGAACACACAATAAATGAGGATAAAATTTCAAGTTGGGCCGCGAATGGCTCTCAAGTATCCCACACACGCATCAAACCATGCAGCCGTTAGATCTCGTAGCCAGCAGCAGCATTTATAACTGACTGCGCTTAGTTGGATGGACATGCATCCATGACTTCACTTTAATGTGAGGCGACAGCGTGACCAAGAAACTGAGGGTTTAGTGAACTGTTGATAATTCTCTCTAACCATAATCTACATCAGTGCTTTTCAGTATACGTTAATCCAAGAGTTAGATTCGCAAAACACTGAAATTAAGTGAACAATCCTTGTTTTCTACTCATCTTAAAGCCGCCATTTGTAGATTTAGTTTATATTCGTGGCGTCTTCCATTTGGTTCTAATAGCTTAAACTGAGGTCGGTCAGTTTTACCAATTTGGAATTTACATTTGAATCTTTAAGTGAAAGTGTTTCTTCGCTGTTATTTCACTTTTATTTCAAACTTTTGCCTGTAAATCCGTTTTTTCGGTAAATGACACGTGTAATATGTGTGACTGAGAGCCTCGACTGACGGAGCTACGGAGGAAAGCGCTGTTGTGAATCAGAGCTGTAGCAACTTCTGAACACGTTGTACTTTGTAGACACGCATCACTGCACAACAGCTGCTGAATTCATTCAGAAGTGACACATACATCCTCCCAAAAAAATGATCTGATATAAACTACTGACTGCATTCTCACGTTTAAAAGTCATACTCCCAAATTTGTCGCACCTTTGTTACCGTGAATCGTTAAAAAAAATGATGCTGGAACAGTTTTAAGATCTGCATGTAGGCAAAGCTTGCAAATGAAGCACTGAAGCAGCATGAATGTTTATCACAGAAGGTTTGTTTCGTCTTTAAAGAAATGATGTATTCGTTTTCTTGAACTTTTTTCAATAAGCACTGCTGCACGAAGCTTGTGGCGAAAAGAGTTACCAGTAATAACGGTTGTTTTATCTTATTTTTAAATTTAAGTACCTCATGATGGATATTGTTTCACATCGTAGAATGGCTAGAAGGCACTAAGGAAAAGGTGTGTGACTCTCCGTAAGGCCCACACTCTAAAAATCTCTGAAACAGTGCTGAAATATTAGGTCATGTTGTGCTAATGGCTCAAATGCATTGCCCCAAAAGACCATGTACACAGTGAGACACTTTGCAATTTGGATGTGGAAAGCAATTCACTCGAATTAATGCAAGTGTGGCTGACTTGCTTAAAGGGCAGTGCCACGTGCCTGGCATCTGAAATACCGATGGTCAACAAAGTCTCGTTAAATGGACGCATGTCTTCCGTCTTTGGGAAGACAGAAAGCAACAGGGAGTGAATGTGTGCGTGTTATTTGTCAAAGGTATAAGTGTGTGTTGAGTGTGTGGGAGAGTATGTGTGCCTCCGCCTCACCTATTAACCGTTGTTCCTCTGGTGGTTCTCACCTACTGTACTTGTTTTTTATGAACCTGCTTGACGGAGGTTTGCAGGCCGAAACATAATTAAGATGTTGAGACTTAACAACATGTCTCAGCCTCACTTTTTATTGATCTTTTGTATCTTTCCTTCCATCCAGGAGCCTATGGCGTGGTGCTTAAGTGCAGGCACAAGGTAAGACAGCATTTCTCGTGTCGTAACTGTCCTCTGTACTAAGTTATTTCTGGTTTGCATTTCTAGAGTCTGAGATATTAAAATCAAATGATGATGAGGAATTAAACATAGTGTAAAAAAAAGTCGGATTGATTTGATCAAGCTTCTGATAACATAACATCAGTGGCGGGCCATGCATTTTCGTTCAATGGCCTTCAGTGCCTTTCAACCTTATTCAAAACACTTCTTAATACGATCGTTATGACGCCACTGCTCTAGAAATCATCAACATCATACGGATATGCAATAAAACAGGACGTTGCACTGTAGACAGGTGTCTCATATAGCTAGATGAATGCCATTACTAAAGCAAAAAACTCACACCCAACAACAAGTCAAGTCAAAAAGTCTCCTCTCACTCACTGCAGTGAGTCAAATCGAGCAGATCCAACAGAAGCATCAATGTCGACCCAATAAAATGACAAAAATATACATAAAATATGTAAACATAATTCATTTTACTCACCAGAACTTAAGAAACAATTTAGAGTTCTCCTCTGGGCTTGTCAGCTAAGGGTAGCGCTCATAGTTGCTGCCCTGATAGCGGCGGACACCCTTTTTCCTGGCTGGGTCCGGCTAGCTTGCTCGCTAGCTAGTTTGGCGGCCTTTATTCACAATATCCAGCTTTTCCTTCAAAGTCTGCCATGAAAATGGCTTTCTAAGATGATCTGCAACCAAGTTGACAGCCTCTCCTCCTTCCACCATCGCGAGTTCAAAAAATAGCTATCAAAACATTAACAGGGACAATTTACTTGTGCGGTATGCAATAGATGAACATGAACTGCTAGCTTGGCTTAACCGGGGCGGCTCTCTAACCTTTTGGATATAATCCAGAGAGACAGAAGCATTGAACATACTTCAGTTCAGATGTAGACAGTTGAGTACTCGCAAGCAGACAGTGGTTGCAAACATGCTTCTGCAAACAAAAGACAAGCGGACACAAACAGTCCTGTTAGCTTTTCCAGCACGTGCACAGTTGGTTAATTTTTATAGCAGATAGCCGGCCACAGCCACACATTTTGGGATGCAGAGGTGTTGTACGTTGAACTCCACTTCATTTATTTTAAGTTTAAGTTTACTTATGGACAGATGGTGACGTTTAGGTTGTGCACACTACCACTTGAAGCCATATTGTGTCCACAACCATTCTGAAATATATGTTTGGTGCTAAATGCCAATGACAACACAAAGATGCTAATGCCGAGCAGGTGTAATATTTGCTGTCTTTGACATCTAATATATCATGCAAACAACCATTCAACACCTAAAGGGAACGTTTATTGGACAAATTGGATATTTTACCTGGTGATGATACAAAATGAAAAATCAGGTGACTAGCACAGGTTGGAAGAGAATCTAGATTATCCTTAACAGCAGATTTTATTTTCACCAGATGCTCTATGATTTAGCATTTCCATTATCTTTAAGGTTTTTGTAAATAATGTTTTATAATGGCCTATGCAGGAAGATTCCTCCAGTCTAGCTGACTATGCTATGTGGAGTGGTAATGTTTCAGACAGAAATAAAGGTAACCAAGGACATGGGTGAATGCACTACACAAGCAATCTAAGAGTCCAAAAATGTCCATCAACATTGTTATGAATCAAACACCAAACTGGTGCCGTCGCTTGATCGGACCATAATGGAGTTAATGGCCGATTACGATTAACCCAACCATTATAAGCACCTGTGTTCAGGAGTTCATTAATAGAGTGATGTTAACTAAGAGTTTAATCTCAGTGAGAGCAGCAGTTCATAGAAAGGTGATATTTTTGATCACTTAGTGTGCGATTATGCACAGCACCATTTATTTATATATGTGTGTAAAATTAGAGACACAGGGCTTTCGTTACTGTGAAAACTATGAATAGAAGCAAAGCTGAGAGATATTTGTAGGTGCCCTTCACTGGAAGGAAACAGCTAAGACGCAGTCTGGTAACATCTGGAAGGTCCCCGACCTCCTCCCACATCATTTCCTTCAAATATGTGCCTTCTTTAATTTGGTCATCGTCTATACTGAAAGTCTGCTATGTTGCTTTTCCGTATTTCCGTAACGTCTATTGATGTGTCTGTCCAAGGAATCCCTCCTCAGTCACAATTTGTTGTATTTCTCACATTTCTCAACATTTTTTCCAACTAAAGTGTTTGTGTAGGTGTTTTTCCCTTGTCCCATTCAAAGGTCTAAGGACGAACAGTGCTGCATGCCGTGCAGATGATTGTAAATCCCCTTGAGGCTAATTCCTGTTTCTGTAAATAGAAATTTGACTTGACTTGAGTCACAGTCAAAAATAGCCGATATTTATCATCAGCCAAACTGTAAAAAGAATAATATATCTTACAATCAGCTTACAATAGCTATTGCTCTTATTACATGAAACCTAATTAACTAAATTTGGCTGTTGTGTTTTCCATAATAATTGTATAACAAGAACAAGAAATGCAATATAAACCTCCGTATTACAACTCTACATAAAACCATCTCTGCAATTCTTAATTGAAAGATAAATGTATCTTATTTCTGATTCCTGCTGATTCCATGGAAATTAAAAACTATAATTTAAAATATAGATTAAAAGGTTTTGTTCTTGCTTTTTTACATTGACAGGACCTTTTTCAGCCATGAGTGTCTGCGGGTATTTGTTTCAGGCAGCTCACAGCCCCATCCACTTCCACTAATAAGATTGAGCATATTGTATATAACGGCACCAAGGATAAAGCCTTTTAAGCACCGTGTATTAAGTTTTCCATGATAGCAATGGACTAATATTGCATATTAATATGAATTTTATGTAACAACTCAATTAAAAATAGCCTGAAAAGGGATGGTGGTTCTATAATTAAGATCCATCCGTGTGGATGAAGCGGCATGTTCTGCTTTGAGTCCGCACAGAATTACATTTTTAGTCCAGTTTTACATCATTCCGTCTGTCAGTACATTTATGGACATAATATAATTGTGGATAACACCTAACACCACACATACAGAGTATGTGAGGACTGCTGTAGGAGGAGTGATAGTTGCTGCAGAGTCACCGAGAGGAGAGCGAAAGAAAAGGAAAGAAAATTCACTTTAAGAAAGAATAAATCTTGGTTTAGTTTTGGTCAGGTTGTTATAGCCTACGCTGACAGATGAAGTGTTAAACTAAACTGGGGTGGAACCAGTGTTGGTTTGTGTTTAATTTAAAATGGGTTCATTCATTATGTAGCACTGTGAGTGCCTAATGTTTTCCCTTTGGTCCCTTTTTCTGGATCTGTCATTTGCCATGCCATTTGTTCATGTTTCATTCATTTTAGACCCTATATTTGGCAAAGTCCTCTCGCTGCTGTGTTTCATTAAAATTTCAGAACCGCCATAAATTATATACAGTGAGTGTAATTCTAAATGTGCAAAGGCTTGCATTCTGTTAGCATGAACAAACTGACATGGTAAGCAGAACAGGACGGTGATAGAGGACGTGCAGCCCGACAAATGCAGTGACAACCTGCTTATAGGATGTGTTAGAATGCAAAACGCAACTGACTGTCAACGTGGAAATTGGCTTTCACGTTTCTTTCGCCTCATCTTCCAGAGATGTCTGTCTGTTATGTGAGGAAGGCTTAAGTGTTTGTTCTCTGAACGAGCTCTTTGTTAGCCGAAGTTAAGTGCTGCGTTTGTGAGACAAATGTTTCTCTATAAACTGGAAAATTAATCATTGGCCAATTACAACTAATTCATCGCATGTGCATTTTACTTGCTGTGTAATTGTCAGAACAATAGTGCGACAGACGAGTCAGAGTCTCCTCATGTGTGCAGAGTTATGGCTTCATGCATGACTAATCTGTCTAAATACAGAGAAGAGCGGCTGCAAAGTCAGTGGATCGCATTGATTTGTTTCATTTTTTTGTGTGTCCAACTGGCAACGCTGATTAAAATACAGCTCACTGAAGCCTTTGGAAATTACTTGACTTGCCTATTGTTATTTGTATGTGTTCTTGGATTTTGACGAGAGAGTGGACAAGCAAGGAGGAACAGAAATCACTGGTTGCTGAAAATGACTGAAAGCAAGCAAGATGTCCGTCAGAGTATTGACTGAGCGTGTGAAAAACAGGAGTCTGGTGAATGTAATAGGGAGGGCTTCTTTATTATTACATCAAAATTAAATGTGATATAAAAAAAACTCCACAACACAATAGTTCAGTTGCTTTGCAATTGAGGACCCATACGGTATGTTTCTACTTGGACAGATCTTATCAAGTTTAGTGCTTTTATGTTGGCTTCCTTTGCCCTAAAGTCACAATTCTATCATTGGTGACTTTCAACAATACACAGTATAGTGGTGGGACCTGGGTTTGTATGGTTTACCTTACCCTGGAGCTCAGATTACAGCATGTGTACATGATATGCTTGATGTTCAAGTGGTAGTGTCTATTTAAAAGCTTGAGAACACTAAGTGTAGGCAAGTGTCTGCATCTAGAAGACACACAGGTCAACAGTTTGGCAAGCAGGTGATATAATGTAGGAAAGGCACAAAATGCATAATGCAAAATTACCTTAGCATCCACACACACACACACACACACACACACAAGACTGCATAGCCTTTAACCATTTTCTGAAACCGTCAAACACACCACAACTCCTGAAAACAACATGAAGGTATGGATTTGTTCTCATGACCGTGGTATACACGACCCTATTCAAAGCAAGAGGCAAACTCTGGCAAACACAATGGTTTCTGGAACATTTTAGGAGGAGTTAGGCACAGCCACCCACACTGACTTTCAGAGCTGCTCTTCATCTCGTGGGTTATGTCATGGAGGGTTTGTCAATCTTTGTATACAGTGAGTGGTTGGAACAATTTGACCACCTGCAAGACTGAAATTAATCTTGTAGCTCAGAGGAGAAAGAGTAGGAAGGAATTGGTGGGTCAGAGGTCTTTAAACCCATCTAGTTTGTGTATAACGTGTCTGAAACAAACAAATCAGGCAGCTAGTTTTATTCTCTTGGTGACCATATGCAACACGTCTTTTTCCAACAATACATTTGCATGTGTTTTTAGATAACTACATTCAAGCCCAACATCTTTTTCAAGCAGTTGCCTGAGGCTAGCAACTAGCTAGCTCCCCATTAAAGCGTATCAGTAATGGTGATATGCTAATTCAGACCAATTAGGCAGTGGTAACAGCATTTAATACACTTTTTTTTTTTTTTTTGTGCAACTCTAGATCTAGCTCTTTCGATAGTAGGGGTTATTGAGCCCTGGGTTAGTGGATTACTTACGCTGCCAAGCTGGACTGAACATGACCTGCAGACAATCAGCAGAATGAAGAGAGAAACTGGTTGAAATTTTCTTGTAAAAAGGCAAACAAGAGTGTATAGAAATTGTTGGGATGTTTAGCAGGGAGTTAGGACCACATGTGCAAGACACAGGAGGAGAAGGAAACTTCCTAAAAAGACAGCAAAATGTGCTGGGAAGATGAGCTGGTAATCTAAATAAATCCAAATAAACGTAGCACTTGAACTCAGGAGGCACAGTGAGGAAACACTGGGGAGGACATCTGGAAACCAGAGACTAAAGAGCGCCTCAAACAAACTCAAAGATGGTTGATGATTACAGCATGCATTCGCTGTGGCATTGTTTCCATAAGCTTCTACAAGGTCACAAGATTTATTTCCATCCAGTGTTGCATTAATTATTCACCAAGATCTTGTATTGATGATGGGAGAGTCTGAGCACTGCACAAAGCCTTCTCCAGCACATCCCAAAGATTCTCAATGGGGTTAAGGTCTGGACTCTGTGGTGGCCAATCCATGTGTGAGAATGATTTCTCATGTTCCCTGAACCACTCTTTCACAATTTGAGCCCCATGAATCCTGGCATTGTCATCTTGGAATATGCCCGTGAACATCAGAGAAGAAAAAATCTACTGATGGAATAACCTGGTCAATCAGTATATTCAGGTGGTCAGCTGACCTCATGCTTTGGGCAACATAATGTTGCTGAACCTAGACCTGAGCAACTGCAGCAACCCCAGATCATAGCACTGCCCCCACAGGCTTGTACAGTAGACACTAGGCATGATGGGTGCATCACTTCATCTGCCTCTCTTCTTACCCTGATGCCCCCATCACTCTGAAACAGGGTAAATCTGGACTCATCAGACCACATGACCTTCTTCCATTGCTCCAGAGTCCAATCTTTATGCTCCCTAGCAAACTGAAGCCTTTTTTCCGGTTAGCCTCACTGATTAGTGGTTTTCTTAAGGCTACACAGCTGTTCAGTCCCAATCCCTCGAGTTCCCTTCACATTGTACGTGTGGAAATGTTCTTACTTTCACTATATAACATAGCCCTGAGTTCTACTGTTGTTTTTCTTCGCTTTGATTTCACCAAACGTTTAAATGATCGCCAACCACGATCAATCAGGATTTTTTTCCGACCACATTTCTTCCAGTTTATAATAATGCGTTGGACAGTTCTTAACCCAATTTTAGTAGTTTCTGCAATCTCCTTAGATGTTTTCTCTGCTTGATGCATGCCAATGATTTGACCCTTCTCAAACAGTGTATATATACACACACTAGGTATGATGGGATAATGAGACACAGGTGAAACCAGTAAGGGGCGAGCAAAAAAATCTCACAGGTGGGAAAACACAAAGGAGCTAAAAGAGGAAGATACGGGGCCAAAAAACCTTTTCAAAGTAAAACAGGAAGAAGATACATTAAAAACCCAAACTGAATTAAAAAACAAAAACAATGTAACACCAGAAGTCAGTATCACAACAAAAATGTCAACGCTTTAATGAGACACCACTGTGACTGTATTGGGTTTGTGGCTTTCAGATTTAAGTCACTGTTTTTGGTTTTATGATCAGTAGCCCGTATCCTACAACGTCTCATGTGTCAGCTGTTTCCAGCAGGAAAACTCTTAGAAACCCACAGTGCACTATTAAAAGCCATGACTATAAGATGAGCCTTTTCCTCTTAATGTAATTCATCTATTAATCTCTTTCTATGCTTACATAGCACAAATAAACCTAAGCACATTTTTCCATTTCATTATTTTTCCGTCTCAGTCTCCTTTGATTTTATTGGACTCCTCTACTCTCTGCGAATCTCCAGTTCATAAAAATTTAAATACCAGCTGTCAAAGCGCGGCCATGTAAAATCGGGTATCCTCTCCTTCTCTTGAAGTTACCAAGAAGTGACATGTGACACCTTTCCCCGCTTACATAACAGCGTAAGGGATTCATTTTCACATGCAGAGCCAGCGACTCAGACCATGGCAATAAAAGCGTTTAGCTTTGCTGCAAGAGAGCAGTTATTTTTACTTTTCTCAGCTGGAAGCAGGGCAAAAGAGAAAAGGGTGGCGGAGGTAGAGAGAGAGAGAAAGAGAGAAAAAGAGAAGCAATGTGTGAGTGTGTGTGTGATGGAGAGGAGGAGATGCAGAGGGAGGGATTGAATACAGAGACTATGCTGATGGTAAATGGGTCACCCCTGTTAGGAGTCTACAGCAGACATGAATATGGTTGAGGGAATCACAGGACTGTAAGACTCTGGGCTGAAACCCAACCAGGTGAAACAGCGGCGATGAACGTACCACAAAATGCGTTGAATGAAACTGCATTTTAAACGTGTGTCCCCGTATGAATTATGTACACTTTACGTATGCGTTTGATGGAACATTTAATTAGTCGAATGAATGTGTGCCAGCGTTTGTGCAATGTTCTGCCACTTTATGCAAGTGTTGTATTAGCGTATGTGGGTGTTTGTATGGAGGCTTATGTGTTATCTTGAATTTGTGTTTTGGGAGTGACAATAGCAGAAACCTACACGCTAGCCAGTGTTTCCTGGTGTCTATACGGTACCTATATGCAGTACTGGAGCCCTCAGAGGACTTGTTAATTAATTTCTGGTAGGTTATCACCAGAAAATTCATTGGTGACTCTTTGATAATTGATTATTTGTTTGTCAAAGAACCAAGCAGACTCTCTCCTGGGGTTATTGTATGCAACGTACATTTGCGTCTTTGGATTTAACGATGTAAGGCATCATCTTAGGTGTTAATTTATAAAATCTTACATAATAGATGAACAGGGAAAATAATTTCTCATTTTATGTAGGCACTTTATCTTGACGAGATCTTTGAAAAGCAAAAGATAATTGTTGTGGTTAAGAGTAGGCAATATGGATAATGTCTCAGACTAATACACAATATATTAGGACTTGTTTTTGTGTAAGGTGACAACCAGAACCCAGTGTTTCCCACAAAGTTTCATGAGATCTTAATAAAAGCCCCTAATTATGATTCTGTCCCAACTATTAAAAACTATTTCTACAGTACAGAGGCACATAAATAAGATAATAAGATCATGCGTTTTGTATCAGTCCGTCTTTTAATTACCGTAATAACACGGATATTGGATTTAGCGACAAACAGCAGCAGCCTGTGTAGTTTATCTACAGGAAAGCTAAACATAAGCAGTTGAAACGGTGCAGTCTATGGGAAAATGTATGTCAGATTAAATAAAGTATCAACGAATAAATCTAATTTATAGTAAACAACTGACTTTCAATCTAACTTTGCTAGCTAGCTTATAAAATTTAGCTAGTTCACGTTACATCTGGAGTCGTTTCCTCCGAGTTTTGACCAACTCTCTTTGAATAACTGTAAATCTCCATGGTCTAAAAATCTAGTAAATTAGACCCAGTTGGCCCACCATAATATTAACATTGTATGGGGAACACTGAGGACCTGTATATACCATCAAGAAAAAATTAGCAAACCTCAGGGTTAACTTTGGGTGTGCTGACTAAATCAGTGCACTCTCAGGATTAAGGGCTGCCAGAGCTGTAAATCCATGTTGTTTCATTCCATTTGTCTGTCATGTGAAAATCTCTAAACGGACGACTTTGTATTTGAAAAGAGAGCATGCAGACAAACAAGTGGCTTGTGTGAACAAGAGCGACGCTGCCAGTGACATGCAGCTCCTTGCAGCGTTGCCTCTTCCCAACAGTGGGCCTGACTGTGCTGTCTCATCCTCTGTGAACAAAAGGTCAATAGAGGAACTTGAGAGTAGCCGAGGACTCTGGCCGAGATGTTGTAATTCCCTTTGGCTTGCTGTCCTCACCCGGCCTCCAGGTCCAACATTAAGACTGAAGAGAATCAAGGATGTGGACACAGCACACAGTGAAAATATGAACCTATAGAATATAATCTACTGAATCTGCAGCTCCTCTCCGCTATATTGCTTGGAGTTTCTTTACACCAGCGTTACTGTTTTGATTCACACCACTCCCATAGTGTTGCTTTTGGTCAGCACAGGCAGCTGTTTTCAGTGAAAAGGCCATAAAAGCCCAATGTAGCACCAAAATGCAGAAGGACACAGTTAGCGCCAAGCTGGTGAAGCATTTAACAGCTAAAGAGAGACATACTTACTGCAGGGGTTCATCAAAACCAGAGCTAATCAAGAGAATATTGGACTCTCATCCCAATGATAATGTTCCTTAACTGCTGGGTTTACAGCGATTATGCATAACATTAAAACCATTGACAGGAGAAGTGAATAACATTGACCATCTTGTGACAATTCAGTGTTCTGCTGGGAAGCTTTTGGACCTGGCATTTGTGTGCATGTTGCTTAGACATGTACCACCCACCTAGACCAGACCAGACAACCCCACCCCATAGCAATGACACTCCTTGATGGCAGCAGCCATCCCCAGCAGGATGCAGCCTGACACAGACACAAAAACACGAAAACATGAACAACAGCACAAGGTGTAGACCTTAGATCCCAAACTGATCAAGTATCTGTGGGATGATCCACAGAGGTCCCTCCCCTCAACCCATAGGACCAAAAGGCTCCCCACTAATAACATCCTGTTACCAGACACCATAGGACACCCTCAGAAGGTCCATGGCCATTCTCTGATGAGTCACAACTGTTTTGGAGGCAAAAGGGAGACCTAGACAATATTAGGAAGGTGGTCATAATGTTATGCCTGATCGGTTGACCTGTTTGATGACGACAGACATATTTTGGCAGGTTTAAAATGACCATAATAACTACTACACTAATACTTCTCTAGTGGCAAATAGCCATTTTCTTTGTTGTTGTTTTTTGAGACATGGCATCAAAATGTTGATTTACTGAATTTTTAGACTGTTTCAGTTATTTCTAGCTTCTCACTCGGCCTAAACACAGCTCAGCAGAGTAACAACATCATTCTCACTAATGAAAATTTTGCACTACATTCTGATATTTTTTAATTATCCCACTGAGAAGTGGTGGTATTTTTTTCCCTAATTTCCATAACTCCAGCTTGTTGTAGCCAGACTCTGTTCTCACCACGTCACTGTTGCTCATCTCTACATCCCCAAATAAACTCTTCCCAAACAACAATTTGATCAGCCTGGCAGATCTTCAACGGGCATAATCAACTCCTAATGGAGCGCCTCCAGACCAACTTTCCCCCGCAAAATGTTTGAGTTTGGGTGAAGTTCAGTCTGGCTTCCAGGCTAGTGGAGATAAATCCAATAAAGAGTGTGATTATCCTTTTGCATAAAGATTATCCAGAACTGCGTTTCAGCCTAAGGAAATATGCAGCAAAATAACTTTGACCAAACTAAAGCTCTTCATGAACTTGCTGTGTGTGCACAATACTATAAAATATGTGATCGACAGCTACACTTGCGCAATATACAGTGTCAGCCCAAAGCCCTGGAGCGGCAGCACAGCATTTGAAACAAAGCTACGGCAAATCTTTGAATTTGCAACCACACCGGCTTGTAAAAATACAGCAAGGTCAATCAAGCAACCTGCAAGAAGCTGATAGAGACATAAGATGCATTTTAAGTATGCCAAATATGCACTGTTTTTAATTTTGGGAGAGTGCCCTGTGGTAAAGCAATGGAAATGAGAGCAACAGCATGGCTCTTGTGTTGGCACTGCCACAGGAATACTTTTTTTTTTTTTTCATGATAAGAGTGGGCAGCGAATGAATAAAATATCCTCACCATATCTATTATTTCTCATTTTCACCTTTTGTTCTGGAGATATTTTCCGCGCTTGAATTCCAACTTAACAAGTTTTATTTGGTGTTAACGCAGCCCATGTGCTCACATCCTTGCAGGAAACCAACGAGCTGGTGGCTATTAAGAAGTTCAAAGACAGCGAAGGTGAGCGACGGCGTGGTGGAGGGGTGGGAGGAAATGACGGAGGGGAAAGAGGTTGTGTGCTGAGCTCTCTTTGTTTTCCACGCAGAAAATGAGGAGGTCAAGGAGACGACGCTCCGGGAGCTGAAGATGCTTCGGACCCTGAAGCAGGACAACATCGTCGAGCTGAAGGAGGCTTTCCGCAGGAGGGGGAAACTCTACCTTGTCTTTGAATATGTCGAGAGGGTCAGTTGAACGATGATTCCCCTGCACGCTGACCGCACATGATCATCCTTCTCTGTATTGCTTGCATGTGGACTCTAAGTTTCAGGGTGTTGAGTCTGCTCAGTTAAGCATAAAAAAAAAAAAAAAAAAAAAGTGTCACCATGGCAACATATGAACTATTCTGTTGGTGAGTAATGGTATTCCCCACTGTGTTGCCAGGGTATCCAGCCAGTTTATTTCATGACAGGTTTTATTTTCACACTGTGCTCTCGTCATTTAACTTGGTGTCCCCTCTTGTCCCCATGTCAGAGTTTAAGAAACCTTTATTATGTCACATTATAAAGGAACTTATATACTTTGCATATATAAGCTTTGTTAGGGAGCTGGGTCCAGAACACGCAATGATAGGAAACACCTGTAAGCAGACAGGGTTCAGGGCTTTGCTCAAGGGCTCAGTAACAGTAGCAGCTTGTCATTGCTGGGGCCTGAATCCCCACCCTCTTGATGAGCTTTATTTTTGTGGTTTTGCAGAACATGCTGGAGCTATTGGAAGAACTGCCCACCGGTGCACCGCCTGATAAAGTCCGCAGCTACATCTACCAGCTCATCAAAGCCATCAACTGGTGTCACAAGAATGAGATAGTGCACAGAGGTGAGGAGTTTATCTCTTTTTTTATTATTATTATTCAATTTTGACTAATCCTTTTGTGAGAAACAGAGAAATTACATTGAATTTGTGTGAATTCAAAACATATGCCAGGCATGTGAGGCGCAGGGGTTTAGGTACTGGTGCCATGTTGCCATTTTTTTTTTTCAGGAATTAGAGGGATTTAATAGCATGATACAGTTTTCAGTGAAAGTAGTACAATATGTTAAAGGTTAGGGTCATTAATGTGAACACAGTATCTCAAAGGAATTTCCTCTGATTTAACTCACGGACTCAAAAACGAATTAGAAATTAGAAAATTGGTTTTCAAAGGTCACCACAACCTCACAACTCAAAACACACTTTTGTGATTTAACACAAATGTCTATTAAAATTAATAAGTGGCAAGATTTCACCACCAAAATGTCCGGGGCTTAAAATCCGGCTTAAAGTCTTATCTGCAAATATAATATGAATCTTAACAGGCATGGATGTAAAATGAAACTTGACTGGTTGGCGGAGGCGTTCAACCCCGAGGACGTAATAGAATTGAATTAATTGAATTATTTTTCTGTGTTTTTCTTCCAGATATCAAGCCGGAGAACCTCCTCATCAGCTCTGAGGATATCCTCAAACTCTGCGACTTTGGTGAGTCTTCTTCTGTTCTTCACCGCAGACATGTTTTGTATAATCTGAATTCTTGAAATATGCTTGTATAATGCAGTTAAACCCCACAGTCAGACGAATGAAGGTAACAGATTTTGTTAACAGGCATTTTGTTAACAGACCGAATCGATTTTTCCTGGTCATTTATTAAACATTCTTCAGTTATGTACAGATTCATCCAGCTTAGCTGTGAGTCTTGCAGCTATATCAGTAGTTCCGTGGTGCCCAGTTTGGTTTCTCTGGGCTCAGTTCAGTGTGAAAAATCCCACCGTTAATTTGTCACCTTGAAAGCTGCGTATCAGGAGGATCAATTCTGCCGCTGGGAAGCAGCCAACCGGCACTATAAGATGTACTCTGGCGCTTGTCATCCCAATTAATCTGCCAAAGGTGTATTTCAAGAAAGTTAAGTTAATATCAGGCGCCCGCTTCTCCTGTATCACACTAATGAATCGTACTGATATGTCACATTTGCCCAGGTGTGTATTCTGCATTTGGAGGAGTATTTGCAAATTCACACGGTCGATTAGCTTTGCATAATTGGCTAATGCAATCTTACTGAGTCAGCTGGGGTGAGATTTGTTTGTTATTCACTGTTGGAGCTGGCATTCTGTTTATTGTGACTTTTCGTGCTTAAAATGGACTCTCTGTACACCAGTTATCTAAAGCGGAGCCTCAGACCGACTGCAGTGACATAACTAATTAGAGTCTGGTCACATGGGAATATGGGCATGTCGTGACTGTTACTGTCCAAATGACTTGAATGTCGAATTTCTTCTCATTAGTCTACAGTTTATGTCTTTAGTAAGAATGACTGTGAAGTGTCTGCAGATTATTACACTGTCTGTACTGGAGGTCTTAACAGAATGAGGTCTACAGGATTTATTAATGTTTGTGTCACTCTGGCTCAGGTTTTGCTCGTAACCTGTCTGAAGGAACAGATGCCAACTACACTGAGTATGTGGCTACAAGATGGTACCGCTCGCCTGAGCTGCTGCTGGGGTAGGTCCTCGTATATATATATATGTGTGTGTCTGATACAACGTGAGAACCTGGAGGGGAGGGAAAGTGCACACCATCTTTTAGAAGTAGACTTTTTTAAATATTTTTCTCAGATGTGTTGAGATTTTCTTTTTTCCAGAAGTTGGTATCAGATGAGGACACACTGATTCCATTCATTTTCTCTCACGATACCACCTCCGATACCTCACTTGCTCTCGTTTTCA
Source organism: Chelon labrosus (assembly GCF_963514085.1). Classification (NCBI taxonomy): domain Eukaryota; kingdom Metazoa; phylum Chordata; class Actinopteri; order Mugiliformes; family Mugilidae; genus Chelon; species Chelon labrosus. The sequence goes on from NC_140339.1 coordinate 8,048,656, forward strand.
CAAATTCAAAAGCTGTCAAACCTGCTGCGAAGGCTCATCTGCATGTGTAAGGTAGTACGAGGCCAGGGGTTGCATGGAGGGGAACTAAAAACTTGCATTAACAGACTGCCTACCAACAAAATGAAAATATGTTTTTGTGAAAACATGTAATAGTTATAGAACTGTATAAAGCCAGCCACGAGTGAGCTGCTCGTTACAAGCTGAGAGCAAAGAACCCAAATGTGTCACGCTGAGTTCTCTGGGAAACATCTGGGATATCTATGTGTCTTTATCTGATTGAACTTTGAAGCTTTTAAAGTCAACTTGGACTATGCTAGATCTTTTTTCTAGGGCCATTGATGGTTCTACTAGAGATCTAGCACATTTGATCATTACGTCCTGAGTATGAGATCATATAAGTTGTTATGCTACATGTATATCTCTGCGTAATATTAGCAGTTAAAGTTGATGGTTTCCTTAACCGGTTTCGACAGACCTCCAGAAGAGAATTACATTTAAACAAGAAAATAGAGAAAATATGCAAGAAAGTGACTCGTCTAGTCTTAGTTGCCAGTCTCCATAACTCTTTACAGTTTTGTTGTCTAACACAGTGATGTCTCTAAACCATAAACTTAGCAAAATGTAAGCAAAATCTTTATCTCGATGAAAGTTGAAGGTAAGTGTGAGACGGACATTTTTAGATTATCAATTTGTAATGGTTTATTTTTCCTAAGAAGTGGCGAATGTCATCAGTCAATGAAGTTAGAGAAGAACACAATGCTTCAACGGTCAATCATTCATTCATTTTCTGTAACCACTTGTCCTCTTGGGTCACGGGGGGCTGGAGCCTATCCCAGCTGTCATTGGGCCAGAGGCGGGGTACACCCTGGACAGGTCTCCAGTCCATTGCTAACACAGAGAGACAGACAACCATTCACTAATTTAGAATCACCAATTAACCTAACAAGCATGTCTTTGGACGGTGGGAGGAAGCCGAAGAACCCGGAGAGAACCCACGCAGACACAGGGAGAACATGCAAACTCCACACAGAAAGGCCCCAGTCGGCCGATGGATTCGAACCCAGAACCACCTTCTTGCTGTGAATCATCAGTGCTAAACACCACACCACTGTGCCACCCTGTGCTTCAATATGTCTTAAAAAATTCTGAATTAAAGTAGGCAAACCATGGATGCATGTAATCACATCTGTTCATAAACGTCTTGTCAATCAATCATATTTGAACTATACAGCAAAAAGTGTAATTCAGTAATATAATAATCTAACAGAACTACACTGGACAAAACAAAAACTTAAATGCTGTTTGAAGTCAAGGGACAGTTTGGTGAAATGAAAAATTCCACAAGGTCCTTGTTTAATCCTAACGTCGTGCTCGGCCTTGAGGAGCTCAGACGCCCACTTTTATTGGTAAGGATGCACCAAACCGTCACCGGAGCTGCCGGCAACGAAGGCCAACTGAGACGTCTCCTCACGTCTCCTGTGTCTAGACTAAAAGCCGACACCTGGCTGGTACAGATGTTCTAAAATAGAAGACGTCTTTATACCAGTATTCATCATTAACCAAATTAGCTGGTTAATTTATCTTAGATTTATTTATTTTTTTTCTCGTGCACTGGTTCACAAAGTTGATCAGCCATTTAGAGAAATCTATCTCACTGAGTTGAACTGAAAAACCAGCGTCAGGGGTCCAACTTGTGCCATTGGTTTAGAATACAGTGTTTTGCACTGTATTCTGTTCCTGTATTGGGGGTCACGATGGCCCTCCACTGGAAAAACGTTGGCTTTGCACGTCATGACAGTGTAATTTCATGAGAACTGCTCAAATAATTTCACGTTTCATAGGTGTGAAAGCGTTTACTGTTATTATTTTTTGCACATATAGTTGTGGGGTATGTGAGACGAGAGGTCAGCATTAACAAAACATATTTATCTGTGTTATTTCATGTATTTATTCATCACATCATTTGTGCGTGTTTTTGAGGTTGAGTCCACAAACCATTTTATGTCTTTTCCATGTTCGTCTCTCCATTAACTCTGTTTTGATTCAGATCATAAAAACACGTTATGCTTTAGTGCTGCAACATTATTGACACGAGCACTTGTGCGTGCGCGTCGTATCCGGAGATCGAATTTCTGTTTTGCTGTCGGTTTCTGTTGCTTATGTTGTTTTTGCAGCATCGACCGTCCATTCTAGCTTGGAGACAGCTGAACGTCATCTAGCCTCTCTGCCTGCTGTAGCCTGATTTAGTAAATGCCCTGGAACATTTATTGAGACAGCGTTTGAATGCCGCCCACTCAAATACTCTCTCCCTCCAATACCACCTTTCCGCTGCCTCTCTGCTGCCAGATCTCTCGCCATTTCTCACCAGACTCTGTTCCCTTCAGAGATGACCATCGTCTTTATGAGCCTCTCCACCAGAAACGCAGCGCTGCCACCCCCTCCCCGTCGCCGTTATCACTCTCGCAATCATCACCTCTTCATTTGGTGACTTCGTTTTCACCCCTATCCTCCTCATTCTCATTTTCACAATAGCAATTATCGTCCTACTATCACTGTCGATGTCCTTCACATACTAATTTGTCTGTTTCTGTTCATCTTAGAGCTCCCTATGGAAAGGCAGTGGACATGTGGTCGGTGGGGTGTATCCTCGGTGAGCTGAGTGATGGACAGCCCTTGTTTCCAGGGGAAAGCGAGATTGATCAGGTTTGTGTGCCCTATAGTTAATTAAACAGTGAAAATTGTCAAGATAAGTACAATTATCCAGCAAACACTTATCTTTCCCAATCTTTATGTGTGGATTGGCAGCTTTTCTTTATTCCACATCCTAATGGGTGACTCTCTTTGAGTCTTCTCAAAGGGTTGATTATGCCTGACATATCTCCAGTTTGGATTTAATGTGCTTTTTCTAAATTGATTTTTAAAGTGAACACCTGGACGAGAAAGATGTGCATCTCTGTTTGAGTTTAGTTTAGATTCTGACCAGCGTTTCTTGGAGATAGCGATCAGTGTTTGTCCTTATTGGCTGAAAATTTACAGAGTAAACCAACGCAGTCAACCGGGTCCACTGACCCACAAACAACTAATCAATTAATGGAAAAAAAAAAATATACGAAATGAATGAATCAATAAATCTAAATAATCTCTTTCATCCTTAGTCCCGAGCCTCGGCAGGAATTTATGGATTAATGATCTATTTTACCATTTCACTGATTGTAATGGAAGTTTATTGAAACGATGTACACATCCCTTTCAGGTCAATGTGCTGAGACACGTGCTCTCTATCGTTATCTCCACTTTCCCTAATTAAACAGTCCGCTGTATCTCTCACAAGGTGATGCAAATAAATATTCATAGTCGAAAGATTTTTACCGGAATTTGTTTAAATCAGTGTGACATAAATCTGTTGTTTTTATCTTTAAACCTTCAGCAAGTTGACTGTTATGTTAAAAAAAAAAGCACACACAAAAAAAACTCAACAAAGAACACAACAGGAGTGCACTTCAGACTGATCAGGCATAACATTATGACCACTGATAGGAGAAGTAAATAACGCTGACCATCTTGTGACAAGACAATGTTCGGCAGGGAAACTTTTGGACCTGGCATTCGTGTGGATGTCAGTCAGACATGTAGCACCCACCTAGACCAGACCAGGCACCCCCACCCCATAGCAATGAAAGTCCCTAATAGCAGGACGCAGCCTGACACAGGCACACACACAAAAACGGTTTAGGGACAACTTAAAAAACATGCCCTCCTAGATCCCAAACTGATCGAGTATCTGTGGGATGATCCACAGAGGCCCCCTCCCCTCAACCCATAGGACCCAAAGGCCCCCACTAACAACAATCTGTTTCCAGACAGTACAGGACACCCTCAGAAGGCCCATGTCCATTCTCTAATGAGTCACATCTGTTTTGGAGGCACAAGGGAGACCTACACAATATTAGCAAGGAGGTCATAATGTTATGCCTGATCGGTGTACATAGTAGTACATATTCGGATGGCGGAAAGCAAATTAAAGCTGTTAGGATCAATATTTTTATATAGACTTGTCATCAAAAAACTACATGAAAAGGGAATGGAGTGACAGCTCATCATGACAAACCCCCAGAACATCTGCCCAACTCTGCAGCTTCCATTCAGCTTTTAAGCATCTTAGTCTTTATTTTTAATTCTGCAGCAAGAATGCCAAAGAATGTGCTAAACCAAATTCGGAGACATGCAGACACAGAAGGTAGTGACAAGCTGGTAGACAGTGAAGCGTTAAGCACCTGAAGAGACATTTAGCTCAAGAGTAGGTGGTGATCAAATCAGAGCTAAAAGGAAAGAGAGTACTTTTATTCACCCGGTGGCCAGAAACGCATCTTCAAATAAAAGATAATGTTGCTCCGTTTCTATCATGTTTGCCATTTAAATTTGCAAGGTGAAAGTTTTGCTTTTACAGCTTTTTGTGTTGCCCCCAAGTCTCCAGAACTGTGTCTTGGCTTACAACTGATTATGTTTAATTAGAAACAGCAAAAAACATCAGTGACTGTCACGGCCGCTTTTGATCATGTTGCATGATCTTCATCAGTGTCTAGGGTTTCCCTAGTTGTCATGGAAATGCACTGTTCCAATTGTCCACAAATAGACCAAGGTCAAAATCACGACACTTGCACAGATGCTGCTTTATAAATGCTCATAAATATTTCCAAAAATATTCAAGTTGCATTCTGCCAAAAAAACAATATACCACTAAATATGCACTAACAATGACGTTGCTTATTTTTTTATGTCCAGCTCTTCACCATTCAGAAGGTCCTGGGGCCACTTCCTGCAGAACAGATGAAGCTCTTCTACAACAACCCTCGGTTTCATGGAATCAGGGTATGTAACCGCAGTCACTCGTGCTCCACTTCTCTTCTTCTTCTTCTTCTCTCTCCTCCTCCTCCTCCTCCTCCCCTTTGTGTTTACCTCCTTTCCTTCTCTCTCAGCTCTGTCTCCTTCCATCTCTTTCTCTCTCGTGGCAGAGTTCCCAGCACCATGACTGAGTGGATTGCTATGACTCATGAGATAGGTGGTTGGTGTTCAGTTTAGCAGCAAGAGAAAATGTCCCAGAAGGCAGAAGAAGACTTTTGCGTGCGTGAGTGTGTTGTGTGTGTGTGTGTGTGGGCCTGTTTGTAGTTTGTTTAGTGTTGTCCACTGATAGGCTTCTGTGTGATTTGAACTCTGAGCTACTTTTCACTGGTTGGAACGTCTTCTGTATTTTAGAAAAGCCTTTGATGCATAAAAAAAAAATAACTTGTTTGTTTGTGTGTGGTCCAGTTTCCCTCAGTTACTCATCCCCAGACTTTGGAGAGAAGGTATCAAGGCATCATGAGTGGACTGATGTTAGATTTAATGAAGGTAAATACTATAAATCTTAATCCAGGTGTACAACAACTCACCTTTCTGGAGCAGATAACTGCATCCGATTCATGTCAATACTCCTCCATCCATATTATTGCATCTTATTTGTCTTTGCTATGTATATAGTGTATATTTACTTCTGTCTCTATTTCTTGTACATTTGTACCTATTCAAATCTTGTATTTTATTTTTATTTTTACTATATATTTTATTCTCTATTTTAGTTTATTTAGTTTATTATTTTTTTTAATAATCTTACATTTATTTTCTATTTCTCTTTTTACTTATGTGCAACTGAGCTACTGTGACTAAGCAACTTCCCTTGTGGATCAATAAAGTCTAAGTCTGTGAATATCCAAACTCTATTTATCCACTTATGTCCCTGCTAATCTTTATTGAGTTCTTTTTTTATTATTATTGAAAACATATTAGACACAAGCCATTAAAATGCATCCAACCCTCCGTGCACATGTTTTTTTTCCTCCCCGATCAGAATCTGTTGCTGCTAAACCCTACTGAGCGTTACCTAACGGATCAGAGCTTGAACCATCCAGCCTTCCAGCCTCTGAGGCAGGCAGAGAGAGAGAGGCCTTCTCCTGCGTCCCCTAACCCGCCACGGTCCTCCAAGAGGAAAACACACCATCACGGAGAGAACACGGTTCCTACGCGGTTAGACTGCTTTCTTTGATTTTTACTTTCTGTCACAGATTCTGCCTGCAGTCATCATATAAACCTCTCTTTTTTAATAGTGAGACTAAGGCTGAATTATGTGGACGTATTCCTCAATCTTATCCACAATATACTGCATTTTATACTGCATGTTATACTGAATATATGTAGTTTTTTTATTCAAATAATACTCTTTGTTCGATTATCTATATCTAAACTATCTTGTCTCCAAATGGTATAGCAAAGTATTTACTAATGCATAAAGCTAAACATCCTGCAACATTTAAAGGAACCACTTAAGAGTAGTTATTAAAACAATAGAGTCAAAATTAGAGTGAGTGTCTTTAGAGCTTTCTGAAAAACCCTTTGGAAGTGTGTTTGTTTTGTAAATTACAGTATAATGTACACTATAATCTGTAATCTATAATTTGTGAGTTTTTTTAAAATTGTACCAAGAATCCAAAATCAGAAACTGATAAAAAACATTATCTTATTTTGTCATTTATGAATTTAACACACACAAAAAACTCAAGTCAAAGATGTGAAACGTGATTTTATTTTAATTTAAACGTGATTTTAATAGAGTCTTTGTGTGTTCAGTGTGAAGGAAATGCAGAAATCACAGAGATTATAATTCAGTGCGTCGGTATATGCAGATTACTTTGGTTTTGAGAACCATAACTGCAGCAGAACCATACATGCTCATTTAATTAAAGACCTGCTGCTTTTTCCGTGAGAGATCTTCCATGAGAGATACACATTTAGCTCCCCTGAACAAGATGAAACTTTTAATGGCTGACGGTGAAAACAAGAAAAAATGTAAAATGTTAATTCAAATGATAGATTTCTTCCATCTTTTTGAGAGACTGTTAGTGGCAGCAAAATTGCTGGCAACATTCACACAAATAGAGACCATCCAAAAAGAAGAGGAGTAATTTAATGCAATGTCGAATGTTTTTCTCTTTGGCCTTCCAGGAGTCACACTAAGAGCTCAAGCCGTCGCTCCAATAGCAAAGAATGTTCCAGCCTCCCTCGCCATGGGGACCTTCATCACCTCGGCAATGAGAGTTTCCTCAATGGCAACAAACCGGCCCCGTCAAGTTTAAGTCCCACGCTCCACCCCAAGGGCCAGTACATGTCCCAGACCCTGAATCGTTCTGCCTCATCCAACAAAGACCTGGCTAACAATAACCTGCCACACCTCCTCAGTCCCAAAGAAGCAAAAAACAAGACAGAGTTTGATTTCAGCTTGGGACCCTCCCCAAAGCTGTCCGACCAGGGACACGGGGCCAAGTACGGCCACAGCAAACCCAGTTCCTCTCGGTCTCAGCAGCAGCAGCAGCAGCAGCAGCAGGCCAGCCGCCACACTTTCCTCGAAAACAAGACCAACACACTACAGTCTGGAGCAGAGAAACAACATGGCCGACATGCTCACAATATGGCCGACTCTGCCCACGGATCCATGTCCTCGTCGTCTAAGAGTTCAGCGTCCTATCTCAGCCTGTCCAAGAGCCACAGCGCGCTGAGTGATGCCAAATCGGTGGGAAACCTCAGCGATGGTCGACTCCACCCAGATGACCCAAACTCCAACACAGCAGCTGGAGTGGGACCTAGTGCCCGCTTCTTCCCTGCCAGCTGTTTAGAACTAAACACCCCTTCAGGTCCACAGGGACCGCCCGGCAGCCCCTCTGCTCGACACAGCGATCGATCTGGGCACAGCCCCGCCTCTCGTAACAGCGGCAACGTCCGCATGGAGAGCAGCACACTGGACTCCTCATCAAGACACAAATCCAGACATAAAGCCTTAGCACCAGGTAGGTTTAAGAATCCGATCTAAGTTCAAGAGTCAGGTTTAGGGTCAATGCATCAACTAGATCTCTGCTGAACAAATTTACCTTGACCTTGTCTCTCTTCTCCAGAGGATGCTAATGCTCCAGAGCTCTTAGACCCAGGAGGAGCCGGGATGCCCTCCACTCACACTCTGCCTTCCCCACATGAGTCTTATCACTATGGCCTGGGCTATACCTCCCCCTTCTCCTCTCAGCAAAGGCCTCAGCGCCACTCCATGTACGTGAGAAGGGAACGCCACCGACCACACGCTGCTGAGGCCGGGATGGCGGGCTTGCCCCCACCTGGGCAGGCGATACCGACACGAGCCAGTAGCCTGCAGCTCCTCTCCCCGCAACTGCAGCACCGGACCACCCTCACTGGACACTCAGTGAGCTCTTCAAGGGAGGACTGCACTGATGACATGACGAGGGTTAGTGGCGGACCTTTTCAGTGAGTGTGGTTGTGAAAAGTGAAGGAAACATTCACCCTCATCTAATGACACTAACACTGTAAAAAGGGTTCATTAGGGTCCATTATATCAGACGTTAGCTTCTGGTCTGGGCAGCAGACACCTGAGGAGTTGTTGCCGTCTCCATGGTAACAGCAATATCTGTATGTCTTGGTAAGTTCACCAAGAAGACATTTCTTAGAATTTTAGACAGAAGCAGAAGATCATATTGAAAAAATTTCACACGGAAATAATTACATTTCCTGAAACATTCTGAACCTCACTTACTCAAGATAATAAGTAAGATTACAAAAGGTTTAAGGGTTTTCCTCTAAGTGTATCGAAATCAAACTGCGTGTGTGCTTGTACAGCTATCTTTCTGAGGACCGGTTTTGAGTATGACATCCTTGAAGTGAGGACATTTGTGCGAAGCGAGGACATTTTTTTATGACCAGTCCTCACTTCTTCACAAGACTGTTTGAGGGTAGGTTTTAGGGTAAAGGCAACAATTAGATTATGGTTAGAGTTGAGATAAGGGTGAGGGTTAGACAAATCATCATGTTAATGGTGGTCCCCACAAAGATTGCTATACAAACATGTGTGTGTGTGCGTGTGTTATTAGTTGATACTGTCTCTGTCTCACATTATCATTGTCAGTGCTTCGTGCTGCTTCTCCAGTCTGCTTTGACCTGCACCTGTCCGTCTTCCCAACAGAGTGAGCAGTCCCCTAAAGACATGAGCCACCCTTGTGCCCCCATCAAAGACTCTACGCGGGACAACACTGCTGCTTTTCATACACAGCGCTCTAAAAACGAGGTCCGACCCCCTGACTCCTCGCTTCCCTAAACACAGACAGCTCACTAAACACAGACAGTAGCTTCTTTTCTGACTTGCTGGTGTTCATAGCTTTGTCTGTTTCTACTCAGGTCAACAGCTTCACTGCACGTTGTCGCTGGTATAAATGTAACCTCACTGAAAAGCTCAATAATTGTCATGAATGTCTTGTGATGTGAGCCAGTAAAGAATGTGATAGTTAACAATAAGAGATAGAATTAAACTGAAGGAGATCATCCATCTCAAAGCTGAAGATACTGAGGAACGTTTTTATGGTCCTGTGTCCACGTGTCTTTGTGTGTCCGCATGATATGTGTGTTTCTTAGGTGGGTATGTATCACGACCCTCATGTTGAGGACGGAGGTTCATCCAAGGAGAACCGGATGATCTTCACTGAGTCCATGCCCCGGAGAGTAGGCAGCTTCTACCGAGGTGAGGAACAGGAATCACCACAAGACAATCTGTGTGTAGTGTGGAACCACATACAGCAGCAGAAAAGTCAGTCATTTAGGAAAGGTAAGTTTATTTGTGTGGCACCACCAAGGCAATTCAGAATGCTATTTGTTGCACAAATTGAGGAAATTAGACAAAATATTAAAGAAATACAAGGCAACAACAAAAATTTAAAAAGAATGAAGAAGAAATAAAATGGACATAAATTATATCCAAACATAGTGAAATAGAAAAAAGACTTCACAGACAGGCTCACAATCAGCTTGGTGCGGTTGTACTTTGGCATACTGGCGCTTTAAGCTAAATGCTAAGTGTACTAACATGCTCACTATGACAACTAGTCATGGTTTTCAGTCATTTTATGCTCATGTGTTGGTGTGCTAACATTTTGGTAATTACTGAAATATATGTAAAGATGATAGGACAGTATATGTTTTATAATTCAGCATGATTTATCCTCTGAAGACCATGAATGGTTCATTTTTGTAAATACAGTGCAAACGTTCAAGGCTTGAATAAATAGTCCTATATATTCATTATCAATTTATCTGCTCACAAGTATATCTCTGTTTATTTTTAAAGGCAAAAAGAAAGACCCAACTTAAAAGAATTGAGAGTTGGAGTTGAACAGAAGTCTTCTCAAAGTCTGGATAAACGGTGCATTAGCAACTACTTAGTTTGGTTTTAACTCGGGACAATGAGCTGATGCATTTAAACCATTTGCGTAACAAACCAGGGGGAAAAATAAACCAAAAAAAAGAAAGCTATAGGATGAGTGTTAAAAGTTGCATTTTATCATTTTATTGTGTCTCTGATGCAAATGATGTTTCAAAAGAGCTGCTCTGGATAGATGAGTTTGATTCCCAATTTGGATGTTTCTCCCAGATCAATAGTTAATGTCATTTAGCAAGGGTTTCCTTCTAAACTTTCCATTTTGCATTGTGTTTAACAATTATATATATAAGTAGGACCTCAAAATAAAAGCGTTTTGTGCGTAAAAGCAGTTTTAACCAAATGAGGCAGACTGAGGGGTTTGGGGGGAAATGTGAGTGCAGCAATTAAAAAAAAAAAAAATTATTAAAAACTATGTTTGAATACATTAAACGTCACAGATTAATTATATCAAAGGCTGACTTTCCTTTTTAAATCTGACCAACAAACAGTCCCAATAAAAATCTGCAGAACACTTTCAATCATCTCTCCTCATTGTTTCTCTTCAGTCCCTTCTCCCAGACCAGATAACTCTTCTTTCCACGACGGCGTTGGGCAGGGTCGCGGGCCGGTTGTACCCATTGTACCTGGAGACCCTGTTGCCATGGCCAACCACTCCAAACGCCAGACGGCTTTTGACTGGTGAGAATCAATTTGTTGACCTGTCATGGCATGTGTCAAACCTGTACCAAATAATACATGCATGCAACTTCCCCTGCACACAGTACTAACTAGGTTTATACTGTTAGCCAGTTGGCATCTGCAGTGTTCTTCATGTTTTCCTTGCTAAATATAGAATTGATCCTCAATGTGACATATTTTCCTCACTGTCACTGTCATTAATTCCAATTAAGAACCATTATATTTGTCAAGATCACTCTGAGGTGTCGCTGTGAATGAAGTATCAAGTATCAGAGTCATTAACGACTGAATTAAATAAAGAGGAACGTGTTTGTGTTGTTTGTCATGACAGTTGCAATAGAAGAAATCTTTCTTTATTGTCATGATTAACCTTGAGAAGAGTTTGAAGAGTGAATAATCTGAATAGTCATTGATTACATGCAACGAATTTAAAGGTGACATTTTTTAACTGAGTATTCAGATTAATCGCAGAACTACACTAGTATTGATTCATTAGTATTCAGTGTATTACTTTATCTCTCAGGCATATGCGACTCACCTGAGAGGAATTCACATTTCAATCCTGGGCTTGTAATTGCAAACATGAGTCATATGAAACCTTTCCACGTTGCAGGACCACGGCAGAAGCAATGGTCATGAATCCTCCAGAGCCCACCAAAGAGAAAGAGAAACAAGGCTTCTTCAGAGCCATTAAAAAGAAGAAGAAAAAGACACAAATAGTAAGATCTTTTCAGTTGTCACCTGCCGTTCATCCAGATCATGTCAAAATAGTTTTTACTTCGGTTCCATGTGCTGTTTGAATATTTATCAGGAGTCATTTTCACATTGGAGGATCTTAAAATGATTATCTCTATATCATCAATCACGAGTGTTTTATGTAGTCAACACTCATTCCAGTTGGTAATAATAACGGGGGAACTCAGCACATTAACAAGCTGGTCACGCAACATCATCGCCACAATGAAATAAAAGGGCCAGAGCAGTAAAATCATTACTCTAATAGCGCAGGCAGAAATTTTTAATTTATGCCCATTTTTCATCCACTATTGTTATGCAAATAATGACCGAGAGAAGAGAGAGAGAGCAGAGGAAGAGGGCCCAGTGAAATAATGTAATTAAAATAGAACAATCAAACAATGGAAAATATAACGTTTCATCTATTAATTCATCGGTCGCCGGCTCCTTGTTGGACCTAAATACGTGATTGCCATTTTTCATCTCTTCACTGGAACGGTAGCTTGTGTGATAGCTGACACACTCCATGTCTGTATCTTTTCTCTTTTATCTATTCACCAGTGTTTCCATCTCAGGCGAGTTTTTGTAACACTTTTCCCCTTTTTTTCAGCATTTGATATTCATATTAATAAATGAAAACACACAGCAACTACAGATTTGGAACAAGGAGAAGTCCTTTTGATAAGATGGCTAAAATTTCAGACAATTTAACTGCTTGTTTCCTCAATTGACTTAATTGTAGTAATGTAGCATTGCCAATTACAGGCACAAATTGTGCAAAGTTTAAACAATACTTCAGAACTTGTAATAAAACCGAATTTTCATTCCGTTTTTTCCCTGTTTTCCAATCAAATATCATTGCTTTATAGATTTCTCTTGTTAAAGTGATGTGTCTTGAGATGGTTGAGGCCTCAGCTGCTGCAGTGTTTTCTGTTTTTGCTGTCAGAGACGTGTGTTGAGAGTTGTGGCTGTCCGTCTTCTTCCCCACAGACGGACATGGAGGACGGGAGGAACCCCAGCATCAAGAAAAGCCTTTTCCCCCTCTTTAGCTCTAAGAATAGCTTAAAGCACAACTCAGCTGTCAAAGTCCTACCTGTAGTCGCCTCGCCTATGGTACAACACCAGCCTACCGTGCCCTACCCTGCCTCACCAGTAATCTAACCTCGAAACTACGGCTGCATGTTCAACTCACCCTGCACTCACCAGATCGACCTGGTTTGAAATCCTCTCAGCTGACCGACCGATTGACTGAGAAATCTTGCAGACTGACTGGATTTCAAAAAAAACGTTTTGAGTCTAATACTGCACGCTGTCTGTACATCCATTCTGTCTTGCTGTAATGTACATCAGACGCAGTCACCTTGCACTCACATTGCATTGAAAGGCAACGAGTCCATGCTGCAGTGTGTGTGCTGTTTTTGAGGCGAGCTGTTTTCACATCATCGTATCATATGGATCATGAACCACAAACACGCACACAGTAGGAGTTCATTAGTTTGATTTTCTAGTTTGGAAATATGTTTTTGGACTGAGAGATGGATAAGAAAACCGTCTGTTAATAATAATGACCTTTATTTGTATAGGTTTTTGTATAACTGCTGCTTTACAGCAACATAAAAATCTGCAATTTTTGAAAAAAAAAAACAGGCACATAAAGCAAAGTTAATAAAAAAAATATGTTGACGTATATGCCTGTTAGACATGAAGCTGACTGCCACTTAGCTTAGCATAGCACAAAGGCCGGAAGCAGGGAGAAACTCTTGGCTCTGTCCAAAGGTTACAAATGCTGCCTTCATATGATCTGTGAAGGTTCTCAGTCAGCCATGTCAGGAAATTGCCAAGGGCAAAGCTAAAACAAGGGCAACTGGACTTGTTGTAGGTTTTCTTGAAGAGGTTGCACTTCTCATCCAAGTAGCTTCTTTAGCTCTAAGTGACTGGTGGGGAGTTAATGCTTTTTTTGTTGTTGTTGTTGTTGTTTTATCAGGTGTTCACCACCCACAGATGTTCCTAATAGAGAAGTCACTTTGGATGCGTGGTAAAACCCAACAAGCCTTTGTTTCAGCTTTATCCTCCGATATCTGCCTTCAGATACAATTCCTTAACTTGTGGTCTTCTCGTGAACACAGTAAATGCATTTGAAGGAAGCACATGCCCATTAATCAGAACCTCTAACGTTCTTTTTCTTATGTAAGCAAGTGAAAACTGAATAATTGTTCAAGCCAAGCAGCAATATTTGCTAGATTCAGCTTCACAAAATGTCTTTTTTTTAGCCTCAACAATCCTTAACACTCATTATATTGAGTGATTATGACATTAATTGTAAGTTATACCCCTGCTCTGTAATATAGCTTGTGAAAACACACTCGAACACAAAACCTTTAACAACTTCTGCATTTATTTTCATAAAGTCATTATTACCCACTATCACCACGTCTTTGTGTTTTGTCTGCTACTGCGGGTGCATGGAGAACCTCGCAGGGATGTGAGATGTGACTTCAGTGAGACGTGTGATGACAATGAATGTGAGAGGATGACAGTGTACAAACATTTCGGATAACCAATAATATGTCCCCCGTGTTTGATTTGTGAAACGTTAGGTTCCTGGGAACGGCCAGGAGCACCTGTCCCTGCAGAGGAGCTCCAAGTCGACCTCTCACCACGGCAGCCGTCGGAAAAACCGCGAGCGATCCAGAGACAGGGACCGGGAGCGGGAGCAGAGCCGGGACAGAGACCGAGACAGGGAGAGGGAGAGAGAACGGGAGCGAGAAAGAGAGAGAGAGAGGGAGAGAGAGAGGGAGAGAGGAAGGGAAAGAGAGAGAGTCAATGACTGGCCGCCAGAGAAACCAGTGGACTCACACTCTCAGGTATGGGCTTATACCTTAAATGTATGTACTTGTCTTAAGAACAGCTTAACATCAAAATGTTTTCCATAAACGAAACAGAAGCTTCCTGGGTCATATGAAATGTGATTTTTATTTTTTGGGGAGGATTTGATTAAATAGCCCTACATTTTCCTAATCAATTTATCTGTTCACAAATATCCCTCATTTATTTTTTTATTAAATAGAAAGGCCCCAGCTTGAAATAAATGCTTGTATTTGTCTGCGGATTACAGCAAAAAAGAACAGTCCATCATCAAAATGTGTATTCCTAAACAGAACAGGCCTTTATCAAGTAATTAATATGTAAATTATATGTAAATCATGTTATTTAAATTCTGCATCTAACACTCAAAAACTAAAACCCAGATTGTGAGCTTACAATATCCTATATGTATTTCAGTGCAAACATTAGACTCTAAAATGTCACACTGTGATGTGCACCGATCAGCCACAACATTAAAACCACTGATAGGAGAAGAGAATAACACTGACCATCTTGTGACAATTCAGTGTTCTGCCGGGAAACTTTTGGACCTGGCATTCATTCATGTGGATGTTACTTAGACATGTACCTCCCACCTAGACCAGACCAGGCACCCTCACCCCATAGCAATGACACTCCTTGATGGCAGCAGCCATCCCCAGCAGGATGCAGCCTGACACAGGCACACACACAAAAACGGTTTAATTCAAAAATCATAAAAACAGCACAAGGTGTTGGATCCCAGAGTGTCTGTGGGTTGATCCACAGAGGCCCCTCCCCTCAAAGGCCCCTCCTAACAACATTCTGTTGCCAGACACCACAGGACACCCTCAGAAGGCCCATGTCCATTCTCTGATCAGTCACAACTGACCTTCACAATACTAGGTCATAATGTTATGCCTGATGGGTGTATCTATACATAACTTCCACTCCAGCTCCCATGAATGTCTTCCACTTTCCAGGAAATGAAAAGAATAAAACTCCCGAAACTTTATTGGACTGAAAAAGGAAATATTAATTAGAGAAGAAATAGTCCTCACACATTTATCATGCGTACTATTCTTGCAACCGTTGTTCCTACTTTTACTTTAAGATTTATGTCCTCAGTAGGAAGTGGGAGTATTTGAGAGACAGACTAACATAATGTTGAAGTGCTATGTTTTAAGATCACTTATCAGCTGTATCTCGTTCTGTCCCACCAGAGCCAACCACTTAAGTCACTCCGTAGACTTCTTCACCTCTCCCCTTCTTCCTCAAACCAAGGACAGCCTCCGCCTCCAGACCTGCGCTTCCAAGCCCCCCTCCCCAACCCACCTCAGCCCTCCTCCAAAGCAGGCTACCCCGAGGGTCGTGGGCACGCCGAGAGCAGGGGCCACTCTGTGGTGAGCACCTCCAGCCAGCCCAAGAGCCGCAAGCCCAGCTACCCGCTCCCCGGACAGATCGAGTCCAGCTGGCATGTGTCTGCTTTACAGCGGGCGGAGGGCGCTCAGTTCACCCCGGAACAGCTGGGCATCAAGCCGGGGCAGAACGGACCCACCTTTACCCGAGCCTCCCGCACCCGGATGCCAAACCTCAACGACCTGAAGGAGACCGCCCTGTAAGGACCCCGAGAAACCACGCCACCTCCTACATGACTCCATCCTGGAAGCATCTGCCGGACGCAGACATCATGGTACTGTAGTAAAAGTTTACATGAGAGCCTATTTCACTGGATCAAGTCCTCATTGAGAAATGTAGTTAACCATTGATGCCCATGTCTGTGAAATCTATGGAGATCAGTTACGGTGTTGTTTAGGGAAACAAAGACAGGGAAAGTCCCACTCCTACTTGGGATGCCAGTACTGTATCAGTCCTTTGTTACTCTCTCTCTATCGACATCAGAATAAGCTGATCCATCCCGTCAAGGAGACACTGCCCACGTGGCCTCTTTGCTGCCATCTTCTGCTCACAGGACACAACTTCACCACATCAGACTGCCGCTGTCAGCAGTGGCCAATAAACTGTAAAGTTTTTTCCAAGCTCCGATATTTGATAAGAACAAAAAAAAAAATTAAAAAAATAACTATTTATATCAACATTATTTATTAAATATTTATTTGTTTTAAATTCAAGGATATAAGCTATAAATGACACAGTATGTAGGCTATATGGGAATATTATAAGGTAATATAGAATTAAATGTGTAATTGCAAGAGCTTTAGTTTCGACATAAAGAACTGCATAGATATTTATGTGCTGATAATACAATATGTCACAAGGAATATTTAATAATGGTGAATGTCCTTTTCTTTCGTTCAATTTGATATGTTATTAACAGATTTTCATATTGTGTTATTTATACCTTTTGTTTTCTTGTTTGTTTCATCGAGATGTAAAGAAAATACTGACGTATACGCAAAATCTCTGACATTATATCTAGTACAAATCTGCCCATCAACCTCATGACATCAGTTCTGTGACAAGTTCGGGCTATTTTGTCAACGGGGTTTGGTAGCAGATCAGCCAGAGTGAGACTGTTAGGCTCTGTGCTTTTTCATACAGTTGTTGTCAGTTCACTTTATGTCCCCCATTTTTAAAACAACCCCCATCTTCAGTCTCTAAGTTCTTTTATCAGTGACAACGGCTTTCCAGCTCCATGCTGCCATGTAGGTTTTGTCTTCAGCCTTAAAAGCAAGTAATCGGGCGCCTTTGCCCGCGTCACCTCGCAGAACCCGGTGAGAGATTAGCCTCTCAAACTGTGGTTTAACTAACATTTATAAAAATATAGAATATTTAGAGTGGTTTAGGGATGGCAGGAGAGTTCTCTGCAAAAAGGCATACCTCACCTTCAGTCTTTAAGATCTTAAAGGATAAGTCTGGTTTTATTTTTGTATTGTCAGAAATTCCTCGAGCATTCCCTAAGGCTGTCAAACTCTGGTGAAGCTTGTGCTTCTGCGCCATTGACCAGAATTTGTTCTGTAGGAACCATCTGAGCCACAGACAGACTGGGGAAGTGGATGAAAGTTGTAATATAAAGTACTCAGTTCCTTTACTTAAGTAAAAATACTGTCATTTGAAATTTATCCATTAAATCCATGCATTTAAAACCCTATTAACGTAAAAGAGATTTACAGAAGTATCATTATCTAATTGTGTCAGTGAGTCAGGTAAGGTGGCAGTGGAGGCTAGTTTCCTGGAGATCGGGGCGGTGCCATCTTGGAGCCAGACTCACTGGCGTTTTCATTTAATTAATAATGCGCTCTGCTCTACCTTCGCCAGTTAGAAAAAAATGTTGGATTATTTATTTGTTTATTCTTTCCTACTCTCAGCTTCACAGAGCAGTTGGCATGGCCGCTTGTAGTCACCATGATGTCACATCCTGTTTCTATAGCGTCAAATAACTAACTAAAATGAAACTTATCAGAAAAATCGACACTTGTGAATGCATCAGCATTATATTAACTACCTAAAGTTATAGAAAACATCCTGGAAAAAACAAATATTTGACGTGTATTTTAGTTTTTTAATTTGGCCCAAGTCCCATCCACTAACATGGAGGGGGTGGAGCTTATGACCTATACTGCAGCCAGCCACCAGGGGGAGCTCTACTTGCTTAATCAGTTACCATGTCCAGACCAAGTTTCCGCCACAAAAAAAAAGAGTTAGTGGACAAGGAAGGTTTGACTACACCAGGGTAATCTAATGAAATTACTGGAGACTGGAGATTTCTGACAATACAAATGATATGAAATGAAAAACACCAGATTTGTCCCTTGATATGTCTTGTTTACATTTTCCGTGTGCATTGAAAAGCTTGTGTTAGCAAGGTTTTTGCACTTCTTTTTAACATCAACACTCATGATCAGGGATGATTTTACTTAACTTTATTGTATATGAAAGCATTTACTTCTTATGCGTCTAACCTGTGGATGATTTACAAGACTCTGCTCGCGACCTGGTCAAAGTAGTACACAAAGTAGTAGTTTCTCTTCCAGTCTCTGTCCTTCATTCCTCCCTCCTTAGTTGTGTGAATTAGGCACACATGGAAAGAGGGAGCAAAATAACTTCTGGGGACTAAAAAGAGAATTTGGTTTAAAGAATTGTATGTTGTTTGGGATCTGTTAAAACACACAAGCAGAAAAAGAAAAAAAAAGAAGAACTGATTTAGTACATGGCTGATTGAAAGCAATAACATTGGGAAAGAGACTCAGAGTGATGCAGATTGCACTAGCCAAATCAGCGGCTAGTTAAATTGGAGCCAAATATAGAACAGGGAATTATTTCCGCCTGGAGACTGTGATTAAAAAAGTGTCCATTTATACTATCACGACATCATTCTGCAATATATTTTTTATTTGTCCTTGAACCAACAACAGGTAAAACTGCCCACTTTGTGCGTATTATAGAAAATTGATTGCTAATGATTGTAAATGGCGGCTGAGTGGGTTTGTTTATATCGTCAATGGGATGGAGTGATGACTAAGCTTGCCTTGCCAGTGACCCGAAGCCTTACTCGCGCAACACTTCAGATGGAAACGGAGGCTTCATCCGCCAGCAAGTCACGCACCCTGACAACTGAGGCGAAGATTTTTTTGTCCACAAATATGAATGTGTTTCCTAAAACATAATTTTTTCTTTTTTTCTTTTTTTTTTTGTCCATTGAGCTGTTTCCCACTTCTGACAGGGTGTAAATAGAAATAATAGAGTGTATCTATACTGACCGTTCTACTTTAAAGACGATAGGGTCTCATAATAAATGCCAACTGTCCATTTTTGAACGGCTCGTGTGTTTAGTTTTGTGGCGCAGACAGAGACGCAGACACGGACAACCATACGTGTATTGATTTAATCAAGGAAATAGTTTAAAGATACAATAAAGAACACATCTTCAGAGTAAGAGAAACTCTGCAATGTGCTCCCAAAGCACCATGGGAAATCAAAATGTTGCAGAAAAAAATCAAATAAAATCAGGAAGTAACTACAATACCAAACTACATCTGAATAATTGTAAATGCTCCATCTTGATATATATGATATATATACACCGATCAGGCACAACATTATAACCACCTTCCTAATGTTGCGTAGGTCTCCCTTGTGACTCCAAAACAGTTGTGACTCATCAGTGAATGGACATGGGCCTTCTGAGGGTGTCCTGTGGTGAATGGCAACCGAATATTGTTAGTGGGGGGGCCCACAGATACATGATCACTTTGGGATCTAGTGAATTTGGAGGACAGGTCAACACCTTGTGCTGTTCTTCATGTTTTTTGAGTTGTTCCTAAAGCATTTTTGTGTGTGTCTGTGTCGGGCTGCATCCTGCTGGGGATGGCTGCTGCCATCAAGGAGTGTCATTGCTATGGGGTGGGGGTGTCTGGTCTGGTCGAGATGGGTGGTACATGTCTAAGTAACATCCACACGAATGAATGCCAGGTCCAAAAGTTTCCCAGCAGAACATTGGATTGTCAGAAGACGGTCAGTGTTATTCACTTCTCCTCTCAGTGGTCTTAATGTTGTGGCTGATCAGTGTATAGCACCAAACTAAAAAAAAAAGAGAGAAAACAGGAAGTGAAATCAGGCATTATACTAAATCTTTGTCGCAACAAATCCCTTTTATTAAATTCTTTATTATTGATTTATATTTTTAGAGACAAGATGATCTGAAACATGGGCGTGTTGGGGACTATTTTCAGCTGCGTATCCATACGCATTTGCACAATGTTTATGATTTAGGGGAGACAGGGGAGTGAATGCTACTGACTCAAAATGAATTACAGTGCCTCTGTTTGTAATGGAGGAACGCCAAGTGTTGACAGACTTTGTATTGGGCTGAATTCCTCATTGGGTTTTGGTCTCTTTGTGGGATTTGTTGCTAGTAAGACAAACTGAGGAGAGAATGAGAAGAGTAAATTCGATGCTACAATCAATACATTATGAGAAGTAGACAGAATTTCATCAATACAAATGTTTTGGAAGAGCTTGTCTCAGAACTGCAGACACAACCCCCCCAGCGACGCTGCCTCTCCCTCTCCACACCTAATTATTGCTTTGAATTTATGCCATATCATTGCAAATGGAGCAATCTATTGAGAACTCACCAAATGAAAGCCTGCAGCTTGAGAATGATTTAACATGGACAATGCAGCGTGGAATGAATGAAAGCTCACCATACACATCAAACAAACCTGTTTTAATGCAATCACATAAGTCTGTTTTAACTGATTTTGAGAGGGTTTCACTGTGACTATTTCAGGAGCAGCTTGAGGATTTGGGGAGGGAGGGGGAGGCAAATCTGTGGATATATCATCACAAACACCACACACCCTTAGGATGGGGCTTTACTGTAGGTTCAGTTGTAGTTTTGGGACAAGGCCTCGGGGACAGCGGGAAGAAAGGTTCAGATGCATTTGTTCATGCAGAGCAGCAGCTCCAGGCGCAGAGCGATGCGTGTGTGCCATCCCAGAGGGAGGATGCGGATGTAACGGGCTATGATGGGCGGCCGCAGGAGGTTCTGCACGGACGAGGAGCGGTCAGAGTTTCCGTAAAACACCTGAGGAAAGACATTAAGGCAAGGTCAGGGGTTTACAGTTACATCTATAACTCGTCATGATTATTAAAATAGCTTTTTTTGTGTTTGACCAAATAACAAGTCACAATGGAAACAGCAAATCTTCCTTTTTCAAAAGCAGCAAATGTATTTTAGCACAGTCACACTCTGATAAATGACTTAAATGATTTATCATTTTCCTTCAGTCTTTGTAGGTGAAACAACAAAAACATGTCATTGTCCAATAAAACATACACATTTGATGACATTTTCATCACAAAGATAAAGGAGCAACCTGATTATGTTTAAAAATGTGAATGACCAGGCTGATCAGTATAATGCTCTGGTTGGTTAGTAAAAAAAATTAGACCTCTGGTGTCCTCAGACTTTCCGTTTATTCTGCGTCTACTGAGGTTTACCGACCCTGTTGTTTCCGGTCTGGTCCTTGTAATAGATCCAGTTGAGCTTCTCGTCGGTGCGGTACTGAATGCTGTACTTGGTGATCCACTCGTCAGCGTCACAGCGGCCCTGGGTGAGGATCCCTGACACCACCATCACCTCCCTCAGGTCAATCTGAAGCCACTGAGTGGTGTCCTGAAACTTGGACAGCCAGGCGCAACTGGAGAACAGGACAATGAATATGAGCGTTACAACACATGTTAGAGTTCTTTACTAAATGGAAAAAGACACAAAGCTACATCTTCTTACAGATTTGTCCATTTATACTTTATTGGGGTATCTGACGAGGCGCGACAAAAGTATTTTCTTAAAGATAGATGTTGAAAGTTTTTCTTTCAATGTCAAAAAAAATATATAAGATTAAGGACTGGGTTTAAAATTACAGATAAAATCCATAACATATAGTGAACATATTTACTCTAACTCTGTTCCCTGTAGATAGTGACAGTCGTCTATATGTGGTAAAAGCAACAAACTCAATCAACTTTTCTATTTTCGACCAGATGCTAAAAATACATACACATATAAAACTCTGCAGATATTTTGTTAACATTATCTGGAACACAAATTCACTTTCTCTGAATATACAGAAACGCTGGCCTTACCCAAAGCCCTGGGTGTTGAGCCGGGCCTTGCTGGGGGTCCACGAGGAGAACCAGCCAGTGTACTGGTCCTGGCTGGAGCAGGTGATCTGGTCTGGACTCACTGATCCGGCCTCGAAGCCAAGAGGCCTGTGGTACGGACACTCTGCAAAGGCGAAACAGATGTCTAAGTTTAAACCTTTTTTGTTGTTTCTGTCTTTATGTTCTTGTTTTTACAGTTCCTGGGCTGGACGGGTGGATTGTAAGATCACCGCCCACATTGGAGAGAACACACACACATACATCAGTGTTGAACGTGAACAGCAAATGACCATCACTAAGCCTCTCTGGATTCTTAATTCTCCGTTTCTCTATCCTTTCCTCACCCCTGCTGACTCCCATCCTCACACCAACTCTCTCCTAAGGCCCCAGCGGCAGTCTGACCCACATCCCCCTAAAAGCCTGCAGTTTTAATGCTCCGCAGTGAGAGATCAGCGATGTCCATTAGGGCGGCAGGCGGACAGATGGCCGTGTTTTGCTCTCCACAGCTTTAGCCCTGTGCTGCTCCCATGCTGCCCTCGCGCGTCAACAAAACACACAAGAGCATCTCATTCGTTTAAATATATAAATACACGAATGAGAGCTGCGCACGAGTGAGAGAAACACGAGTCGTAGACACATGGAACAGAATCTGTAGCAGAAGTAGCCTGCTGCGCTTTTTGTTTACTACTGGCTTAAGTCTATCTGGCACAGGGTCACATCCTGTCTAATCCCAGTATTACAACGCATACAGCAGGAGCTGGAGTCTGTGTGAGTCAGGAGATAAGTGTTTACATAACTGTAATGCCTCTGTAGTCCTCCCTAATGTATTTCCTGACTAAAACAAAGCATATTCAGATGGATGAATTAATAGAGAAAAAGCTGAGAGGTGAGACACACGCTGAAAAGAGACGATGTGAACTCTCTGATGCAGCTCAGTCTTTCTCATTCATCATTTGTCATCACCGGGTCCACGCAGTGGTAATTACCGGTTTCTGTGATTGTGCGATCGGCACAGTCTATTACAAGACCCATAATCTCTGCATCGTGTTCTGAGATGATGATTATCTGCACAACTTATTTCTCCTCTCCTTCACTGGGTTGCCATGCGCTTTGTGGCTCAGCTGACATCGGTTCTGTCCCCCCTATTCGAGTCTGACATGATTCAAGTCTGATCTTTAGATCTGAGGCCCATTTTTTTCTCACTTTGTTTCTTTGCAGGGAATCCAAAAAACAAAAAAAAAAAGAGATGCAATAAAGCGTTAAACCACATCTGCTGACAGTGTGCTGGGATTATTTTGTGCTTCTAACTTCAAGAATGAAAACTTTCATTTGTATCTGGATTTACATGAGTTGTAAAATATTGTGAAACAGCAGAACAATCTTCTCACGACATCTGACGACCTCTAGTACAAGATCCAGACCACATTTCTTGTTCTTCAAACAGTAAATCAGCCTCGGTGGAAATGGTGTCTAGTCCTTTTTTTGTGGCTCCATCTGCATCACCTTCTCTGAGGATGCCTAGTGGAGCATGTCCACCCTGTGGCGTCAAATCTGGAGTCTAATGCGCTCATGCATGTACATGAAACATGCAGGCTCCCAAAACGCACACACACACACATTAAAACTCTCCACTATCTATATTGCAAAGCTTTTGTTTTAACCGTCCAATATTTTCACAGTTAGTTAAACCAATAAACTGATGGTTTCCGCCTCTTAAATGTCTATATTTTTGGATTTCTCCACTAATTTTCTGCAAATTATTTGTTGTAAACCTACTGCGCTGAATACTCAATTTCCAGCTGGTTAACCAGGCTCACACACAATGTGTCCTATTGTCCTTGTTCACTCTCACAGTTTTGCATGTGCGTTATCAGAATCCAACACTCCCTTCTCAATTTATTTCTAATTACAAGTACAATTATTGGTTTAATACCGAAAGTCAACACAGGCCCATGCATTGTTGGGTAAAATATAATTTTTCACACCTAAGGAAACCGACATGATTCTATCGTATGGCTCTTACCCGGCATGCAATCCACTCCTCGCACCATGGATGAGCCAGAGCCAATGGAGGAAAACGCAGTTGGGGATTCTCCTTCATCACAGTCACATTTGCAAGACCTGCTGGTCCACGCCTCAGACACAGGAGCCTCATGGAAACACACACAAACACAAATATTTATTAGATGCAATCCGAAAGCATTGGGTTTATATACTGCAATCAAAAATATACATGTTAGTAGTTTTCAGATAAAGCTGATTTGCCGAAATTAAAGAAATAATTTCTAATATCTCACTGTAGCAGATGTCAAGCCTTTCTTTTTTTTCACTGAGCATCTTTTGACAATGAGCAATGTCAATTAGTTGACACATTCATACATTTTGAGCTCAAATGTCTTTGGCGTGGCTGCAAATTTTAACAGTCTGAGAGTTTCATCATCTCTGACATTTCGCCGTGTTGTTTGCAGTGTTTCTTCATACCTCCTGAGCATGAATGCCGATGATCACTGTCCAGCCAGATGGACAGAAAGGAGAAGAAAAGCCAGACAGCGAGGGAGGCATGGAGAGAAACAAAAAAAAAAAAAGAGAGACTGTTAAGACACAATAGTCACCCGTTCTGGCAGCAAAATCTGTGCAGTTTAACCACATTAGGAAAAGGTGAATAAACACAGACACACAGAATGAAGTCTGAAGAAAAGCCTGGACGTTAGAAAGAATGCATGAACATGTTTAAATCTTGGTTAAGAACTAAGAACTAGGTTTCTTCAATATGAAAGGAAGATGTCAAAGACCAAAGCGCAAAAGATGAAATCGTACCGTCAGCTCCCAGAAGAAGCAGAACCAGCAGGAAACGCTGCACATTGATAGCCATCCTTCAGCCTGCTCCAAAACCAGACCGACTGTGGACTGAGCAACCAAGCCAGCAGTGATGGAGAGCCTGGATTAGAATAATCCACAGGACGCTAATGGCCTTACCTAATGCCATCATTATCTGACAAAGCCCCTCCTACAGCTGTTCACCCACCACCATCAACACCACGAACGCCACCATACGTCCTCGGCATCGCTGCAGTGACAGGGTTCAAAGTCAAAAATCCTGCAGGAAAAAAAAAAGAACAAAAGACAGCATGGTCAAATGACAGTGTGTGTGTGTGTGTGTGTGTGTGTGTGTGTGTGCGTGTTCAAGAGAGTGAGAGTGATGGCCTCTGCTGGGCCTTATGAACCATGCGACCGTGCAGAAGGTCTGCTTCAGGATAAAGGTGCGATCGTCCTCACATTTTTGTTGCATATTCCATTTAGATTATTGTGGGGTTTTTTTTGTTTATGCACAGAGAGAATACTCAGACCTTTGCCGCAAAATAATAATAATGATTAAATATCGGGAAGATGAAACATGTCAGGTAATAAAATCAACTGTAGGTACTAACAACATGTCTTGGTCATATTCATTCATTTTCTGTAATCGCTTGTTCTCTGGAGGGATGCGGGGGCCCAGCTGTCATTGGGCGAGAGGTAGGGTACACCCTGGACCCATTCAAACGCACACCTTAGAATCACCAGTTAACCTAACCAGCATGTCTTTGGATAGTGGGAGGAAGCCGGAGTACCCGGAGAGAACCCACACAGACACAGGGAGACCCCACGCAGCCGATGGATTCGAACCCAAAACCTTCTTGCCCTTCTTGCTTTAAGGCATCAGCGCCAACCACCACTGTGCAGCCCTTCTTGGTCTGATTGCACCAGAAAATGTAAAGAATTGAAGGAAATAAAATAAAATCAACTGACATATTGTCATCAGATTCATCTGGAATATTAATATCAGTAGTAATATCAGGCACAGGCCTGGGAACGCCTCGGGACTCTTCATGAGAGTCTGGAAAGTGTTGCTATGACGAAAGGTGTCCGGAATAAAATGTTTAGGCTGTCACAAAGTTGAGTTTGGAAAAGCAGACAGAAAAAAGTGGATGGATGTTTGGATGGCACCGTAATGTCACACCACAGAGAAGGAAAAAGAATTGTTCTATTGGACTGGTACAATGAGACACCATTAAACAAACAAAAATGTGCACCTTAGAATGAAATCTGCCCTTTCGCATTTGAGCACGTCTATAAAATGACAGAAAAAGACCTAAATCTCCCAAACAAACGTGATTTTGCTTCTTTAGGAGTTCACTACTATTGGTTAGAGAACAAGAAAAAGCCTTTATGTGTTTTTCAACCCTGTATAATCACTAAAAGGAATTTTAAATTAAATGCCCAAATAATGCTATATGTTTAAAATCGCCAAAAAAATAAGATGCTGTGTTTATAAAGCAAAAACATGCAGTCCATATAGTGTGAGCACACTTTCAGGCGTGTAGAAGGTAAAACTCTGATTTAAATAGCTCTTTAAAAACTTTCTTTAAAAATAAAACAAGTAATTTTGCATTTGTTCTTAAACTGGTTTTGTGTGTTGTCAAGTGTTAATACATAGAGAACGTGGATTAAAGTGGCTCATCATCGTCAGCCTTTTTTAAAACTGCATCCTATATTTAACTTCTCTCGACTACATTCGTGGTAAATACGACTGAACTCTCACTGAGGGTTTTAAAGCCAGGTGGGTGACAGTAATTAAGCCTAATTAAGCCAAGCTGTTTTCAATTTGTGTTCATTAAAACGCCCTCACGCACTCTTATCTAGCCTGGGATCATCACTAGTGGCATTATAAAGAAAAGCTGCCATCTGTTTTTATCAGTTGTTTCCTTTTCTGTGTGTGTGATAGTTTTCAACAAACTTCTTACAGTGAAAATGAAGGTTCCTGTCCAAGCGACCCGCAGGATCCCACCCCAAACAAAGAAAAGGACTCGAGGTCACTCCACTCTCATGTACAGAGCTCATAAACAGGTCACTAAACTGTTTTTTATCACTGAATTATCTTCTCTCTTTGTGTAAAGATTGTTTTTAATGTCCGACTTCTTTCTTTTACCCTCCTTCTGCAGGGGTGTCCAGCTGCCATGAGGAGTCCTGACTTCCTGATCAGCCGTCTTAGATTTCCCAGGCCGCTCCTGCTCAGGATGGTGAGCTCGGAGGCTTCTCGGCTGTCAAAAACCAACAGGCTAAAAGTCATCACTCTGCAGGAGATCGACGCTGCTGTCACACTTGTACAGCGGAGGATTTGTACGAGAGCTGCTGCGTGAAGACTCTCAAGGATTTGACCTCAACAAAGTTTTACTATTTTATTAATAAAAAGTTTTAATTTGTCTACTTTGTGCTCGATGCCAGGTCAGTTTGCACTCATTTGTAGAAACAAAGAAATTTCAAGTGTTTGCCGAGTGTAACGTTTTATTAGACCGGTTGGTGGTCAGCATGTTTCAGGAAGATAAGTATGTTCTGGTGGATAAAGTGGGTTCAAATTCAGTTGTGTATGATATACACATGGAGCATGGGCTAAGGTAGCCATGCTTGCTTCAAGGAAAACTGAAACACCAGGTGCTCCCACCAGCCCCTGCTCAGTCCCATCCCCTCAAATATGACCATGATATTTATCATTTTAGCCCATCACAGTAGGATACTTCATTAGAGGTTGGAAGGTATATTGGATGTAGATATGGAGCAGCCATTTCACGTTTGTTTGCCAAGTAAAATGTAATTGGAAAAACTGGATTTACCCTGAGGGCCCCAAAAATTCACTGCCATGTCTAGCTGCCTTATGGGAAGGACATCCAAGTGCTCATGCGTAAAATCGCTTGGTCGGCAAACACTTGCAAGAACTGCAGTGAGGAAAGTCAATGGAAGCTTAGAAGTGGGCTATATTAATTTTATTAGGCTGATCTGAGCCCTGGTGGCATTTACCTTCGACGTGCTTCAAGAGGAGCAACACAGGGCGGGTGGAACAGGGGCGTCCCCTCCAGTTGGGTTGTGGTTTCAATCCACCCGGCGATACCTCCGCCTCCTCCGTGAGCTCTGAGCTCTCCTCCTGCAGCAGCTGCTGCGTCCGCAGCTTCTCTGGAAACGCTCCAGTGTTTCACCTTTTTGTTTTACATTCAGATTTCTCCTAAAAGCCATTGAGAGGACAAGAGGGGCAGCCTTCACCTGCAGCTCCGACGCAAGTTTTTATTTTTTGTGTACCAAATAAACCCCATGTGCCATTCATGATTTCTCGGATCGCGCGGATTCAACCTGCAGGTAGGAACCATTGATGATTTACTTCCACTGGATGCGTAAAATAAGCTCGACGTCGAGATGTGAAGCTTATAGCCAAAAGGTGACGCACGAAAAGCAACATTTTACTTGTAGTTTGATCTGTTGCACGGTACGCGTTACTCTGATCGGTGTATAATCACGGGCCTGATATAATACGCAGCCTTTTGCAAGGTTAATTCCTTTCTTGCAGTTGTAATGTTAGTGTTTTGTTGCTTCATTGAAGCTTTTTGGACTTTGATTGCAAGCATTCTCTTGCTCTGCAGCCACAGTCTGCTAGAGTACAGTTGATTGATTGCTCCTGGTAGTTAGACCAATAAAAATAAAGTCTTACTTGGGGGGGAAACCCTGCACCTGTGACACCTATAGTCTTTTTCTTGCAGTAAAGGTGGTGGTCTCACTTTTCAGGTGCCCCTTCCAGCAGTCACATGCCACCGGCTAAACGTAACCCACTCCCACCAGCCTGGCAAGAACCTACTAATGTGACCCCTCGCCGCCTCTGTTGACCATCCCACTTGACCATGGGATGTGGCACCTCTGTCGCCACGGAAACGCAAGTGAAAAGAGTTGTAGCAGGTGAAGACTTGTGCACACGCATGATTATGATTATTATTATTATTATGGGTACCTCCAATCCACCCAGGACTGACTCGTGATGTTCTTTTTCTGTCACCTGGAACGTCGTCATCCTCGAGAAAGGTGTGAAGAAACACACAGCGGCATCAAATTAGAGCCGTTATGTTGGTACACCTGGTCTGTGGGCAGAGGAGCTGAACACAAATAGACCATAAGTGTTAGATGCTAATTGGAGCTGAGGGGTAATGATTATCAAAAACCTAATAAACCAGAACATGGTGTTAAACCTATTTCTGCCTGAAATACAGCGAAGCCATTTTCAAAACCTGAAACTTAATAAATTAATTGATTTGTCAATCATCACAAAGCCAAACATTGATTCAGTTTAATGTATGATTATTATTTTTGACTAATAAGTCATGAGAGTAACCATTAGTTTCACTCCCATTAACCTTGACATGATGTATAATGGATGATGTTGTGCATCTCACAACATTATTAGGAAGTGCTCCTCGAGTAGTCATGGCGCCACTAGTACGGTTTATTATTTTTACTCATCTGTCACACCGTGTAGCACATCCTTGATAATTAATATTTGCCGTCGTACATTTTCCTTCCTCCTTGTTGTCGACGCGCGCAGATGTTTGACAGATCGTTCTCTCCGTTCTTTGCAGCCTGTCTTCCCTCCTCCTTTTAATGAGTGCCGTTACTCCCAAGCTTGTTTAATTTGCTTAGTTTTTTCCAGTCCCACTGTTGCACATGACCTCCCCTGTGTCTTGTTATCTCTCTTAATGTGTGTGCGTGGCGGCGTGTGTGTTCCCTTGCACATCATTTTATGAAATTACTAGTTTCTTCTGCTGAATTGTGTTATTTCCTTCTCACAGATGAGACCGTTAAGACTCCCAGCCCGGCTCTGAGTAAGTCCCTGCTCATATCGGTTGGTGACGTATGTGATATACACCAGTCAGCCACAACATTAAAACCACTTACAGGAAAATTTAAATAACATTGACCATCTTGTGACCTAGACCAGACCAGGCACCCCCACCCCACAGCAATGACACTCCTGACATCCCGAGCTGGATGCAGCCTGACACAGGCAAGGTGTTGACCTGGCCTCCAGATTCACTAGATCTCAAACTGATCAAATATCTGTGGGATGATCCCTCAACCCATAGGACCTAAAGGCCCCCACTGACAGCATTCTGTTGCCAGACACCACAGGACACCCTCAGAAGGCCCATATCCATTCTCTGATGAGTCACAAGTGTTTTGGAGTCACAAGGGAGACCTACAAAATATTAGGAATGTGGTCATAATGTTATGTCTGATTAATGTATGTGCATGCATCTCCATGTATATCTTGAGTTCAGATTTTAAAGCATATTTAAGAGACATGTCTGTGACTTTTGTAGAGTTTGAAAGCTGTGATGTGGCCAGACATGGTAAATCACATCTGTAAACAACACATAACCGCTGGCGTTTATCTGTAGCTATGAAGGCAGCTGTTCTGATCCAGCGTTGGTACCGGCGCTACATGGCCCGCCTTGAGATGAGGCGCAGGTACACCTGGAACATCTTTCAGTCCATCGAATACGCCGGAGAACAGGACCAGCTACAGGTGTCCCTCAGCAGAGGAGTTTTCTTTTTCTTCAGACACATACGGTTTGTATGTCTCATCCTAAGGCTTAAACATTTATTTATTTTTTAAATCTTCCTTTGCTCAGCTCTCCAGCTTCTTCAGTTTCATGCTGGACAACTTCACTCAGCTGAATGGAAACGGGCCAGGTAAGGAATCAAAATGCTCTTGTATAGTGTTACATGTGTTTAAAACTAGGGTTTGAAAATTGGAAATGTTAAAGGTAATAAAAGTAAAGCATAATTATATAATAGTGCATCCATGTAGATGTGAGGGGACATGTTTCCAATGAATGCAGGTGCTACAGAGTTATTGTTTGTCTCTGTGTTTAAAGAGTTTTGGCTTCTCCTAGAAGTTATTTGAACTATTTTGCATTAATTCATATACACTATATTACCAAAAGTATTCGCTCACCCATTCAAATGATCAGAATCAGGTGTTCTAATCACTTGGCCTGGCCCCAGGTGTATAAATTCAAGCACTCAGGCATGCAGACTGTGAAACAAGACATTTGTGAAAGAATGGGCCGCTCTCAGGAGCTCAGTGAATTCCAGCGTGGAACTGTCATAGGATGCCACTTGTGCAACAAATCCAGTCGTGAAATTTCCTCGCTCCTAAATATTCCACAGTCAACTGTCAGCTCTATTATAACAAAATGGAAGCGTTTGGGAAAAACAGCAACTCAGCCACGAAGTGGTAGGCCACGTAAAGTGACGGAGAGGGGTCAGCGGATGCTGAAGCGCATAGTGCAAAGAGGTCGCCGACTTTCTGCACAGTCAATTGCTACAGAGCTACAAACTTCATGTGACCTTCAGATTAGCCCAAGTACAGTACGCAGAGAGCTTCATGGAATGGGTTTCCATGGCCGAGCAGCTGCAGCCAAGCCACACATCACCAAGTGCAATGCAAGGCGTCGGATGCAATGGTGTAAAGCACGCCGCCACTGGCCTCTAGAGCAGTGGAGACGCGTTCTCTGGAGTGATGAATCACGCTTTTCCATCTGGCAATCTGATGGACGAGTCTGGGTTTGGAGGTTGCCAGGAGAACGGTACATTTCAGATTGCATTGTGCCAACTGTGAAATTTGGTGGAGGAGGAATTATGGTATGGGGTTGTTTTTCAGGAGCTGGGCTTGGCCCCTTAGTTCCAGTGAAAGGAACATTGAATGCTTCAGGATACCAAAACATTTTGGACAATTCCATGCTCCCAACCTTGTGGGAACAGTTTGGAGCGGGCCCCTTCCTCTTCCAACATGACTGTGCACCAGTGCACAAAGCAAGGTCCATAAAGACGTGGATGACGGAGTCTGGTGTGGATGAACTTGACTGGCCTGCACAGAGTCCTGACCTGAACCCGATAGAACACCTTTGGGATGAATTAGAGCGGAGACTGAGAGCCAGGCCTTCTCGACCAACATCAGTGTGTGACCTCACCAATGCGCTTTTGGAAGAATGGTCAAAAATTCCTATAAACACTCTCCTCAACCTTGTGGACAGTCTTCCCAGAAGAGTTGAAGCTGTAATAGCTGCAAAAGGTGGACCGACATCATATTGAATTCTATGAGTTAGGAATGGGATGGCACTTCAGTTCATAGAATGAGTAAAGGCAGGTGAGCGAATACTTTTGGTAATATAGTGTATCTATTTTTTTTAGCTTTATTTGGTGTGAAGGTGCCTGACTGTAAATACAGATGATGGTGTTTAATAGCTGTTGGTATTCTGACATAAATGTCCCTGTATTTTGGTCCAGATCACAAAACCCATTCCGTATACCCTGTTGCTTGGCAACAGCTGTGAATGTGGAGGCCAATGTGTTGGTGTGTTGCACTCACACAGCTGTGGCTGAAGTGTGTATTGACCCACTCATCCAGCTAAAAAGCATAATGCTTCATTGACAAGCTAATCCTCGGGTCAGCCCTTATTGCTTATCATCTCCCGAACGTCCTCTTCATGGGATTTACGTCGAGTCGACATACAGAGGGCTGATTGATGCAAAGAGGCTCTGTCCTCTGTATTTACGTGTGACACAGAACTGATGACATTCAATAGACACAAATTAGACAATAGACGTACAAAAGAGAAGCGGGCCTGTAGGTAAATGTCCGTTCCTGCCTTGTTTTGTTTGTTCGCATAAATTAGAGGCCATCGGTTTTTGATTAGCATATTGGAGTGGGCTTTATAATACAACTCGGGGAGGTCGCGCAGAGCAGAATGCAATGTTGTGTGAGGCTGTTCATTATAAGAAACTACAAATGACAATTTGTATACGGATATATTTTATTCCATATGTAGTAGTTACTCCGCAGACCTGGAGCTCCTGTTTAAAGAGTCAGTCCAACACATCATCTTCATTAGGCCTGAAAGAACGCAGTATTTAATGTTTTTAGTGTTGCTTGTACTTGAAATATCAGCGTTTGGTAGTCTGAATAACCTCAGACCCTCAATTCGAGTGAGAGTGACCACTTTTCTTACATCACTGTGTCTGATGTTGGAGATCTATGAGAAGGGCTAGGTCATCATAATACAGGATGGACACCATTTGTGAGCTAAATACTAAACTAAATACAGACATCCCGGTCTATCTGTGTTAATCTCCAATGTACACCGGTCAGGTCAAAACATTATGACCACCTTCCTGATATTGTGTAGGTCTCCCTTGTGCCTTCAAAACAGTTGTGATGTCATCCATATGAATGAATGACAGGTCCAAAAGTTTCCAAGCAGAACAGTGAATTGTCACAAGATGGTTGATGTTATTTAATTCTCCTGTCAGTGGTCATAATGTTATGGCTTACTAGTGTATTTTGCTTTGTAGAATGCTATAGTAGAACATGTTTAAGGCAGAAAGGTTGTTGTGCATCATTCTGCCTTGAACAATGTACGACTGTATGCTTGTGGGCCTTTAGTTTTTATTTTAAGCTAATTTGACAAGTGCAAACGAGTCATTATATTCCCCGCTCCACACACTGTGTCCTTTAGATTTGATCTCCCAGCTGCTGGACCCCGTGGTCGACCCCTGGTTGGACAGAGAGACCTGCTACAACCTGATCCCCGTCCCAGAGTCTTACACCGGTCCCCGAATATCCTTTCCTCTCTCCATCTCCGATACAAACGCTCTCCTGAGTGCGTTTAAGGAGCAGCAGGTACCAGATATTAGCCTTTTGGACTTTCTCACTCTCACGTGTCATATTTAGGTTTTAGGGACTGATTGCTTCTCTCCCATGCAGCCTCTACACGCCAGATACGTTCTGCAGCTGCTGTTCGAGACCAAAAAGCTCCTCAAACAGATGCCGAACATCATTCACTTGTCAACATCCTACACAAAAGAGATCACTATATGTGGTGGGTGGACATTATAACGTTTTGCTGCTGTTACACTTCATCCTGTGCCCCTTCTACTTTGACACTGGGCCTGTGAATAAATGAATGACCTGCGTACTGGTTAAATGATCGTTGATGTCTCTCAGTGTGTGTTTTTGAAGGCAGTAGTTTGTATCTTAATGGCAGCTTTCCAAGAAAGGAGGGTCTTGTTTATTTGCACAATGATCAGGCCCTTGACTCTGCTTACACAGCTGCCTCCTACTACAGAGTTGCATCTCATTAAACTCAAGAATACTCGTGACTAAAACAAACACACACACACTGATTGCCACGGTGGAGCAATACACCGTCCAGTTTTCATATGATTAAGGGGTTTCAGGGATCAAAGAAGCTACTGATGATGATTTCTAATCTTCCATTGCTGTGATATTCCTTTTGGCACAGGCGATCTGCACGGACGACTTGATGACTTACTGCTTATATTTTATAAGGTACGTTGTTGTTTCTACAATCACTTAAGCAAGCTGTTTCATGCACATACATACAAGAATCTGAAAAAAAGGTTTTAAACTAGCACGTGTGCACCACACTCAAAGCTAAATATCAGATTTTACTGCCTGTTGCTTTTGTTTCAGAACGGCCTTCCCTCGGCGGAGACACCGTACGTGTTCAACGGGGACTTTGTGGACCGTGGGAAAAAGTCAGTTGAAGTGGTCGTCCTTCTGTTCGCCTACCTTCTGCTTTACCCCGACTACATGCACCTGAACCGAGGAAACCACGAAGACCATATAATGAACCTCAGGTAAGCAGGAAGAAGAAGAAAAATGATCTTATAGATCCACAAACCCAAAATATGAACATGGAATCAGAATGACAATATTTACTGTGGTGGCTGTACTTTTCTTTTTCATTTTTAGATATGGGTTCACAAAAGAAGTCATGCAGAAGTATAAGGTACAGTAAATTGTCGTCATTCTGCTGTTTTGTTGCACACTCTTCAGACTGGTGTAAATCTGACCAATAGCTGCAAAATTAATTCCTTTATTTGTATTACTGTGTGTGACTGCCTGCAGACTCACGGTCGTGAGATCCTCCAACTATTTCAGGACGTTTTCAGCCTTCTACCCGTCGCAACGGTAATTGATGGAAAGATCCTGATTGTTCACGGAGGGATTTCAGACCAAACTGACCTGGACTTCCTCAGTTCCATAGAGAGGCACAAGGTCAGTGGAAGCAAGCAGACAATCTCCATCAAGGCTCTTTTTGCAGCAGTGGCAGATTATGGCCAGAAAAAACATGTTTTTAAACACTGACGGCCACGAAACATGAATGTAGTTGTTATGGCTTCAGATTAGTTTGTATGTCATATACACAGATCAGCCACAACATTAAAACCACTGACAGGAGAAGTAAATAACATTTACCATCTTGTGACAATGCAGTGTTCTGCTGGGAAACTTTAGGACCTGGCATTCATTCATGTGGATGTTACTTACACATGTAGCACCCACCTAGACCAGACCAGGCACCCCCACCCCATAGCAATGACACTCCTTGATGGTAGCAGACATCCCCAGCAGGATACAGCCTGACACAGGAACACACACAAAAACGCTTTAGGAACAACTCAAAAAAATTTGGAGGCCAGGTCAAGTGTCTGTAGGATGCATCGGAACAAGCCTGATCCATAGAGGCCCCTCCCCTCAACCCATAGAAGCCAAAGGCCCCTGCTTGAGATCATGGTTGGGAGAAAATGCACATATAAAAGGCAAAATGTGGATCTTAACGTCACATTTTTTCCTTTTAGAGAATTCGTCTTTAAAAAGTTAAGAATTGGCATTTGCAGAACACTAAGGGATAATATACTGTACATTACCCTGTTCTCACTTTATTTTTGTCTTCCCTTCTCTGATCTTCAAGGTGAAATCTGCACTGAGGTTTCCCAGGCGGAGTTTGGAGCAGCTGGACATCGGTCAATCCTACAGACAACCAAAGACCAAGAGGATGAGATCCACAGATGGTTCTCGTCCCAGCAGCAGTCACAGCAGCCACAGCAGGAACCAAAGAACCCCCAACCCGAGGTCTGACAGCACCACGCGGACATTTGCAGATGCCCGTGTACAATTTTGTGAGGAAACCATCTCTTTTTTTATTTGTTTTCTGTAGAAAGAGGCGCTGTGGGCTCAGCCGCCAAGACAGCGCCGCCTCCACGTCGTCTTCCTCCTCATCGTCCTCGTCCTCCTCTTCGCTCTGCTCACCTCGGACTCCGTCCTGCCTCTCGCCTCGTCCGTGCCCGTCTTCTCCCAGCATGCCTTACTCCGTCAACATCCTTCAAGTGCCTTTCCTGGACTCTTTGTCCTCTGTTCCCCTTCCGCCACCTCCGCAGCATGAACAGGAATGGAAACAGGTCAGAAGAGTGCATTTAGTGGAAACTCTGCCCTATTCTAACACGTCCTCTTTCAGCACAGTGGTCTGCTTTTCTCTCCAGCAGATAGTGGACGTGTTGTGGAGTGACCCCAAGACCCAAGACGGCTGCACTCCCAACACATTCAGAGGCGGAGGCTGCTACTTCGGCCCCGATGTCACCCAGAAACTGCTGCTCCAACACGGACTCCAGCTGCTCATCCGCTCCCATGAGTGCAAACAGGAGGGATATGAGCTCTGTCATAACGGACAGGTAGACGGGATGCATTGAAATGAATGAAAATTGGCCAAAGGTCTTAACACGTTTGCGTCTGGAGAGATAAATTTGTGTGAATGTGTAGGTAATCACCATCTTCTCCGCGTCAAACTATTACGAGGAGGGAAGCAACCGCGGCGCTTACATCAAAGTGGGCAGAGAACTCGTCCCTCGCTTCTACCAGTACCAAGTCAGCCGCACAACTCGCAAACTTACCCTGACACAGAGGTACAGCATGAGTCTGCTGCATGTGTTTGTGTAAAACAGAGCCATACGGTATTGCTGGAACATTTAGTCGGTTGATGACATGGTCTCCTTTACCTTTGTGTATGCAGAGTACGAGCTGCCGAAGGCTCCGCTCTCAGGGCCTTAAAGGAGAAGCTGTTTGCCCATCGCTCTGAGCTGATGACGGGCTTCCAGCAGTACGACCAGAATTACACCGGTGCTCTCTTCTCAGTCTATTCCCTTTGTTTATAAGCATGCATTTATAGACTGGCACCACTTCACTGCACTCATTATGTAATAGTTATTGAATTAATTTACTTACACTGATCAGGCATAACATTATGACATTCCTAATATTATGTAG
The DNA here is from genome assembly GCF_963514085.1 of Chelon labrosus. Lineage (NCBI taxonomy): Eukaryota > Metazoa > Chordata > Actinopteri > Mugiliformes > Mugilidae > Chelon > Chelon labrosus. The sequence continues at coordinate 8,085,825 of NC_140339.1, forward strand.
GTCTCCCTTGTACCTCCAAAACAGTTGTGACTCATCAGAGAATGGACATGGGTCTTCTGAGGGTGTCCTGTGGTGTCTGGCAACAGAATGTTGTTAGTGGGGGCCTTTGGGTCCTATGGGTTGAGGGGAGGGGCCTATGTGGATCATCCCACAGATACTTGATCAGTTTCATCTAGTGTTTTTTGTGTGTGTGCCTGTGTCAGGCTTCATCCTGCTGGGGATGGCTGCTGCCATCAAGGAGTGTCATTGCTATGGGGTGGGGGTGCCTGGTCTGGTCTAGGTGGGTGCTACATGTCTAAGTAACATCCACATGAATGAATGCCAGGTCCAAAAATTTCCCCGCAGAACATTGAATTGTCACAAGATGGTCAATGTTATTCACTTCTCCTGTCAGTGGTCATAATGTTGTGGCTGATCGGTGTATATGCTTGGCTTCTGCAAGTTTTCTGCACTTTTATTGCTTCATGTCATAAGTCATAAGTTTATGTTTGTTTGTTTTTTTCAGGTAGTGTGTCAGTCAGCGAATGGGCTCAGGTGTTGGAGTCTGTTCTGAGACTGGACCTTCCATGGAGAACGCTTCGTCCACACTTGGCCCGCCTAGCACCAGATGGCAGCGTGGAGTATCAGTCGTGCTTCGAGGACATGGGGCCGGGAATTCCTCTGCCACAGGTACTCGAGTACTTTTCCAAAGACGAGAGGGACACAGGGGGAAGCCTTTTACTTCTGTGTTTGATATTGATAATAGGGAATTTGTGAGAGACGTGTGAGAAGTAATGCAGAAGTTTTCTCCTTCAGCAGCAGCACTCTGCGTAACAAAACTGCAATGAATTTAAAGAACGGGTATTTGGTGCTGATTGACTTGGAGAACACAGGCGAGAGAGTGAAGTGATTTTGACATCCCGGGAAAATAAAAATGACGAGAGAGTTGAACAGCAGAAATGGCCCAGTAGAGAGGAATAGAGACAGAACATGTGAAGAGATTTTCCTTATTGATTAAACTCTGTTGTGTCCAGGAATCCACAACAAATTGTGCACAAAGGTTTGAATTTATCTGAGTCTTGTGAATATGGAGAAGCACCAGGTTTATTTAGCGTTGAACATAATGATGCATGCCTGTGAGAGCAGTGCACACGTTAATTTCAGCCTATTTAATACACAACTTGTGCACAAATTTACAATATCACAAACGTTCATTCACTCCTGCAAACATCATGTTAAAGTCTGGTCTGATTGTTGCTGTATTGAATTTATTTTGTATTTTTTTACGCAAAGATTTTTTTTCCCATCTCGCCCTTTCTGACTTTAAACTACATGTTGGGCTACATCCAGACTATTTACAGCTTTGAGATACTAATTCCATCCTAAACACTGTTCTTTAATATGAGTACACTTTAGTGCTGAAATATCTGATGCAGTACTTTTACTTTTCAGGATCAAATCTTTCCTGCTGCTGCTGATTTATATTCTTACTGTAGGGTTTCTAAATAAGCTTTAGGCATGTCCTTGCACTGTAGGCTACATATATGGTCATGAGAACTCACCTGATGACATTTATTATTTATATCTATGTTTCTATGTATTGTATTGTACTGTTTTGTGGTATGAATTTGGTTGCTGCAAATCAAATTGCCCAAATTGGGACAATAAAGACTTTCTAATCTAATCTGATGTAATCTATTGCTCATACATTGAGTGTGATTGTTTACTGTCACTTTTCTCCTCTTAGGTCACTCCAAACTTGGCTGAAACTCTGTTCAGATACAGGACAGACATTGAGATAATATTCAACATTATAGACAAAGACCATTCAGGTAAATAAATAAAAGTAATAAAGAAATAATGTCTTTGAAGATCATTTTAAAACTAATTCAGATTGTAGTCCTGATAATTAAGCCTACAGGACGATGTTTGCCGTTTTAAGGTCTAATCTCCATCGAGGAGTTTCGTCACACCTGGCGCCTTTTCACCACTCACCTGGGGGTCGCCATCGATGACAGGGCCATCGACGACCTGGCCCGGAGTATTGACTTCAACAAGGACGGCAGCATCGACTTCACCGAGTTTCTAGAGGCCTTCAGGGTGGTACACAAACTGGACGGCAAGGATCAGCAGCTCGGTGAAAAGATGGACGGAGAGAAGTATTCATGAAGGGGACAAGTATGAGTATTTAACTGTGGAAGTTTAGCCCATACTGGGTGGGCTAAATGGACTGGGGTTTTCAGCTCATTGTGAATCATCTTGACAACTACTGGATGGAAGGACTGTGCTGGCAGAAGACAGATGTCATGAGCATGGAGATGAACACAAATCCACACAATCGGCCAAGTAACGATACGCTAGAAAAAGCTTATCCATAATAATCTGAAACAGGCCTCAAGGCTTTAGGTGCAGTTTTAAGTGTCGATATTGCTTCTCACAGCTGCAAACGTTGTCGTTGCAAATATATCTGGATTAGTTCTTTAATCCAACACAAATCTTCTCTCATTAATTATGCTTTTATGATATAAACGGTTTCCATTATAGAATTTTTAGCACTAAGGTCAAAAAGGTGTTGTACTGGACCACATTATATCCAGAGCTGTTCTGCTCCATCTTGTCATTAATAGATTTTTTTTTAGTTTACACATTTCTGACAATCCCAGCAAAAACTGCACAACATAAAATTCATGAAAGTATGAAATAGACTTGTTTTATTGGTTTGCAGTTAGCCTGCAAATTTTGTTTATATGTAGTTTTACAAGTATTAATGACTGAAAGCTCCACCATTAGAAAAAAATAAATTGTATCACGCTGCGGCTAAAGTATGAATTTTAGCTGTTTTGTGCTCAACTGTTTACCGAAAAGAAATAAAACGGCTTTCTTTCAAAAACAAACTATTCAGTGTATTTTTAGAGTGTGTGTTTGTGTTTCAGTGTGGGTTCTGCCTCACTCCTGCATCCTGTCTGCAATAATTACAAAAACGTGAGAGCAGTTAAACGGGCCCAGGCGTCCTGACACCCAGAGTAAGTAATGGGTTCAGATTTTACTGAAGCTGTCGACACGTGCACACGGTAAGAGACAAACCGGGAGGTATGTGGAATGCCAAGGAGTGTCGCTTTATATCTCCACCTGAAATAAAATTGGTATTTACAGGCAAAAAGAGCATCTCCGCTGAATCCTGCTCATCCATCTGTCAGAGTGTTTAATCTATCCACCACCTTACTCCCTCCTCCTCCTCCCTAACTTCCTCCCATATGCCTCCCTCTGTAGTAATCTCCTCCCCTCGGTTTAAAGTTTGTCATAATCTACTCACTTTCTCTGCGTAAACCGCCCGTCCTCTCCAAAAACTTAAGAGGTACCTCAGCTCTGACTTTCATCCTGAGCACACATTCAGACGGGAGCTTGGATGGAGATCCTGGCAGCACTGGTTACTCTGGTCTGGTATCAGGCTTCAGGTAAGTTGTGTATTTTTTTTAAAAGAAGCTGTGGTTTTTTTAGAATTCACTCAAAGGCGTCCAAACTGTCTGCAGTGTGTGGAGGCGAGGGGTGCAGTGGGTTTAGGCACCTGGACAACGGCCAGACGTTCTTCCGTTACGGTGGGCTGCTGGTGATCTTCCGCTGTCATCCTGGCTACAAGCTCCACGGATATAAAACCAACAGCTGTGTGTCTGGACACTGGTCCCGCGACCTGCCTGTCTGTGTTGGTGAGGAGCTTCATTCAGCAGCGTGTACCGTAAACCTCTTATTACAGGATGTCGACTTCTGTTTTCGCGTTCTGATGAATTTAAACTTCTGTGAGGACAAAAGCAAAAAACAAGAACAACACATTTAACTCACTTTTTATGATCTTCTCTCCTCTCTCAGGTTCTGGGTGCCCTCACCCGGGGCCCCTCAGCCACGGGATGAGCAGCATGAATGAGGACGGCTCCTGGGCAGGGTTCAGCTGTGACAGTGGCTTTCGGTTACATGGGCCCTCAATGTTATACTGTAAGGGCCACACCTGGAATGGCACAAAGCCTGTATGCAAAGGTGAGTGAGTCTAAAAATATAATTTACAGTAAGATGCTGCACATGTTTTAGAGAGTAGCAATGCCACTGAGTTTTTGTAGATATTGTGTATTGCTCTATTTTTTGTTCTTTAAAAATGTCTTGTTTTGCACGAAACTGTGTTGTACAGTTTAATCACCAAGGGCTCAGCTTGACCAGTGGGTTCCAACCCTGTGAAACCTGTGAAACTAATGAAATAACAGTAGGAAAGACAAAAAAAGTGATTATAGGACCTTTAAGAAAATTAAGACTAAAATATTGATAGCCTTTTTCACATATAATGTGTGTTTTGTATCATATTTGATATATCGGTATTTATGGCAATGATCTTGCCCCAGTGGGTTAATTTAAAAACAAAACAATATATATATATAGTTCATTGTATTTTGAACATATTCTCACTGGAACCCTTCTCAACATTAACGAAGATCTTCCTAACTAAAGTCAGCGAAAGTCAGTCCATGAAAACAGCCATTTTGGGAATGGCTGCCAAAAGCCTGTTAATGACGCCAGAGCGTGAATTAATCCATTTCACCTTGTAAACAACAGGTTTCTCAGGGAAGTCTTGGTTATGTGGGTGGTGCAGATGCCTCAGAAACTCATGTATTAGTGCCACAGCTTAAAATGATGTATACATGTGGACTTCTCCTTCTCTCTAGAGTCAGACATGAACGCGCACCACGACCTCAAGACACTTGATGAAACTCTCACCAATGCTGCCCCTAAAGAAGCGAACCTCAAATTTGACCTCTTGTCAGAAACGCCATCCAGAAACAACAGTGAGACAATTAATACGACCAACGCAAAAGCCCACCTACAGATGCTTATTCAGTTTCCCGGTTTGAAAGATGAAGATGGTGGCCAAGCAGCTCATCCTGAGGCTCAAACTCAGAAAGCAAATGAAAGACCAGAAAAAGGAAATGTGAGGCATGATTCGGAGGCAAACACGTCACTTGAGGAAGATGAAAAGATGGATGAAGTTACACGAACGTTTCCCCTTAAATCCCATCTATCTACCACTGTCTCATCTACTATATTATTAGTTTCAGGAACAAAGCCATCAACATCTTCACCGCCATCGTTTTCAGCTGCCCAAACACCAACTGTGCCTTCTTTCACGCATGCTGCTGTCAGGCCTATGCTCGGATTTGGGGAACCGGCTACATCCCATGATGAGACCCGCTCTGTACCTGAAACAACTTCAGACAAACATTATCAGGCTGAAACGTCTCCATCATCTACATCTGTTTATTCCATTTTAGCCAGCCCTTCCCCCTCTTCACATCCTGCTGACTCAACTTTCTCAAGTCCGAATGTCACCTTTCCTTCAAACACCTCCACCATTATGGACTCAAGATCTCCCCGGACTCAACACCACAACCTCACAGTCAACACCACATCTGGAACGCCTTTGCCATCTCTGGGCTTCAGCAAACGACCCGTGTGTCCTTACCCACCTGTGCCCGCTCACGGGACCTTCCACTTTCGTAACGTGGAGAATCCAGGCCCCGGGGAGTACAGACATTACATACAGTACGCCTGCTATCCCGGATATACACTCGCTCATGGAGACATACACAGCTACTGTCAGCAGGGAGGCATCTGGAGCGGAATCACACCTGTTTGTCTGGGTAAGTGGACTGAAAGGATTATTGTTATAGATGTTGATTTGAAAATATACTATTGCAAACTGCTGGTAATTGAATTGTAGTTATCCATACTAGAAATTATGATTTGTACAATATCTGGTTGACAATATATTTACACCGATCAGGCATAACATTATGACCACCCTACTAACAGTTGTGACTCATCAGAGAATGGACATGGGCCTTCTGAGGGTGTCCTGTGGTGTCTGGCAACAGAATGTTGTTAGTGGGGGACTTTGAGTCCTATGAGTTGAGGGGAGGGGCCTCTGTGGATCATCCCACAGACACTTGATCAGTATGGGAAGATGGGAACTAAACTGTTTTTGTGTGTGGGCCTGTGTCAGGCTGCATCCTGCTGGGGATGGCTGCTGCCATCAAGGAGTGTCATTGCTATGGGGTGGGGGTGCCTGGTCTGGTGTAGGTGGGGGGTACATGTCTAAGTAACATCCACATGAATACCAGGTCCAGAAGTTTCCCAGAAGAACACTGATTTAGCAATTGTTTCAGCTCCAGTTGAGTCCCGTCTAGTTTCAGTCTGCAGCTGTTTAATGGCTGTTAGTTTATGTCCTTCTGCTTATACAGAGCTGACACCGTGTTCAGTGAACAATGGAGGCTGCTCCCAGCTGTGCTCTCACTCCCAACACTACAACGAGAGCTCCAACCAGACCCACACCGGAGCTCAGTGCCGCTGTCGACCTGGATTCTCTCTAATGGATGACGGCCGGACGTGTCGAGGTGAGCGCAATAATGACTCTTCTTTTTCTGCTTCTTCTTCTTCTTCTTACTCCCAAGCTGCCACTGTGATTGTTACGCTCTTCCCGAAACCTCTGTGGATGACGCCCCAGGCTCTCACTAACAGCAAAGCGCCGTGCACTGAGGCATGTTACAGCACAACAGGGAATCTCCTTCATACGTGAGACAACGACCACGGCCTTCACACTGTGTGTTTGATGTTTCACGGCTCACAGATGAGCATAAGTGAGCTGTGAAATTGATGACGGCATGGGAGCACTGGCTGCTGTTTGAAGTTACGCGTGCCTCCTCACTGACAGCCTATCACACGTGAGAGCCGCCAGTGGACGGTGCTGATCTGACAGATTGTCCAGTCATTGTGGACTGACTCACTGCACTACAATGAAACAAGGCTTGTCCTGTCTGACAGTTCACAGGTGGAAACAAAAATTAGCATTCATTTGGGTCCACATTTCAAAAGATGTCGCTTCATCCCCACTGTCCTTTCATGTCAAGATGATGAACCACGAACAAAGAAAAGTTTATACAAAGGCAGGTTTCTACCAGGCAAAGCTGATATACAAGCTTTCTGAGACCTTTCTGCACGTCCTTGTTTCCTGTCTGAGGAGCAGGAAGCAAGAGAACATCTGCATTATGGTTTGCTCATTACAGACCAAAAACAGCAGCGAGCGGGCATGGAGACACATCAATGAGATTTCAGATTCCAGTGTGATTCAGAGCGGCAGGGGGAGATGACCACCTTTCATCTTCTGTTCTTCTCTTTCATCTCAGTGCCGTTTGTGTTTTTGCCAGACTGTGCACTCCTGTTTTCTTATTAAATGTGTGTGTCCACCTTTCCATGTAAAGCATTGTCTCTGCTATGCAATTTATTTATGCAACAGGCTTATTGTTTGCACTCGCTTTAATATCTCGCTGCTGTGTGCGCTTGGATGTAGATTTAGACGAGTGCGTGGAGGGGCTGCACCAGTGTCAGCAGAGATGCACGAACACATTTGGTTCCTTCAAGTGCAGCTGCGACGGCGGCTATCAACCGGCTCCCAACCAGACCTCTTGCGCAGGTGTGTGAGTGACCCTGTGCGTTTATAAGTGTGTCTGTTTTTGCCATTTACCTCGGTGTTGCTCTACACCGTTGTTCTCTACTTTTCCAGATGTGGATGAGTGCCTGCTTCCTGCGTCTGTTACAGGCTGTGTATTCGGCTGTGTTAACACTCCCGGGAGCTTCCACTGCCAGTGTCCTGCTGGTTACAGCCTTAGGACTGTAGACGGTCACTGCCAAGGTTAGAGGATATTTGCCATACTGACAACATTGATTTACCAGTCCACCACTTTGATGCAGACTGAAATAGCTCAACAACTAGAAGACTGGTGCAGAATTTGGTACACACATTAATAGTTCCCAGATGATGAATCTTGAGGACTTTGTGAACCCCAGACTTTTTATTTATTACTATTTGTATGAGGTGTCTAATGGATTGTCATGGGATTTCTTGACCTTTTCATCTAGTGCTATCTAATGTCTTCTAATGGGGTTGTGGTATTCATAAAGTCCGGGTTCACGAGTTGTGTCATGTTTAGTGATGTTTTCAGAAATGGTGGAAGTGGATGGACATCAACCATTACCTACCAGTTGTGTTCTCTTGACTCTGCATGACCTCCCATGTCGTGACCACAATCTCACAAGTTAGTTCCATTTGAAGGCAGTGAAACAAACAGCTTGGCCGCACAGAGCTGCTAGAACTTACCCCTTTTTCAGTGCAGATATTTTGATTTGTCAAAGTAGGAAAAGAAAAAGTTAAATTAATGATTGTCTCCTTCCCATAAAGGCCCCATTGAGCCAAGGCAGTGAATCTGGATCTCACCTAAATGCGACTGCGACAATCATTAATGTACCTGTGCCTTCTTTTCTGTAATAAATCAAAATGTCGGCAGTAAAAAAAAAAGGCTGTTGCTTTATATCCTTCCGTCTTCCGTCTCAATAAAACCTAGTTAAAATTTTACTGAAAAACTTCCCAGAGGCGCCCTGCGATGGACTGGCGACCTGTCCAGGGTGTACCCCTGCATCTCGCCCGATGGCAGCTGGGATAGGCTCCAGCAGACCCCGGCGACCCTTAACAGGACTAAACGGGTATAGAAGATGAATGAATGAATGAATGAACTTCCCAGAGGACTGTGGCTGAAAAACTTAATGTGCTTCAGAATGGAAAAAATTGAAAGCAAATTACTTAAAAACAGAAACAGTAAAGCTAGTTCATAAAATCTTATTAGACTTATGATTTGATAGCGGTAAGTACTTGTACGGCAAAACTGAATTATGCTTAAAAACCCCCACAATATATCAGCTAAAATGACCAACATTGACTTTTCTAATCCAGACATAGATGAGTGTGCTGCTAAACAGCACACTCATCGGCTTGGACCATGTATGGAGCAGTGCCACAACTCACCAGGGTCGTACAGATGCTCCTGCACACATAGGCGCATCTTAGCTGGAGACGGACACAGCTGCGTCGCAGAGTGTCCACCCGGATACCGGAAGCAGCCGGCAGCAACGTTGGATAACTCAACCGCACAAACTTTGAAGGAGGAGTGTGTTGGTAGAAGAAAAAAAATAATCTACTCAGTCTACAATGTGTGTCCTAGAAAAACAACAGAATAAAAAATATCTGAGCTTCTTGTCTGTGTCCACAGATATAAATGAGTGCCTGGAGGAAACGTGTGAGTGGCAGTGCCTCAATCTGCCCGGCTCTCATCGCTGTATCTGCCCCAGAGGATACACACTTGAAAGAGACGGACAGCGCTGTAAAGGTCAGTGGGGTCTGTCTCGCAAGTATCTGTAACAGTGTAATGTGGGATCGAGAAGAGGGGATTATATTGCTTGCTATGTTTGTGGCGATCGTAGTTTGAAATGAATGCAAAAATTACAGAGAAGTCACTGAATTCAATTCTTCAATAAAATTTCCACCTATTTTTCATTTTTCCACTAAGGGTCACACCGTTATAGCAAGAGTTGCAGGCATAATGCAACACTGATACCCAGAACTAAACCAGTAGATGGCAACAATGCACTGAAATTGCATTTATTTTTCTAAATAAAGATCAGGTTGTTCATAAAATGTTTTGTAAAAGGATGGTTCATTAAATATAAAACATTATCATAATGGACTTGGACTTATTTGCACTAAAACAAAGGCAAAAATTTGGAGTTGATAGTATGTTATGATGTTGCTGGTCCAGCCTGCTTGAGATTAAATGGGCTGTATGCGGCCCCTGAACAAAAATGAGTTTGACACCCCAACACCAACTGCCTAGGTCGTTTGCTGACAGTGATTCATCAAGTTTTATTTCAAGTACTAGTGTAGAAAGTAAAAACCTCCTCCTCCTCCTCTCCCTCCCCTCTCATCCAGACAGTAATGAGTGCAATCGGAAAAATGGCGGGTGTTCCCATTTTTGTGTGAACCAAAGAGGAGGGTATAAATGTGCCTGCCCAGCCTCCCATCGCCTCTCCCCCTACAGCTGGAAGAAATGTCTACAGAGGACAACGGCTAACTCTGCTGGCTGAGCCGGAAGAACAGTCAGTCCTGAAGCAGACATCATATTGGACTCCATACTATTTCTGTATTCTTTAAAAATTAGCCATGTTTTTCTTGTTGCATACACCATGTGAACTGTGCTACTGTCACACCTTACGTCACCGACGCTGTTTCGAGACTTCCACAGCTGTAGAGATTTTTCTGTCATCAGCTGCAGCAGTTTCCCTGTTGAACTGTCCCACAGTGGTTTCTTCACAGCTGTTCTTGATATAAATCCATTTCCTGTGCTACAGTTCCCAGTGATTTTCTTTTCACTTCTTACAGATGAGCAGTTTTTCTAGTATACTCAGTAGTGTTCGTGTTAGTGTGTGGCATTTGCTTCAAACTGATCTGGGAGGTGGTTCTACTTTTGCGCATATTGTCTCACTGGGACACTTTATTTAAAGGAGTCGTCATTAGTTCCAACTTTATTTTCCTTATTGTGAAAAGTCAAAATTTCTGCAGAGATAGCCCTAGTGAAATCTAAAAAAAGATGAAGATTGTTATAAAGAGACACCCACAGCCAGTATAAGAAAAGGGACATTAACTTACATTTGCACACTTGAAAATGGAGGCATATCATTATGACCACCTTCCTAATATTGTGTAGGTGTCCTCTGTGCCTCCAAAACAGTTGTGACTCATGTTGTTAGTGGGGTCCTTTGGGTCCTATGACTTGAGGGGAGGGGCCTCTGTGGATCATCCCACAGATACTTGATCAGTTTGGGATCTAGTGAATTAGGAGGCCAGGTCAACACCTTGTGCTGTTCTCCATGTTTTTTTGAGTTGCTTCAAAACCGTTTTTGTATGTGTTCCTGTGTCAGGCTGCGTCCTGCTGGGGATGGCTGCTGCCATCAAGGAGTGTCATTGCTATGGGGTGGGGGTGCCTGGTCTGGTCTAGGTGGGTGCTACATGTCTAAGTAACATCCACACGAATGAATGCCAGGTTCAAAAGTTTCCCATCAGAATTGTCACAAGATGGTCGATGTTATTTACTTCTCCTGTCAGTGGTTTTAATGTTGTGGCTGATCGGTGTATGTCCATGTGAAGACCATTACATAAAAGTTGATCATTTCTTTTTTTTATTTCACACTTAAAACCTTAAAGGCAAAATAGAAAATCTTCTATCCTCCATACTGTCTGTACTGTATGTACCAGTGTTAAACCAGAATCCAAGCCTAACAAGCCCAGATATTTTCACTACACAAACATGAGCAAACATGAGGTAATGTTGACTGGACCTATGGGTAGCATAGCATGAAATTCATACGCACACAAATATATTAATTTTCATTCCTGGTACAAAACACACAACACATAGACACAAGAACACAAAAACATACTGGCATTCGTATAAATGTCTGACTCTGGTTCCCATACAGATTAATATTAACACAAGACTCCAACAAGGAAGATTCTGTATCATGGACACGGATCATAAAAAGCCTGGAAGATGTCAGAGACAACATTTTGTTAAAAGGTCATTGGTGATGGAAAAGTAAGTTGAGGGTATAAATTGTAGATTTTATTATTTTGCTATATATTAAGGTCAGGCATTATAGTAGAAAAATAAATTAGATTACTAAAGACTTAATATAGAATTCAAAAAAATAGAGAGGATAGAGAATAGAAAGGAAAAGTTATAAGTTTATGATGAGGCAAATACATCTGTTGTGCAGAAATGATCGAAATGCTTTCTCTAATATTAGACTGTTATAGGCAGAATTATAAAATATGACTTGGTTATAAACCAGATCACTGTTATCACATAATTCTTCTCTAAGAGCACACAGAGCTTCTAAATATTGTTTTACATAAAATGCAAACATGCATTTAAACAGCTTGTTTACATTTAATAAATAACTTCACAGTCCAGACTCACAAAGACAAAATAAATTCTTATATTGCAGTTTGCATGAGCTGCCAAGGCTATGATGTTACATCAGTACATGAGAACTTACTCAAGAGTAAATACTTACAAGCGCCACATGAATGAATTGAAGCTTTGCTTGTATTGGGCCCGTTGATGGCCAGGTCTCTTGATGGTGTTGAGAGTCTCTCAGCAGCACGGCCATCTGCTTATTCACTGCATGAGACAGCTGGAGCTTGGCAGGAAGTCCTGGACGGAAGTGATTACTGCCTTGGAGAGATAGGTCATGGTGCCATACCTGCCACTAGGGGCGCTGTCGTAGAAAAAGTTGCATATCCCGGTCGCTGGGTCCTTTTCAAGGAAATAATCACTGGCCCCGTGGGATTTCTGGAGATGCAGACATAAAACAGAGTGAGCATGCACAAATATACAATCTCTTTCCATCACTCATCCTTTTGCAGTAGTAGTACCTGGTCAGAGAGGAAAATGTCGTTGGCCAAATGCAAGATGCGGTCCACGTGGATAATGCCACCAATGGTGTCCACATCTACGTCAGCTACTAGGCCCAGAACCATCACAGTCTCCACTAACAGCTGTCGGTACTCCGGCTGAGGGACGTGGTTCAGGACGGACTCCACCTGCACCGCAAACTTGATCTCTCCTTCTGTCATCTACACAGAAAACACAAGATTAAACACACATCCATGCACACATATCCTGCTTTAGCTGGAAGTCTGTAAGCTGCTTACCTCTCTTGTAGTAGATGAGGGCAACACATATCCATCCATGGACAGGCCGTGGCACTTCTGCAGGATCTTCCAGACCTTCTGGTAGAAACCCACCGGTACCCGGTTGATGGCCCCATCCAGCCTGCGTCTCCTCAGCCACTGGCCTTGCCTCTCCTCCCAGTGCAGCTGTCCATCTACTGAACCAGGACCCACTGGGGACAGCATTCCACTGGGAGTGGAGGGGCTGCTGCAGCGCTGTGGTGATCGAACAGAAAGATACGGTTTGCCAACCCATGTCCAAGAACATGGTCAATAAATGAAAAAGGACTAAATAATGGTATCCTTGTCCTAAATAAATCAAGTTGCATAAAATATATAATATGAAATATGAATGAAAAATGCTTTCAGCATAACTTTGCTCATATACACACTGTACTTTCTGATAACAGCAAACCTAGGAAGGACAAAGTCAGTTAATATGAAGCAGTTGAGGTGAAATTTACCGTGGAGCGAGGAGATGTGAAATTGCTACTGAAGGAAAGACCGCCACTGCAGATCTACACATGGATATGGATGACAGATGACAGCTTGAGATGATTCACATGGTTCTCACAGTGCAGACATGTTGATGCTGCAGCCAGCTCTGCAAAAACCAGCTAGTGAGAAAGACCGACTGATCGCAAGCTCGAACATTCGACAGACAAACCATGCTACTTCATATGAAAACGCTCTCCGGAGACGGTTTGCTGTGTGATACATGGACGAGTAGCCCGAGCATGTTCTCCTATTGTATGCGGCTACGTGAACGCCACTGCAGCTATGGGACAATGTTAACAGAAACAAGTGATTTATGAGAAGGATGTAGTCGCCGATGTGGATGTTTAGACTGAGGTTAGAAACACTGACATGCTAAATATTAAAGCCAACCCACACTGACAGGCCGAGAGTCATCCAACTGCAATAAAAAGCAAGAACAATGTTATTCCATAGATAGATAGATAGATAGATAGATAGATAGATAGATTAGAAAAGGATCAACAGTTTTCATTTAGTTTGGTGGTTTTAATATCCGAACCTCCCACCTGTTTTATCTCACTCTTCAGCTTGTGTATTCCTGTGCGTTCAGTCTTGGTTGCTCCTGTGTGGCCAAGTTCATGGATAGAGATTGCAGGACTTGTGGCTGTAGACTGGATTGGACGCACTGATGTGCACAGAGAAAAAAACAAAAACAAAGAAAAAGCCATAAAACACTTCGTCTGTAGCCAGGTTCCAAACCTCTGAATTATCTTCTCCTGTGTAGCCCCAAACCCAAACAAGGTTTCAGTCTGGAGCAGACTGACATTGCGGACCAATGCTGCAAGTGGCTTAAAACAATGCAAAAAGGTAAAAACTCACTGCTTCTCTCCACCCCAAACTCTTTTCCACTGAGGATGTGATGCAGCAGGTTCTTCATGCCGGACGGACTTAGGCTCATCAAGCTCTCAGATGCCTCCTCCCCTAAATAAAACAAAGCCGTCACATAGTTTTCAGCTTTGCAGACACGAGCATACTCGTAGGTGTTAGCGTGTTTTCTTCCTACCAGAGCAGTGCAGGCTGCGAGCCAGCTCGGTGGCCATCACTTGCATGATGAGCCCTATCCTGAGCCGAAGCATGTCACCAAACAGAGCGGGCTGGGAGCGCACGTACATGGCTAGGTACACCATGATTTCCTGTACGACAAACACACTCACATTCACTATTCACAGCTATCAGACGAAGGATGAAGAGTCCAAAAGCTTCCAGGTTTACCTGAGTGAGTACAGCTATACTGATGTCTTGTCCACTGGCTTCATAAATAAGAGTGTTCAACTCCTCAGGAGGAAGTGGTCTGAAAAAAAGAGTTGGTTTATTGTGTGTTCATTAATTCAGTAAAGACTTCTTGTGAGCATGATATATCTTCAGCTACGCCAGTAACAACAGCTTACACTGTGATCACTCTTTCTCTGGGTTCAGGTGGAAGACCCACAGTCAGCTGCTTGTGATGGGAAATCAGATCTGTACAGGCCTGAGGAAAAGACAAAACACATGAATGAAATTATTACAATAATCTCACAATGTCTTCTCGGTTTTAGGCAGGTTTTATACACAGGATGTTAATCTTTAGATCAGGATGGATTCTATTAGTTTGGTTTAGATTTGAATATGTGTATTCTAGCTAGGAACGGTATGTCTTTAATGAGCGAAGCAAGGACATATAATGTCTAGTTGAGATATATAGTTCAGTATGTGACGAACCCCTGCTCCCAGCCAACATCCTTTCAACCCTTATCACAAACAACACTGTCAAGTAGGGGTTATCATGAGTGGACATAGATTATTATTATTATTAGTCCGACCACATCAGTTAGTTAATACAGAGAACAAAATGTTCTGCAACACTTTTCAGTTTCTGTTCTGGGTCAGACGTTGGCGCCAGTGCAGTCTCTCCCCTAGATGTAAATTTAAGACGACTACGGTTATGTACAGTCAGCTGACAAACCCAATTAGATTAAAAAATATTTATTTAAACTAATTAATTATTTAATTTAAACTAGTTTGATTCTACAGTAGCTAGATGCTGAGATGCCTCTGTTATATGCTTTGATAAAAAGGATTAGGAGTCATCACTGACCTCGGCGAGGACCTCCACCCTCTTGCGTAGTATACCAGAGATATATCTAATGAGTCCCCATTCCTTGCAGGCTCCAGCTTGCACGTAGAGCTCCTCCAACAGTGACCGCACACTGACCCCACCGTACCCAGGGCCAGACAACTCCACCTGCCAATCTGCTCCCCTAAAGTTATATAAGAATAAAATACAGGGCATGAAATCACAAAACACTTTACTCATTGGAGTGCTGCAGTTTTGTCTCTTATGTCCGTACTTCATAACGTAGAGAATGTAGAGGATGTCAGCCTGGTCCTGCAGAGTGGGGCACTCCTTCAGCTGCCGCACCAGCGATGCAAAGTCTGTGTTGCCCTGAGAGTCCCGAGGCAGGTGCAGATCAGCAGCACTGTGGGGCTTGTGAAGGATGTCGACATTAGACAAACGCGCTTACCGAAGTCACAAGAGGAACAAAGCTGCTGCTGCAAGGCTCTGTTGCGCGTACCTTGTGCTGCTTTGCAGGTGCGACAGGGCTAAGGTGAGGAACTTCAAGAAGGTTGAGGGATTTGCGGTGTTTGTTCATCACTGGAGTCACAGGTAGGTACATGGAAGACTCTGAAATGTACACATTAATTAAAAAAATACATCTCTAACTGTACATGAATCAACTAAATGCAAATGTACAAATGTAAAAAAGGTTAATGCTTTATGATATATTGTGCCCTGTATGTAGAAGACTGTTTAATGCATATTTTATTTAACATTTATCTATTATCGCTAACCTCATAATTCATTACATTCTTAATAACTCACTGGGTATGTTCAGGCCCTGGACCTGAGCCATAAGAGACAGGATGTCTCGTGTGGTGTGTTCTGCACTGAAGACGTGGTGCTGCCCCCGCTGGATGGGAGGAAGATGGCACTTGGTGGTGGTGCTGTGGAGGAGCTGGGTGAGGTACTGGTCAAACATGTCTTTAGATCCCTCTGGAGTTAAAAATATACACAGCACAGTTAAGTACAGTTTACTTAATTAAAAGCAAACATAACTGAAAGGTATGCAGACTTCATTCATCTAACTACCTGAGGGCCCGCTGGTATTATATTCCTCTCCATAGCCATCGTCATCCTCTTCATCCTCATCCTCCAGTAAGCCGTCATCGTTCTCTTCATCCAGGAAGGTGAGGCGAGTGTGGAAAGAAGTGGTCTGGACACTGGAAAGGTCTGACATCTGCACCCTGTGGTAACAGTCAGGAAAAATACACAAAAACACATACACAGATCAGCCACAACATTATGACTTCCAACTTCCTAATATCGTGTAGGTCTCTCTTGTGCCTACAAAGCAGTTGGGACTCATCAGAGAATGGACATGGACCTTCTGAGGGTGTCCTGTGGTGTCTGGCAACAGAATGTTGTTAGTGGGGGCCTTTGGGTCCTATGGGTTGAGGGGAGGGGCCTCTGTGGATCATCCCACAGATACTTGATCAGTTTGGGATCTAGTGAATTTGGAGGCCAGGTCAACACCTTGTGCCGTTCTTCATGTGTATTGAATGGTTCCTAAATGTTTTTGTGTGTGTGTCTGTGTCAGGCTGCATCCTGCTGGGGATGTCTGCTGCCATCAAGGAGTGTCATTGCTATGGGGTGGGGGTGCCTGGTCTGGTCTAGGTGGGTGGTGCATGTTTAAGTAACACCCACATGAATGAATGCCAGGTCCAAAAGTTTCCCAGCAGAACATTGTATTGTCACAAGATGGTCAATGTTAATTACTTCTCCTGTCAGTGGTCATAATGTTGTGGCTGATCGGTGTATACATATATAGAAAGAAGTAATGTACGTTGTGTTACAGACATTTGAACACATGTACAGTGTGTTGTATTATGTCCCATGTAATCGATGGAAACAAACCTTGCTCCAGCAAAATAGCCATCCTGTAGCTTCCTCAGCGTTGCTAGGATACACGGATCAATCGCATCTCCATCTTCAACTGGAAATTAAAAAAGTAAATCAATGTCATGTACGGTGTATAGATCACACTTACATGCATGAGTGCATTTTAGGTGAAATAGTTTCATCTTTATCATGTCTCATTTGGTTTGAGCAAGATGTCTGTAGCTGCTCTAGAGTAAAAATAGACATTATCAATATCAGTGTTCCCAATCCCAATATATAATCATTCAAACAAGTTTTGAGTAATTTCTGTAGTGTGCTCAGTAGAAAAAATACAAGGAATATGTTACTGAAGACAGCCAGAAAGCAAGAACATCGAGCATTAGTACCCAGCATGCTACGGGTGATGGGGAAGGTGAGCGTGGGACGTCCTATCGTCCTCCAGCAAGAGGAGAGGTAGGCCAGCTCCGTCCGTAACATCTCCACAATCATCTGGTTGTCCAGAGCCAGGTAGAAATGGTGCTGATCCAGAAACTGAAGATAACAGAACAGAAAACAGGTATTAATCAGAGATGTTCATCACCGCCTCCCTCTACCTAGGTATGTTGTCAAAGTTATGACCAGTATTTCTACCTGAGGGGTGAATATGTAAGAGCGATTTCTGATCTCATAGAATTTGGATGTTCCCAGGACTCCAATGTGTCTGTATGGCCTCCCGCTCAGGTTCAGTTTTTTGCAGTTTCCTGTGGCGGTGACACAAGACGTTAATCTTGTTATGACACACAAACAAACACACACACACACTAACTAAGGGAAAGTTTTATGTTTACCCAGTCTGACATAGATGTGGCTCAGGATGCGAGCAGGCATGACCCTGATCGGCATAACTTCTGACATGGTCTGAACCACAATCCCAAGATCGCTCAGCATCTCCTGGATTTCCTCCGACTCGGCTAGAACACAAACTGACAAGCACATATTAAAGGAAATACATTATATCCTGTCCTCTATAAGAACAACATCAGACGTAAATACTGGACATTTTTAAGCTGTGTGTATCCTCCAAAACTAAATAAGAAGACGCAGCTGAACTGGAGCATAAATGAGGATGAAGAAGCAAAAGCCTGGATTTAAGATTAGCCACAACAAGCTGTGCAAGACCTCTGATAAACACACACATTCTCCTCAGATTTGAATCAATGCCACAAACTTGCACCAACCTTGAACCACAACATCTGGCTTGAAGTTTGTAGAGAACCTCCTGTTCAGAGGATCTATCTCTCCTGGTGCCAAAAAACCCTTAAAAGCAAAGAATAACAAAGCAAAAGGAGAATTATTACAGTTACTGTATCTTAGCATTTATAAAGTTGGCTTCTGTGGATACCTTGTAACAGCGTAGCATTATTGCTTATTTGTTGCATGCATTCCTAGCTAACTTTTAAGGTGGTGTAGTAGAGGATGCAGTCACTACCTCAGCCAGCAGACAGCCCAAGATGTAGAGAGACTGTCCCCACATGTGTGGCAGCTGCCCCATGGCCACTCTATCCACTGAGTGAGGATTGCTGTACTCCTCCTCCACCTGTAAGAAGCAAAATGTGTATTTTCAAATATAGGCGCAGACACAAATTAACACTTTTAGTCTGATCCCTGCAACAACAGGTAAATTGTAAATCTTCTTTTGCGGGCAAGTGCACACACAAGGAATTTGTTATGTGCATTGAACTCATCCACTTGTATACTCAGAGCATAGTGGAAGCAGTGGGACGCGCTCAGGAAAATGAATTAAATTGTCAGGACCACGTAGTGTCTGTTATTTTTTAGTTCAGTTTTGTGTCTTTTTTTGTCACTTCCTGTTTTATTTTGTAGTCTGAGTCTGTTGAAGTCTGTCTTCCTGTCTAGTTCTGTCTGTGAATGCCTTCCCCGCGCTCATGTGTTTCATCTGTGTCTCGTTGTCTCCCTCTCCCTCGTGTATTTAAGCTGTGTTCCCCATTCCTCCTGTGCCAGATTGTCTTGTAGGTTTACCTTAAGCGTTTCAGCTAGTATCTTCTTCGAGTGATTTCTTGTTGTGACTTTAGCTATTCTACATTACCTGAGTTTTTGCCTGTCGGACCTCTGCACCTTAGCCTGATTCCTGAATTTCTGGTTTTGATCCTGCATTTGATTAAACAACCTCAGAGCCTGCCTGATCCCTGACTTCTCCATTTGTGTCCACCTGATTTGTACGTGATATGAGTACAATGAATGAATTGCTAGCATGCAAAATTTTGCTAGTTAGCACTAATCAGTGAAGCTCAGAATGCAAGAGCCAAATACTAGCCATTAAACATCAAATAGATGTAAAAAAAAAAAAAAAAATAGTAGTTACTGAACATAATCTCAGTTCTATGAGTGTACATGTAGCTCTGTAAGAATATATAAAAACTATTCCATGACTGTTAGGCTTTTTGACAGACAAATAAATGCTCTATGACTACTTCAGACTACTGAAAACTTCATCTTATCTCTTTCATGAAGTTTCTACAGACTGGTGTGTTTTATTAGGCCATGCAGCTTATTATTATTATTACTAAAGGTGGACATGCTGTATTTTGTCCTATCTTTGGAGGTGGGATACCTTGTCAAGTGTAACAGCGTAAAGTTCAGGCACTAGTTTGATGCCGTTCTTCCCTCGGATCAAAACTTCATCCAGCGCTTCCCGGTACTCCTGAACCTGCGCAAAGCACACAGTCACTTCTTTTATACTTCATCTACACCACAAGACGTTTAAAGGGACTTTGGGAATGTATAAATACAGCAGGAATCAGCATATGTAGCATGTGTTTGGTGTTCGGTGTGATTACCTGCACTAGATCACCGGAAAAGATACCATCCAGGATGAGATAAGTCCAGAACACAGGCCACTCACATTCAATATTCTCAAACAGCTTGAGCTCTGCAGGATCATAGTGCAGCCGAGATGGGTCCTAGTGATACACAATACAATAAAACAAATAATATCTCCTCAAATATTGCACTTCTTCTGGCAGTTCATTCATTGTAAATTTACGTTATTTAATATTTTTCTGTGTGCCTGCTGCATGTTACCTGCAGAATGTAAATACATTATAAATTAAAGCATTTATATCTTTAATGTGTATAATAGTTTACCTCTTTAGGACAACAATATCCATCCCTGATGAAGCGGCAGCAACCATAGCGGCCCTGAAATTAATAAATAAATAAACCGAAGACTTTAGTACACGCAGCTAGTATACAATTACAATACTAAACTGCATATAGTTTCATTGCTCAAGCTTATACCTGCAGTTTGCTTATTATTTCTGACTTGGTGATGGCCACCAGGTCAGCATCCTCCACAGCAAAAGCAGGGAAGGAGATGACAGACAGAAGACCGGCATCTATCTCCTTTGAGGTTGAAGCTCTGGGCAGCACGGAGCACAGGATGGACTGAAGGGGAACACACAGACAGGCTGAGCAGGAGAAGAATGAGCAGACGACGCGCTCAGATAAAACCTGGAGGCAAAGTCAACACTACCTGACAGTGTTCCACTTCATCGGGCAAAACATGGATGACTGACTTGGGCCCTCCGTGAGCGCCAAACAGATCCAGCTCATCTATGGCCTCAAGCGCTGCCTGCAACACGACACCCCAACACAAACACCAGTTAATTTATATTTCCATGCACCACTACACAGTTTTTGGTCTTTAGTACAGGCTGGCAATAATAAAATCTGTCTCTTGTACCTTGGCCATTCCTACAGAGCTGCCATTGAGCTCAGGGATGCCCTGGTTGGTCTTGTCACCTCGCTCCCACATCCCATAATCCTACAGGGGAACAATAAAAAGGTCATGGCATTTCTTACTGGACTGGATTTAGCATTGCACCAAAACCTAGACCCTACATTATGACAAATTCTGTCCAGCCAAAAGAAGATGAGCTGCACTAGTAGTAGATGATGCACACACTTTGCAAGTTCCACTAGTTAGTGGGGGCCTTTGGATCCCATGGGTTGAGGGGAGGGGCCTCTGTGGGTCAGGCTTGTTCCAGTGCATCCCACAGATACTTGATCAGTTTGGGATCTAGTGAATTTGGAGGCCAGGTCAACACCTTGTGCTGTTTTTCATGTTTTTTTGAGTTGTTCCTAAACTGTTTCTCTGTGTGTACCTGTGTCAGGATGGCTGCTGCCATCAAGGAGTGCCGTTGCTATGGGCTGCTACATGTCTAAGTAACATCCATATGAATGAATGCCAGGTCCAAAAGTTTCCCAGCAGAACATTGTATTGTCACAAGATGGTCAATGTTATTTAATTCTCATGTCAGTGGTTTTAACGTTGTGGCTGATCGGTGCATATGTCAACCTATATTTTCCTCTTTCTCTATAGAGCGCACCCTCCCAGCCAAACCTCTGAATATGTTACTCACCGCCACTTTGTAGGCAGCTTCTATGTAGAAGACCAAGTTTTGGATAAAAGCTACCTCGTCCAAGTTTGAGATGATACGAAGACCTTTAATAAAGGGAAACAGCACGTTCTTAAATTATTCACTGTGAGAACACAAGGGCACAAAAAAGGCAATTAATTAACAGTGAACACCACTACTTTACCCGAAGCCGTCATCTGCGCCAGCATCAGCAGGTAAATGGAGGTGGCGTCCACCTGGAGATGCCCCCACTGGTCGTCCCTGACCACCGTGGCACAGGTGGGGGTGTCGTATTTGGCGTGCAGGCAGTCCTTTGTGCTCTGGGTGTGTTTGAACTTCTCCACCTTGGCCACCTGAAGGCAGGTGACCAAATAGTGTCGAGATTAGCATGAAAACCACTAAGAGCTTACAGCAAAAATGAAGGAAAAGGGATGAAACTCAACAGCACATGAACTTTGGCTAGGACTGAAACTAACCCGTGTTTTTTAACCATTTGATCGGTGAAATGAATTGTGACAACCAAGCACACTTTAGGTTGTATATTGTCAAGTGATGTGTACATGTTCAGGTATTTTTTTTAACATATTTTCTGCACGTTTTTCAGCATTTTATATTTTACCTAGCTACAAGACAAACTTCTCATTGGGGATCATAAAGTTAAGCTGAACTTAAATTACAGTAATATAAATCAGGAAATGCAGCAAACTATGAGACTGATCCCCAACATATTGTTATTCATTGGTTAGTCTGTTTTTCTGACACTATCTGCAAGAGTTAGCACCCCTGTGCAGATAGTGTCAAACTGTGGTCAGGAAACTGGGTGTATTTAAAAACTACAGTGCTTCAAATAACTCACAGTGGCTTCTCAGAACCTGAGCACAGGCTTATCAGATTTTCTACCAGATTGTGATGTTTACACGTGCAAACACAAGCGCACATGTGAATCGTATTTGCAAGCACAGGTGTGTCTCACCTGTCTCATCATGCACTGCAGAAGTCCCTGCATCAGCTTCACCACGCTCTGCCGACAAATAACAACAGATTCGTCATAAAACAGAAAAACTTTCTGTTTCTAGGAGATTAACAGGGAATACAAATGATAACATGGCTATTTATTTCCACTATATCCATGTGTACAGTGGTATATTTGAAGTATTTATTGTGTAAGTAAATGATCAAATCTAGTGCAACAACCACTTTTATTGCTGAATAAGACAGTGTGTTTTTAATAATAATATAATAATAATTTAAATGTAGTCTACATTTATATAGACTAACCCAGTGATAATGTGACACATAAAGTTTTTCTCCCGTCATGACTACTAGAACAAACAGGCACCGGTCTACACATTAACCCTCTCTCACTCTTCCCGTCGCAAACACACCTGCTCCAGTTCGTAGGCCTTGGCCTTGTCTTCATCGCGGTCTGCATTCTTGCGGTAGGCCATGCCCAGCGCCCACACAGCCAGGACGCTGTACACATTATCCCTCACCCAGGCATCCTTCTTCTGGGCGCTGGCAGGGAGAAGTCCAGTTACTGGGTTCTGAAACAAAATCGCACAAGGGTTTCATTTACAATAAACATGTGCCCCTGACATTACTTGATTTCCTCCCCCTCCTTCTCCACCACTTCTATATAAACAGGCCAGCTGCCATCATTTACAGAGAGAAGGTCAGGCATTAGATATAAAGGATCATAACTTAAATAGATTGTGTCTCATGTGACCTGGGCTTTGCCTTTCAGGCAGACTGTCATTACTATTCTTTCTTTTAAGAATCAATTCCACCAATTATTATTCATTTGATTAATTAAGTTTGTCTGTAAAACCATCAGAAAATAGTTCAAATGCCAAATCTTAAATTCCCAGTGGAATATGGAGTGGAAAGAGGACACGTTTTTCTATCAGCTGTGTACCCTCTGTGTCAATTTTAACTCGGACAGCTGTTGACCGTGCCTCAGTGTAAACTGAAGAGCTGCTAGATAAAGGTGCATAGCTTCCCGGTCCTCAGCCTGTTCCAGGGCCTGAACTTTGCTCATGCTGTGTTTGTTTCTATGCAGCGCGCTCTGGTTGAACTTTGACCTGCACATCTACCTTGCTTCTGGAGGAGAAAACAAAGGATTTGCAATACTACATACGGGCTGACATGTCCGTACATGCCAGTGCAGTGGCGGACAGTAAGTACGTACGAATACACAAGCACATTTACTTAAGTAAAATTTGAGTTTTTTTGCATATTCACATTTAATGTTCCTTTACGCTTTAACTTCACTATATTTTGGATGTGGATATTTGAGGTTCCCTCCACTATCAGTGCTCCAGTGATGGTTAATGTTACTTGCGTTAACGATATCAGTTAATCTCCTCTAAAGCAAAATAAGCTGGAAGTTCCTGTGTCAGAGACGGTATTTGCATATTGTTATGGAAAAAATTAAATTCCCTTGACTTTAAGAAGTCCATAGCATAATCTGGATTGTAGGTTTGGCTCATTTGCCTGTGACTGCTTGACATTCCCAAAAATAATGTATACTTGCATGGTAATAATAATATGTACATGTTAATGCATCAATAAGTCTAATCAAAGTATATTATTCTGAAATGGATAATGCTGCATGATAACTGCTTTTACTTTTGGATCTTAATCAAATCTGCATAAAACATCAGGTTTTTGGCAGACGTTTTATGCAGATTTGATATAGTAATATTTTGAGTGAAGGAGCTTTATTTTCTTTCACAGAAGTATCAGATGCAAGCTCTCTGCATGGCTGCATGGTCTGCACTCACCTGATGACACAGGATAGTCTCTTGGACCAGCCTGGCATAGCCGTCCAGCCTCACTCCTGAGTTGCTGCGGCTCCTCATCCTCTCTGATTACTGCACACACACACATACGTTATGTCTCAACGTGTGGATCCTTCAAGCTTTGATATTTACCTTTCTGTCAAGGCGACTTTATGCTAAAAACACACGAGGTAACTTACCGAGCAGCGACCCATCCTTCTTAGTCCTGCAGCGGCGACTTAAATCTCTCTGCAGAGGCTGCTCGGCTAAAGCTCGGTTAGCTGAGTAGCATCCAGCTGTTGTTGACGACAACAACTATTAAACATTAAGCTGGCAGTCTGTATCCAGACACACTCGCGGTCAAACGTCCCAGTCAACGTGCTTGATGTGTGGAGTTAAAGCTGTCATATGACAATACGAGAGGTTTCGCAATGAGACTGAAGAGCAGAGGGGGTATGTCAGGAACTGTACATGCATCCTGATAAAAAAATTCATTATGTTCCTGTATGTTCCTGTAACAGACCACAGGGGGCGCCAAACTACCTCTTATTCTCCCTTCTCTCTGGTTTCAATGAACAAATTTATTTATGCAGACTTTTACATACAAATGTAGTGCTTAAAGAGTGTATAAGCAGCAGAGAAAATGAACAGAGGAGTAAAAATAAATATATAAAAACAGCAGTGTTGGAAGTATTTATGAACAACACTGGACTATAATTCTATTAAATTTATATAATGCTAGGTAGGTGGGGCATTGTATTTTATATGCATGATGCATAAGAATAAGAATAAGAGTAAGGAAAACCTTTATTTGTCCCACAATGTGGAAATTGCAGTTTGCAACAGCATACAGAAAGGGCAGAGACTGCACAGGTTGAATAATCAGAGATTGCACAGACTGGTGTAGCTGGGTTATAAAGTTATTACACCTTGTGGCGTAATAATATTGCACATATTAGGAGTGCTCATTGTGGAGCCTAACAGCAGCAGGAAGGAAAGACCTTCTGTATCTTTCCTTGACACATCGAAGGTGGAGCAGTCTGTCACTGAGGCTGCTCCTCAGTGCTGTCAGGTCACCATGCAGGGGGTGGGACTCATTGTCCAGCATGGAGGACAGTTTAGAAGGAAATTTCAAGTAAAATAAGAGAACCTTAGACATTGTACTTCTGCATATGACTTGGATATTTTCTTTGTTCCTCATCATATGTTCCTTATCATCAATATATTAATATGCTATTAAAATGAAAAAGCAAATTGACATAAACCCATAAAAACATATACAGCCTGCAGCTGATTGCATGTCTTACATTTCCATCTATAAGCAAAAATGTATAGAATTAGCATATGAACATATGTACAAGAAATAGAGATGGAAGAATATATATTATATACATAGTAATGATAGTAAGGTGCAATAGTGTCCATGAACATGAATAACATGTAATTATCTGTTGCAGAAAGGTGAGTTGTTATACAGCTGGACTGAGAATGGTATGAAAGAAGTCCTGTATTGCCCCTCTGTTGTCTGGTGTAGTGGATGAGTTCGATTGTACATTATGGAGAGAAGTTTGTGTCCAGTGTCTTCATGTCCCTCACTGAGACAAACGTCTCCAACTCACTGACAATTACATGACCAGCCTTTCGGATCAATTTGTCGATCCTACTTATGTCCTTTTTTGCTGGTGCTGCTGCCCCAACAAACCACAGCAAAGTACAGGGCGCTCGCAACAACAGACTGGTAGAAAGTCTCCAGTAGTTTGCTGCAAACATTGAAAGACCTAAGCTTCCTCAGGAAGAAGAGTCTATTCAGGCAGTTCTTGTATACAGCATCACTGTTGTGGACTCCCAGGTACTTATATTGGTCCAATACTTCCACCTCCAGGCCCTGGATGGTGATGGGCTCTGCTGGTGTCCTCTTCCTCCTGAAGTCAATGACCAGCTCCTTGGTCTTGTCCACATACAGGAGTAGGTGGTTTGCCTGGAACCACCCAACAAAGTCTCCGATCAGTGTCCTATAATCCACCTCCTGTCCATCTCTAATACACCCAACCACTGCAGAATCATCAGAGATCTTCTGCAGGTGGCAGGACCCAGAGTTGTACTGGAAATCAGAGGTGTAAAGAGTGAACAGAAATGGGGACAGGACAGTCCCCTGTGGTGCCAGCACATTACTGATGACAGTATCGGACAGGGAGCCCCCCCGAGCCGCACAAACTGGGGCCTGTCAGACAAGTAATCAGCAATCCAGGAGACAGTGGAGGAACTGACACCCATCCTGACTCACCCTTCTCACTCATCAGAAAGGGCTGAAAGGTGTTAAAAGCACTGGAGAAATCAAAGAACATGATTTACTGTTATGTTATGTTATGTACTAAAAATCTTACTTCAGCAAAAACACACAACAAAAAAGTTTGCTTAAATTATCATAAGTAATAGAATATGCTTTGCAAAAAAAATAAAAACACTGATTTCTAATATTTATTTATTTATGTGTAGCATTTTACCACTGTAGTCTATAAACTCGTGATATTATTTTCGCTAAAACCCGTTAAACTTCATTAAAATGTATGCATTTTTTTCACCTGCATGTCTTTATGTAGAAAAGAGTCACTAGAGTTGATAGGTTGTGATTGTTTCCAAATTATTACTAAATAAAGGAGAAGTGAAACAACTGAATGAGGAAACTTTCTTTCCACAGGAAGTCATGGCAGTTTGCTGGGCACACACGTAACGAATAACGGAACCTTTTAGCCAATCAGATCCCACAGCCGCGGCTTCCCCGGCCAATCACAGCTGCGCTCTCTTAATCGCTGTCTCACCAGCAACCCACCATCCGCTAGCTAGTTTAGCATCAAGCTGGGTAAGGAGTTAACCCTGCAGAAACACACAAGTATCTGTTCGCTCTCTTTGGTTATGAGTCTGGCTTGAATTCACCGAAGTGAACCAGTCGTCCCAGTGACTATCTCGTAGACCCGGTCGAAGGTAAGGAGTCGTGTTTACTTCCCGTACCTGCTGTAGCTAGATAAGCGTCGCAGGAGGGGGCGCAAAATTACGCGTAACGTGTTGTTTATGTTAATATGTGGCCGTTTAGCAAGGTTAGCTAACATAAGCTAATGAAACTTTGTGCTGAAGCCTCTTGCACGTACAATTTAACAAATTCACAGTAAATTAGACCACGGGGTTGGGTTGTGTTATCCTCATTAATAATGTATTTGATATTCGGGCGTTTCTTGTCATTGTTTTAATAAATCTAGTTACTCCTGCGTCCCTCCACCACTAGCCTGTTTCCTACACCTCTTCTTGTTTATTTTTAACGCTTCTATTTTCTAGTTTATGTCTTCCTCATCTAAACCGTGGCTAACTTAATTGAACTCCCCTCCTCTAGATGCAGTTCATGCTGTTGTTCAGCCGGCAGGGAAAGCTGCGGCTACAGAAGTGGTATGTCCCTCTGTCTGACAAAGAGAGGAAGAAGATCTCCAGGGACCTGGTCCAGACCATACTGGCCAGGAAGCCCAAGATGTGCAGCTTCTTGGAGTGGAGGGACCTCAAGATTGTGTACAAAAGGTACGATACAGTTGACTAAAACAAGCATAAAGACTGTCCCTCAATTTGTCCATCCCTGGTGACATTTATGCGCTCATATTTGGATTTTTACAGCCATGCGTATTGTCCTCCAGGATCAAAAATGACCCGGTCTGTGTGATTATTTATAAAACCTAAAATATAATGTATCATCTGTTGTGCACATTTTGTAGAATCAATGTGCACAGTGTGGAAACATGTTTCCCTGTGCGATGAAATTCTTCTTTTGCCGTCCACCCAAATCCCTATCAGTATAAAAAATCTTGGAAATAGAATATAGAAAGATATATATATAAAACAGAAATATCAAATATCTAGTGCAAATGGCAATGTAAACAGGGACTGAAAAAGTGAACAGTGCATTGTATTAGTCCATGATTTTAGTCAATGAATCTAGACTCCTGTCAGCTGTTTAGGAGTCTGATGGCAGCAGGGAAAAAGGGACTTCTGCAGACTCGAAGTCCTACATTTCACCCTCCTGTACCTCCGGCATGATGTTAGGAGTGTGAGCAGTCCGTGTTGGGGGTGGACTCTATGCTTGTTGATGCTCTACAACCACACTTGCATCAAATTATGTGATAAAGAAACATTCAAGAAGGCTCAAATTTGACACGGATGATAATACAAAGGTTAAACTCGGACAGACATGCAGCAGAGACACCTTATAGACTTATCTTTTGTTTAACACAAAACAGGACAAACGGACAGGTGCCAAAAACAGAACAAAGGTCAGAGGATGATCTGCCGAGCATCATTTAAGACAACCAAAAGAAAACAAAAGGCTCCACAGAAATAATATTTGTCCCGTTGACTACTTTTACTCGCTGGGAAATAAATCTTTACGAGCCAAGGATCATTTTAACTTAACCCATCAGGTATTCGTCCAAGATAGAGAGGTGTGAATCTCCATGGGATGTGCTGATGCATGGTTTTTGAGATAATTGCAGACACCTTTCTATCCCATGGCTAGGAAACGTGTCCGTGATCAGAGTTAAGTACCAGTTCGGTTCGATTTGTGTTTTGGACTGGTGAACTATCGTATCAGGCTTTTCCAACAAAGTCCTCTTCGAGAGTTGGTGGAAGAGGACTGCATTTTCCAAGCATTCAACCATATGTGCTCAATTGTTTCCGCGTCATCTTAATAGTTTATGTTGTCAAGATCAATTTGTCAAAATCAAGTCGATCCAGCAAAAAGGCTGGAGACCAGTTGCTTCTAGTGAGATATCGCTGCCTTCAGTGTGTCGAGCGTTAAAATGAATTCTCTCCTCAAAAGTAGTTGCTTCACTCTCAACAGAGAGTTCATTTAAATCTGCATCTCATCAGCAGATGGAGTAGCTCCAGTTGTCACGGAGGAGGTCTGAAACATTTATTACATCGTAAAAGGAGACCATGGGGGAGACACTTTGAATATTGAATTCTCTGACATGGAACAGGATAATATGAGAAACTTGAGTTAAGACTTTCAAACCTTTAAATATTTCAGTCCTCTAAAGATTGCAGATGTCGTACAATTTCTTATGTGTTAATATGATCTTAGTATTAGTATGTGTTAATGTTTGTTATTTCTCCTCTGCATCTATGCTGGTGTGTTGGGGTTGTTCACAGGAGCCGGTGATTCAGTAACTATTTTGTCGAGCAATGAGATTTCTGGCATTTAGATCTCACCTTCTGGTGAGTTATGAAAGCCAGAAACACCCCCTCTCAAATAATAACGGCTGAACAATGGAGGACAGCGTTAGAAATATGTAAAGAAAGCTTGATTTATTTTTTTCTCCTGAACATATGAGTGCTGAGTCATAAAAGCACACACAAAAAACAAACAGCAATACAGCCAGAACATAGTGTCACAGTGCTGCAGCACTGAAAGAGGCATTCTCTGACATGGTTATACTTATGTACAGTAGAGGGTCTTTAGAATACAGTTGAAGTTGTTTAAATAACACATCATAGTTATTATTGACATTAATAAACCTGCACAGGAACGGTGATAATTATTTCTCGCCGCCTATGTCAGTAATATTGATTTGATGCTTGTCTGCTTTCTTTATGTATCAGATATGCAAGCCTGTATTTCTGCTGTGCCGTGGAGGATCAAGATAATGAGCTGATTACCTTGGAGATCATCCACAGATACGTGGAGCTGCTGGACAAATATTTTGGCAGCGTAAGTCTCGGAAAGGTCACTCGTAAATCATGCTGATGGAGTGTGTGTGTGGGGGCAGGGGGGTTTGCTTGGATTCCTGCAAAGTATTTTCTCTGATCTGCTGTTCTTTGTTGTGTCGTGGCCTGGCAGGTGTGCGAGCTGGATATTATCTTCAACTTCGAGAAGGCCTACTTTATCCTGGATGAGTTCCTGCTGGGTGGAGAGGCCCAGGAGACGTCCAAGAAGAATGTGCTGAAGGCCATCGAGCAGGCAGACCTGCTGCAAGAGGTAACTTGGATTGTTCTTCAGCAGATAGTTTAACTCGTTTATTAGGCTAACCTCTGTCAGATGAAACGGACCAGGAGTAAGGTGATAACTAATGATTACTCCAGAGGATTGATTAACCTGCCAATGACTCGCTCAAATATGTCCAAAAATGCCTCAGTCTTGAGCTTCCAGAGCTGAAAATGAAACGTCACTTAACATATGCTGTTCAACCAATGGTCCAGACCCCAAAAATATTAAATTTACTGTTATGTTAAATAAAAATGGGGAGCAAAAGTTTACATCTGCAAAGCAAGAACGAAGTGTTTATTGCACATTTGCTTAAAAAAAAAATAATGTAAATGACGCAGATTACCAAAATCTTTGCCGACTTGACTTAATCTTGTAAGTATAGAATTCATTTCACTCAGCGATTCAAGTTTTGACCCAGGCAGGAGTATTGTAAGATGTTGATGCATTGCTTTTTCCACCTTACGACCATCTGCACCTGCTGTCACCTTTTTATTTTCAGCCTGCAGTGCTCGATTAATACCGCTCTCTCTCCCTCTCTCGCTCTTGTGCCAGTGCGCTAAAGCAATGCTGCCCTGCATGTTTACGTTGAAGTCTGGGTGTATTCATCTGCGCTCGACAGATTCAGTTCTCGATGATTTATTTTTAGCAAAGCACGCAGTACTATTGTGACAAAAGCACAGCTGACCGTGCACGTCTGTGAAAGGTTTAACTTGCTGCAAAGGCCTCCCGTTCCCGTCACACATTTAGCAACTTGCAATCATGACTCATGTCCTATTTAATAAGATATTTCAGGAGGCACATTTGCTACAAACTGCATGACGGATGAACAGCGTGACTTTAAGGAACACTGTCTTTGCTTTCTTCTTCTGCAGGAGGCCGAGGCACCACGGAGTGTTTTAGAAGAAATTGGACTGACATAGATCATCACGCTGCTGCCGCGTTCTTTCTCCCAGACACAGATCTGGCAACCTCCACGTGTCCATCCTGTCTTCTCCTGTTCACTGTGTCAGTGTTGTATGTATATGACACCATCCATGTACTGTACTTGTGTGTAATGTACTCTCCTGTTTCGTCTGTTCAGTGTGGTGCCAACTGTGGTTTTAATGTGTCTCCTGTGTACAAGCTCCCCTCACTGTATTCCGCACAGTCCTCCCAACTTCTTAAAACGCCACAGGACAATAATGTAGCACCAACATGGAAACTCCAGCATCTTATTATCATCACTCGTCTTCATTGATCGCAGAATCGTACGCGCTGTCTGGCTTGAAGTATTTTTAAAGGTGCTGTTGCAGCTGCAGTTGGTGCATCTCGTGTGTTACCATCACACCTAGTAGCTCTGTGAAATACTCCAGCTGATCTGAATATATTTCCAGATTCCTCAGACTCCCCCATCTTCTGGATGGAAAAAAAAAAAATAGTGTCTACTGCACAGAAACACCCAGCTTCTTGCAAATTCCGAATGCATGATTTACTTTGTAAATATTAAATTCTGGAAACAGTGTTACAAATAAGCTTTTTGTTTGGTTTACATATAGATTGAGCAAAGACATATCTTTTTTTATTACTATTATTGAGGATATCGCAAACAAAAGCCTTTGAGGATTTTAGAAATACCTACAGACCAGTGTTACTTAATGATCTTTTTTTTTTTTATGGTTAATTCAAGTGTAATGGTAATACATGAGAGAGAATCACTGACACTGTTACAATCACTCTTACATGGGTCAATTGAACACAACTATTCAGTATTAACCCATAATCATTATCGGTGTATACAGTATGTTATGTAAGTGGTAGCTGTCTTTGTTATCTGTTTTCTTTCCTACTGACATATTTTTTCCCTCATAAAAACATAAAATAGAGAAGTTGTAATCAAATAAATATTACATCAGGCCCTCTCTTAGTCTTAAGTCAGGATAGAATTGTGACTCCAAATAAAAAAAACAACAAAAAAAAAACACTTTTATGTATTATAAAACTAACATATGACCAAAGAACACTGTGTTTTACCCTCTCAGTGGTGTCTATAGTAAAGAAAAGGGATAAGTAGTTTGACCATAAATGTATGTAGAAGTTATTTGGTCAGAATATACCAGTGTTATGTCATTACTCCAGCCCACTTAAAGACAGGTCTATCACCAGTTTGTTTACGGAGCAGGAACAAAAAGAGAATGGACGTCGCACATGAGGGTACATCATTAACACGCAACACTGTTCACTCGCCTGTGAGACGCAGGGAAATGAGCCACATCTCAAACTGTATGGCAGTCACTTTTTTTTTTTTTTTTTTTAAACTTCATTCTCAAGACCACAACTGTATTTGTTGAACATTCATAAGGTAATTATGGATCTGGTTCATCTTTGATTTGTGCAAAAAAAAAAAAAGAAGTCCTTTTTGTATCAAACACTGCCAACACTTTGTTTTCTTATATTTGAAAGTTATTAACAATAAATGTATTAAAAAAAAAAAAAAAACACGTGTTGATGTTTTATATTGATTTTAATCAGCATCAAGAACTGAAGTGGAGCAGCTCCAGTGATTCCACCTTCAATTACAGCAATATAAACAATTTTCAAAAAGCAAAATATTCACATGTATTTAAGGACGGTGATGAGTTCTAATGTGGGCTGTGTGTGATATCACTCCTTCCACTGCAATATACTGCATTTACTCAAGATATGCTGGGAAACCTTTGGACCTGGCATTCGTATGGGTGTTACTCAGACATGTAGCTCCCACCCAGACCAGACTAGGTACCCCTACCCCATAGCAATGACACTCCTTGACGGCAGCAGCCATCCCCGGCAGGATGCAGCCTGACACAGGCACACACACAAGCACGCATTAGGAGCAACTCAAAAAAACATGAAGAACAGCACAAGGTGTTGACCTGGCCTCCAAATTCACTAGATCCCAAACTGATTAAGTATCTGTGAGTTGATCCACAGAGGCCCCTCCCCTCAACACATAGGACCCAAAGGACCCCACTAATAACATTCTGTTGCCAGACAAAACCATGTCCATTCTCTAATGAGTCACTACTGTTTTGGAGGCACAAGGGAAACCTACGCAATATTAGAAAGGTGGTCATAATGTTATGCCTGATCGGTGTATAGCTCTAATCTCAAACATTCAATTATTGAGACATGCAATGGAAAAAAAAAAATACTGTCCATGGCATGTTGGCTACTTTGTGCAAAAAAAGTCCCACAATGCATCTAATTCTACGCGTTTGAAAACCAACAACTCAAAAGTAATGCATGAGGGAGTGACTGTGAACCCATCAACACTCAGCTCGCTTGAGACATCTGTTCACCTCTCACCTCTGAACTTAAGTTATTCTCTGCGTCAACACTCTCGTCTAAGTCACAGTTTTTCTGAGTTGCCTCCGTTTCATTCGTCTCTCCACTGGGACTCGGTGCAGAATGGTCATCAACCGTCTCCTCCTCAGACTCTTTCTCCTTTTCTGACTCTACAGATGAAGGTGTCCCTTCAGCCAAATGTCTATTCTTCTTCTTCTTCTTCTTCTTGCTCTTCTTCTTGCTCTTCTTCGAGTGTTTGTGGCGGTGTTGTGCGCCGGCGTTGTCACTAGGCGTTTTCTTACTTGTGTCTGGTTTCTCTGGGCTCTTTTCTCTACTTCGTTTGTTTCTTTCCCTCTCTCTGCTTGTGCTTCTTGACCTTTCTCCCATTTCTCTCCGAGTGTCTTTGTCTCGATTGTCTCTCTCTTCACTTCTATCCCTATGCTTAGGCCCCCGGTCTTGATCTCTGCTCCCGTTTCTAAGCCTGCCTTGATGTCTTTCTTTGCTTCTGCTCCTCGACCGGTCTCTGCTCCTGCTCCTCGACCGGTCTCTGCTCCTGCTCCTCGACCGGTCTCTGCTTCTCCTCAGATGTCTATCTTTCCTCCTGTCACTGTGTCTCGATCTGGACGACCACGTTTCCTCTCTACACTGTTGGGAGGCCCTCCTCTCTCTGCTCCTGCTCCTCCGCCTGTCGCCCTCTCGTCTGCTGTGAGATCTTTCCGACCTCACTGGGCTTCTGCTGTAGCGACGCTGCCTCCACGACCGGTCTCCGAACCGCTCCGAACGAGACCCCTCTCTGCGACTCCCTGTGACGCTGCGGTCAGGGGACATGTGCAGGTCCCTGTCAGCCTCCCAGAATTCATTCCCGGGGTTTCGAAATACATGCAGGAAATTGCAGTTCTTCCCTTTAGGGCATTTCTGTCTGTCAAACAATCCTGCGAAGAAAAAAAAACAAACACAAGCGAGACTGTAAATACATTAAACTGAATCATGCCCCTCTGATCACAGCTGGGAATAAAAAGACTCACCACATATGGCATTCTTCCACCGTGTAACAGGACATATCTCACAGTGAAGCTGCCGGCCCGCATACCACCTCCCATTGAACTTGATGAAGGCCTCTTTGCACTGTTCCTCTCTGGACAATAGAGATAAGAGAGCAACGAATGAGGAGATTTGTCCAAAAGAAGTGTTCAAGTGAAAAGTCTTTACTTATTTGAAAAAACGGTCATGGTGTGGTTGTAGGACATGGCTTACGTGTCAAACTGGATGTAAACATTTCCTCTCAGGTGTGGTTCGTGGTTGCAACAGACCTGAAAGAGGAAAGATATCAATGAAGTATGTATTTATAAGGATTATTCAATCATAAATCTGAATAGTGCTGGTTTGGGGTCATGTTTCAGGCTCATTAGATAATTTAGCGGCAAAAGGTAAATGGTCGCTGCACACTGCTAACACCAAAAGTCGCTGTCACTCATATGAGCATTGATTAGAAACATACATGACTGAGTTTTCCATTATTTTCCATTCTGATTAAGGAAACCGTGCTTCCTGTAAATGCAAAGACATATGACAGACAGAAATCACATCCCTCGATCTCCTCTCACCTTGAACTGCAGCACCTTGCCGACACTCTTGAACTCCGGGAGAACATCGTGGTAGAACTCGAGGAAGGACTCGTGCAGCTCCTCCTCGCTGTGCTCCAAACAAGCGTCGACGTCGTAATCATCGCGCCGCGACTGCTCCATGCCGAATATTCTAAACATACCACGGATCATCAGAGTCGGGCTGGTTGTGGGATAAACGTGCTTCCGAGAACACCTGGAGAACGTAAAAAAAAAAAAAGTAAAGGTCTATTTAATGTGGCTGTGCATCCAATCCATCACAGCTCAAATAGCAGGTTTATGAAGAGATCCCATCTGTACCGATCTCCAAATCGACACGCTCCCGTCTTCAGAAAGAATGGGCAGTTTGCTACGTCGCGCTCTGTTCCAAAGTTGTCCCCCGTCACTGTCACGGGAGCCTCAGGGTTCATCCAGGGTCCTCCATTTTCCAACTGGAAGCAAAGACACAAACAAAATATACAGTACACACTTTAATGGCACTGAACTAGAATGAGAAGTTTTCGTCTAATGGCATATTTCCTGTACATCTGAGCATTTATTCTACAACCAGTTCAAAAGTTTAATGATCCTGAGAAGTGACAATGTTCCAATGAAGCAGTCGAAATTGCTCAGTCTTGATAAGAGTAAAAGGAACTGTTAAAATACACTGGTTACATATGATTAATGCACAGCCGTGGAAAAAATACAGGCAATACAAATATCTAACCAGACTGAAACAACTAAAGAGTCAGGGGATGTGTGCAACTTAAGAATCATAGCGTAACATATGGATTTGAACTCCTATTCCTTGAAATGACTGTCGCGTGTGTCAATACCTGATTTTCAGCTTCGTCCAACATTTTCTGAACGGCCTCCTACAAATGGTGCAAAGACACGGCTGGTGAAAATGAGAAGACGTCAACAGACTGCAGCATATCTGTCTTTGTGGGTTAAGACCACATTCACGGGGACAATTAGGCACACAAATAACTGGAAAATTGACAGGCATCCGCAGCCATTTCACTGTAGTCACACAACAAAGTAAAAGATACATCCTTGTTGTAAGAGCTGATGGTGCTGTTAGAGGCTTTTCTCTTTTGAGTGTATCTCAGTTAAGGAATAGGATGGTTGCTTGTGCCACTTAGTCAAGGAAAAGATTAAAAAGAACCACGTGCAAAGGATAAACACATTTTGCTAAAGAAACATTCAGCCGGTGGGATTTATTTCACTGTGTGATAATCCCTTTTGGACGGACACTTTAAACACACTGATTAAATAGAAGAGGATATTATTCTTTTTGA
Organism: Chelon labrosus; assembly: GCF_963514085.1. Taxonomy (NCBI): domain Eukaryota; kingdom Metazoa; phylum Chordata; class Actinopteri; order Mugiliformes; family Mugilidae; genus Chelon; species Chelon labrosus. Next base: position 8,122,358 of record NC_140339.1, read on the forward strand.
TCTCTCTCATCCTGGAGCCCGTTTCACCTCTCTGTCTCGCTTCTCTTGCTGCTTCTGCTCTTTTTCTTCATTTTCTTTCTTCTGCTGGGCCTCCCATTCCTCTTTTATCCTCCGCTGTGGACACAGGAAGACATATATCCAGTTAATATTAACATTTCAATTGTCACAAATTACTAGACAAAGCGGCTCAGGTGTTCTGATGCTCTGATAATGTTACCACCTAATATGTGTTATATCATCTGTAACTGTAAACTGTATATCAGCAGGCAAAATAAGCAGTGAAACAGTCACCATAAAATAATCTATTTTGATTAAGTTAAGACAGCTTTTGTACAGGTTAACTTTAAAAAAAAAAACGACTCAATAAATTACTTGAGTGCAGTGTAATTTTTAGAAACATCAGCTGCAGATTAACACACACTTAGTGGTGGTGGTCTAGTCAGTATTTACAGCAGCGGATGATGTATGAGGTATCATGTCAGAACAAACTGCAGTGCTCGTGTTCATTGTAAAGACATAGTGCACTAATATAACGGGGGTCTACTGCTCAAAGGAATAAACCATATCAGTTCTCCGTTAGTTTTGGTAATTAATGGGATGTCATCGGCGGCAGTGAAGCATACAGAATGTAGATTACCTCCTCTTCCTCTTTTCTTTTCCTGGCAGCTTCCTCCCTTTCGTACCGCAGCCTGAATTCCTCCTGGGCAAGCCTCTCTCTCTCCAGCCACTCTTCATGTCGCCGCAGTCTGAAATAACAAATGAAACACAATCAATACTTATGAAGTTAGGATTTCGGTGCTATCAATCCTCAGGGCTGGGTTCAAAACTTAATTTGAAAGATCCAATATCGAGTCTTGACACCCTCTTGTAAGAAATTAGCCTATCTATCTATGAGGGAGATCCAGCCCACCTTGCGAACCAGTATCAAATCAAATTCAGGAAATAAGTAGCGATATCCAGCCCTATCAATCAGTGAACATGCAGCTTCATTACCTTTCCTCCTCTGCAACATTATCTATTTCATTATCTTCAACGTCTTCATCATTTATTTCCTCTTCTGTTCCAGGAGGATAGATCTCTCCATTTCTTGAGTCTGTAACAGTGGTGTTAATAATCTTGTTAACAGTGCAGCTGCAATAGTACATTAACCGTTATTACATTCACCAACAAAACAGCTGTCTTCGTACCACATTCTCTGGCTTGGGCGAGAGCTTTCCGTTTCCGTTTTCTTCTCTCTTTCCTCAGAGCAGCCTTGCGTTGCTTCTGACTGAAGTGAAAAACATTTGAAAGAATAATCACAACAGAGGAGTAGAAAAGGCATGAGCTCCTCAGGGTTATACAGTTACTATAAAGGGACAAACACTAGCACGGTTAACATTTTGTAGTAAAACTGAAGTTGAACAGAGGAGTTTTCACAGCAAACATTTTAACCTGTCAAACACATGGGTAAGAGAATTATGTGGAGCTACATTGTGATCAATCTGTTTAGATCCTCAGTCTTCCAAATCATGGTATACCTAAAACAAAGGTAACTGGACTTGTTTGATGATGTTTTGAAACTCCTCACCAGTTTGACTTCAAGAAACCTCAAACAAGTCCAGATATCTTGTTCTGGTTTGGAGTTAATCTTTATTAAAGTTCAACCTGTGTGTTTCTAGTTAATAACAAGTCACAGTGTCTACTATGACACTCAACAACATTCAACTCCTGAGTTTTTATTCTGAGAATAATGCAACATAAGTAAACACAGCAATAACGTCTCAAAATACAGCATCCAACATGTAAATATTAACGGTAGCTATAGTTACGAGTTAAACCGTAGCCAACGTTAGCTAACATATAACATCACAGCATTTATGTTTTCAACGCCGTAGTCGCTTCCATATGAAACTATTGACAATTTATCTTGAAATATATAGTTTTTAGTCATGTAATTATTTCAAAAAGATCTAAAAAAGAGAAACCGACCTTACTACAGGAGTAGAAATCAGTGCAGTATTGGCTGCAGCCATAATCGCACTAGTTAGCTAGTTAGCTTCTTCAGCTAACGTTAGCACGCCAAATTATTAATTATAGCTAGCATTTAGTTAAGACGTCAGACCAAATTGTCTGACAATTATGACTACTGTTATTTCCAAGACCGAGTCTGTTTGTCCAGGCACATATGACTAAACAATGTCTGTCTGTTGCAAATTAGCTACATGCGGATTTGTTTTGCTCTTGACAGGAAGAAATTGAGTAAAGCACTTCCGGGTTCTTCTTCTTCTGGGAGTTTTGGCAGTTTTTACTTCCGGTTTAAAATAAAAACACTGGGGCACATTGCTTCCTTTTTTTTCATCTTTAATTTACAACTTTACATACACCCGTCTACATTTTTACTAACTAAATATAGTACAATGTACAATGAAAAATACATTATAATTGCAGTAAATACAAAACCCATTAACCCATGATAATTTAATTTTTAATTTTAATTAATTTTTCAATTGTGATGGTTTCAATTGTGATGGTAACAATAACAGTATCAATGTGCTACCAATAACTAAAAGTATTTTGAGTGTGAAACAAAATAATAATAATATCTTTAATAATAAAATTAAATTAAAAATATCTAGGACAGGACTTTAAAACCTTTCTCACATTGTTTCTGTCTGGTTATAACTTTTAAATGTTACAAGTAATTCTAGATATGACAATAACAGACCAATTTTGTTTGCTGTCTTTATTTACAAACTTATTGCCAAATAGGCCCTGCATACAAACCTCAGTGTCAACAAGAAAACTGTTTTTATAACCAAAGAAAAAAAAAACATACCAAAAATATAATGTGCTATAAAATCTAAAGCACTATTATTGTCACCGTGACTCTGCGTGTGCCATAATGTGCCTGATCTTGCTTTAGACACGGCCATTTTTTTGTCACACACTTTTGCCAGTATTTCAGGCATCCTTGACAACTGTTGCACGCTCTCCCCCCAACCCTTCATGTCTTTAATTTTTCTTCTCTCTCATTGGCCTGAGGAAGAAGGCCGGCTGGGTGCAGCAGCGGTAGCACAGAGCCTGAGGCACCAGCGTGTACAGGACATTGAGCAGCAAGAAGACAGGCTGGCTGTCAGCAGGCACTCTGTAGGAGAAAGGCGTTCGTGTGTGAAGAGATGCACCAATATGAGAGAACTGGGCCTGCAAATTGAAGCACAGAGAGGAAAATTACAGTGATGATTATAAGCTTCACAGTATATTCACACTAACAGGATTAATGTCTTCTTATATCAATTCCTCATAAAGATTTCACATATTTTTGACAGCAATGCTGTTCACTTTCATCAGGGACAATCGTCAGGTATTTATTTTAGAGTATTGTATTATGAATTTTGAATATAGTCTTACTGGAGTTTGCTATATTTTTTTGAAGATGTACCCTAAAATATCATCACATTATGATGATTAGTGCAATATATACTTTTTAGTTTGCTTGTTTTCAAAGTGTTTTTTTTTTTTTTTTTCGTTTGAGTCCATGTCAGTAAAATATTTACTTAAGAATTATTGTTTCCCTTATTTAAAATGTACCGTGTGATGTAGGTCTTAGGACACGCTTTGAGGAGTTTATACGTCTCTTATACAGACTTCTCTCTGTGTTATTGTATTTTATAAAAGTTAATACAGACAGACAAAGAGGCAGCACCTAAATGAAGTCAGATTAAAAACCGTTTTAGAGTGACTTGTTCCTTTAATGCACTGACGACACATAAACCTTGGACTAATCCTGGCATCGCCACTCATCTAACAGACTCCTGCCAGTCACCTTTTCAAAGAAAGTCGCTGAAAAAAGACACATGGCATGTTTCATAGCAACAAAAGCTGCCGGAGTATCAGCCCTCCTATTTATAGGCGGGCCGAACAGCTGACTTATAAGTGAATACCATCAATAGCACCATTCCTCCTGGTCTGAAGTCAGCTCCTGCCCTTTTCCCGCCGATGAGTGACGCGCCAGCTTGCAGTTCAAACACAACAGCCGCTTTGTATGGCGGAGATGCGAACAGAGAACTGGCTGCACATGCCGCTTCTGTCTTCAGGTGTAAATAAATCATGCATTTTCTGTTGTTTCACACTAGATGTGCTCTTGTGGAGCCACTTAGGTTTGGCAGCACTGAGGAGTAAACCATGAACTGAAGAGTAAACCAAGAGTAACCATTTCAGAGAAGAAGCTAGATGCTCACTCTCACTTAACATTAGCTAATGTACTTGGAGCCATGATGAAAACAAACAATATCCAGAAGAAATTTTTAACATCCACAGAAGCTGTCTCATACAACCCAAAGGTGACGCCCACAGTGGTGTGTTTATTTATTAAGCCTGTTTGGATGTGCAGGATGTTGAGCAATAAACACCCTAGAGAGGAATGCCTAGCAAGCACGTACCTGCGCCAGTGCTCCAGAGTGTACAAGAGTCAGGTCTGGCATCCACTCACATCCTGGTACCAAGAGCCCATAGAGAGTGATGACGTAATATGGTCCAGAGTACAGCATGCTCACAAGCATCTGCACGACATGGAAACAGTGTTTAGAAAGAAAGTGTTAGGAAGAAAACCTCAGCGGGTTTAACGTCACAGAGTTACCTGCACTTTAGGATAAGCTGAAGGGTCCTTCAGGTAAGGCTCATACTGCTGCGTGTAGTCTTTACACCATTTGCTGGAACAGTCCAGAACAACCTCAAACACAAAACGGTTTGAAACAGAGAGGCCCTCTACATTAAGAAATGTTTCCACCACTGTGTGCGCACCAGACAGATGATCATCTTAGGGTTTCTTACCAGGCCTCTGAAGACACAGAAAGCCAGTGCTGGGAAGAGGTAGATGATGAACAGCAGGTCCAGACGTCTGTGGAGCAAACCTGTCCTCTGATCATCCTGAGTGTTCTGACAAAGCAACAATAACATTTTGAGCCGACGCATGTGTCACCCCATTGTTTTTGTGCACATGGAGTTCATTAGGTACACTAGTGAAAACAAATGCATTGTAATATAATAGTCCTGCATTAAATCTAAGCAGCTGGGATAGGCTCCAGCAGACCCCCGCGACCCTTAACAGGACTTAGTGGGTATAGAAAATGAATGAATGAATGAATAAATCTAAGCTTCATGAAAGTTATGGTATTTAGGTTATGGCTTATAAGATAAGAAAAGATAAAACGACATCCTCCAAAATGGTCATATGAATTACCGCCTTTCCTACGCTGGTTCAAAATAAAATGAACAGTCATGAAAATAAGATTTAGTGGAGGACAGTGTACCTAATACCTAATGGAAAGTGAGTCAATGCTATGGGAACACATCATTTATAGCTAACGCTAGCTAGCTCTCGGTTTAAAAACAACCCATTAACCCTTAATTTATTATTAAAAATTACCCAGATGCTCATGCAGGACCTCTGGTCAGTTCAGTCTAGATTATTCTGCTAGAATCTTTTTCATTTTGCAAAATTATCAGCAGATGAATTGTTTCATTAATGGCAAAATCATTTTTACTTTTACTTAAGCACATTTCAGAGCCTGTACTTTCTTACTTTTACCTAAGTAAAGGAGCTGAATCAGTACTTTTACTTTTACCAGAGTATTATTTTACACAAGCATCCGTACTTTTTCTTACAGAAAATGAAAACTTTTGTGACCTTTTGCCACCTCTGTGAGGCTCGAATTATCAAATCATGTCAGCATTATTTTAGAATTATCTTGACTCATCCCAACAGCAGTCAGCTTTGACACTGACGACTCCAGCTTCTTACTGTTGGCTGAACGTCCCGTGTGAAGGGTTGACTGAAGACGCGGAAGCAAGCCCACACAGACACTGCGATGTACAGCACGTGGAGGACGAAGAGAGGACCAGCTTGAGTCCCATATTTTCCTGGTAAAAGGCAGAACGAAATGTTACGTAGCTGTGGGAAACAAACGGGGCTATACGGCGAAAGCGGCCGCGTGTGAACTCACTTCCACTGTAAACAAAAAAAGCTCTTAATGGAACCAAGTGTTTTTAGGGGGGGTGACACGGGCTGATGCACACCATCTAACGGCATCCCATTATTTTTAGTGTACTTACCCACAGCATTTCCAAGAATGTAGACTATGGAACGCATGAGAAAAGATCCCACCCAGTAGAGTCCAATTGCTCGGTAACTGTCCCTGTGCACACGTAACACTATTACTGTCACAGCCAGACGAACATATTATACTTCCAAAGACAAAAAGACGATAGATAGATAGATAGATAGACAGATAGATAGATAGATAGATAGATAGATAGATAGATAGTGTGTTGTGTACTCGTGGCTCTTACCCCCAAGTAATTGCAGCAATCATGAGCAGATACATGAGATAGTGCACACAGCCATCCCAATAGGAGATCATGTGCCCGTGTGCTGTATTAATGTGTTTATCTGCCTGAAACACGGGGTAAATGTGTCAATAAAAGTAAGTGGGAGGGCAAAACAGAAAAAGATGAAAAGAAAGGTCATGCACAAACTGAACACGAAGCACAAGACTTGCCTCTTTGATGTAAAACGTCACAAATCCATCTATGATGTTGTCTTGCTCCAGCCCGATGATCAGATTCATCACGCTGAGGAATGCATACACTGCATACACTGGACAGGTGCACACATTTAATGTAACGTAGTTTTACTGAGGAGCCATGCAAACATTACTTGTTGTGTATACTGTTTCAAAATAAAATCAACAGTCATGAAGATAAGATTTAGTGGAGGAAGACAGTGTACATAATACTTAATGGCAAATTATACTTTTTATATATCCGTACAAAACCAGATACATACGCGTACTTACTGGATTTTGTTGTTTTTCTCCAGACAATGACAATAAAGCTCATTATTATTATTATTATTATTATTAAACTTCTTATTCTAACTTGCCAGCTTATTAGGCACACTAACGAAAAGCATTTAACTTAAAAGTCCTGCACTAACCCCCAATCAGCAACTCTCAGTTGTAATAAATGAATGCTGAATACCAAATGAAGCTAATATTTAATGCAGGACATTAATATGCACTCTTTTTCACTAGTGCACCTATTGTTTTGGCAAATTTGTGCACAGTAACCTCCAGATATCTCTATTTTTATTAAGAACTTTGTTAAAAACTTTACAGCTCTTAGTTCATAGTTTTCTCTCTTGGGTTTGATCACAACAGGAAACGTGCACTTGAGGATTCATACCGTAGAAAAGAGGATCTACTGGAACCTTCCTCTTGAGCATAAACCGAGCTGAAATGGCCAGGATGAGGACTGTTGTGCAGCCAGCGAAGAAGAAAGCTTCAACACTAAATGCAGAGTGAACAAAAATACACATCTTATTAATTCTATTAGTTTTCAAATGATGCTCACTCGCTCAACAGTTCTCCGTGTTTATTAAAAGATGCAACCAAAATATTTACTCACCTGTTGCTGTATACGAGGGAATTGAATAAATAGCAGATGGGGATGGACGTCAAGGAGAGCACAAACACTCCTGTCCCTGCAGACGCGCTCATTGCGGACCGGGTTTGAGCGATTTATCTTGAGAGAGAATTGATTGTTTAAAATATACCTGCCGCAAAAATGGTCATTTTCAGTCAAGAAAATGTTTGGGAGGTAACAATGTGTCTGAGAAAGTAACTGAACATGCTGCAAACTTGCAAATCGGGTCTTGCATGCTCTGTCTTGCCCGTCTGGTCTCTCTCTCTCGCTCTCTCTCTCTCTCTCTCTCTCTCCCGTCAACTCACCCTCTCTATCTGTCTCTCTGCACAAACACACACATGCACAGAGCGAGCTGTTCATACACACTGTGGGGTATGATGATGTTATGTCACTGCTTTACCCAACAGGCAGGCGGGATTAAAAGGCTTGGCTGATTTATAATTAGCTGTTTTGTTTATCATCTGTAAATAGGCTGTGCAGGTTTGTTTATGCTGCTGTAGTCAAAGTGTAAACACTGACAACCAGCGGTCAAGTGGAGGATTTCAAGCAGAGGGAAGGATAATCGTTTTCAAGCAGCACAGGCAAATACGATACATAGCAATTAATTACAGGAATAAATTCAGGTGTCATGATTTCACGTTTATATAAGTAAGATGCATTTATAATTATAACGTACTTGTTTATAATGTGTGAATAAATGGGTGAAAGTCATTTAAATATGTTTTTTTTGTTTTATTAAAATAATAATAATAATAATAATAATAATTGTGGTATATATATATATATATATTATTTTTTTTTTTTAATTTAATACTGTTTTTTATTCTGCGTGTTTGTATTTGTTGTTTTGAACAATAAAGTTTAAAGAGGTAAAAAAAAAAAACGTGTTTTGACGGAAGTGCGTCACGTCATTTCCGGGGAAACGCAAGCGAAGCTAGCTAGTGGATGGCTAAACCTTAGTGATGGCGTCCGCAGCGATGGATACGACGTAAATAAACAACAACAGAGGTGCATGTCTTTGTGTCATTGACGGGTCGTAGAGGTAGAGTAAACAAGACTGAAGTGTCTGCGGTTATGGCGACCGGGAATGGCGGCGGCGGCGGCGGCGGGTTGGCGTCAAACCATGACGGTCAGGAAGCACCGTCCAACTCGGCTCAGTGTGGAGCCGCAGCAGCGCTCGCCAACGTTCCAGCGTCCGGTTCTGCCCCGTCCGCCTCTCCGCCTGTCCTCGGCCTTCACCGGGAGCCCATGTACAACTGGCAGGCGACGAAGAGCTCCCTGAAGGAGCGTTTCGCCTTCCTCTTCAACAACGAGTTGCTTAGCGACGTCAGGTTCATAGTGGGGAAAGGCAGACAGGCCCAGAGGATACCGGCCCACAAATTCGTCCTGGCCGCTGGAAGTGCCGTCTTTGATGCTATGTTCAACGGAGGCATGGCCACGACCTCGACTGAAATAGAGCTGCCAGATGTGGAACCGGCTGCCTTCCTCGCCCTGCTCAGGTAGGACAGCGTGTCCCCGTGCTCTGACTAAATCCAAACACAGCTGTTTAAGGAGCTGAACCTCCACCAACCCTCAGCATCAGGACAGTGGCTACATCTAGACTTTCAGATACCAAATAATCAGACACATACCTGACAAAACATTAGGTACACTAGTGTAAACAAATGCATGCTAATAAAACAGTCCTGCCCTTCTGTATAACCATTTTGGAGGATATAGTTTGTGGTGCTGTTTAAAAGTGGATTGAATTAAACACCAAAGTATTTCTGTTATTTAGCCTCACTTTAATGGGGTTGTCAGAATAATAGGAACAACACAATACCATTAAGTTCTAATTCAAGTCCCTAAGGGGAAGTCCCTAATTTCCCCACGGGGATGAATAAAGTCCTGTCTTATCTTATCTTATCTTCAAATGCTCCAAATCACTTCCTCCTTAAGGAAAATAATCATCAACTGTCTGATATTTTAAGCAAATTATGAATCCCATAACCTGGCAAAGCTGATTGTCTTTACGTTTTGGACAATTTGTGACACAAAGCATCGCAAACTAAAAAACAAAGGGAGCTAAAATGTTGTCGGTGATGAAAGAATGAATCACAACCACCTCTGGCTAAACTCTTCACAATATACATATTTACTGTAGATAACAACATTAATGCCTGGCCATTGTTCCGTTGCTTGTTTCCTCTCTGCAGGTTCCTGTATTCTGACGAGGTCCACATCGGTCCGGAGACTGTGATGACGACTCTGTACACAGCCAAGAAGTACGCCGTCCCGGCTTTGGAAAGTCACTGTGTCGAGTTCCTCACCAAACACCTCAGAGCCGACAACGCTTTCATGCTCCTCACTCAGGTTAACGTCTCAACTGTGCAGAACGTAGCTGACGCTAAACAGTGTCTGTTAAATGTCACAAAATTAATTTTCACTGACAGTACCATGGCCAGATTCACTAGGTCTGCTTTCTTCCAGGCCAAATGTCTTTGCAAAACAGTAGGAACAGAAGCATGGTCTGATTCTTAATCATATTGTCTGGGCTAGTACATATGAAGTAAGGTAATGCCAGTTTAGCGTTGCTCTTTCCATCTGCAGGATGTTCTGACAGCTGCCCTCTCGCTGGAGGATGAATCCATTTTTCTTTATTTGCCTCCGAGTCGACCGTCTCCCAGCCATCGATGGTTGGATTTTTATAACATTAGCTGTTCTATTTTTGGTTTATGATGCCATTTGTTTGGGTTCGGCATTTTGTTCTGCTGTTGGCTGCTTTACCTTCTGGCACAAAATAAACCTCAAACACTTCTTCTTCTTTTTTTTTCCTTGTCCATCAGAGCAACACAAAGAGCACCTAAATCAAGCCAGAGAAAATAAAAGACACTTCCCAATAAGCCTTTTAATTATTGGCTGTGTGCACGTCTTTACTTTATGTCATTCGATTAACACTTTATTTAATTTAAGTATATTTTGAGTTAAATGTAGGGGTTTTCAGTTTAACTTATGCAGCAGTACGTGTTATGGGATGTATTAAACTATTAAAGGCTGTTTTTGCATCCTTTTTTAAAAGTGCATTAATCCTCCTTTGGTGCATGTAAGATAAATAATCAGAATCCACCATAAGATACTTAAATGGCTTCTTTTATTGCAGGCAAGGTTATTCGATGAGCCTCAGCTTGCAAGTCTCTGCTTGGACACCATAGACAAAAGTACTGCAGACGCAATAAACGCAGAGGGCTTTACAGATATTGACCTCGGTATGTGATTTTCCTTAACACCATAATTTTCCTTTCTGCAGCTAGTTTGAATGAGAAATGATTTTTATTTTGTTTTGTGTGTGTGTGTGTGTGTGTGTGTGTGTGTGTGTGTGTGTAGACACGTTATGTGCAGTGCTAGAAAGAGACACACTCAGCATCAGGGAGAACCGTCTGTTTGGGGCGGTGGTACGCTGGGCCGAGGCCGAGTGTTACAGACAACAGCTTCCCCCGACCTCAGAGAACAAACAGAAGGTTCTGGGGAAGGCACTCCCGCTAATCCGCTTCCCGCTCATGACTGTTGAGGAGTTTGCAGCAGGTAAGTGTATCACAAAAAAAACAACAATTCATGCTGCTGCAACTGTTCTTTTTTTTTTTTTTTTTGTTGTTGTTATCCAACACTGTTCTTACCATTTCAGCCATTTCTAAGCATATTCATCGTGTTCCTGATGTGTCCATACAACTCAAACCACAGAAACCAGTTTGATATTCTTTCTTGTGCAACAGGGCCTGCCCAGTCTGGAATATTGTTCGATCGGGAGGTGGTAAATCTGTTTTTACACTTTACAGTAAACCCCAAACCACGGGTCGACTACATTGACAGGCCTCGCTGCTGCCTCAGGGGGGAGGAGTGCAGCATTAATAGATTCCAGCAGGTTGAGAGTCGATGGGGGTATAGTGGTACCAGCGACAGAATCAGGTGAGATGACATAAACTGATGGTCACTTCCTAAGCTCAACAGTCTGAGTTACAGTTTATTATTCTCATTTTCTTTCTTTCTTTTTTTTTCTCTCCTTAGATTCAATGTAAACAAGAGAATATGCATTGTGGGTTTTGGCTTGTATGGTTCAATACATGGACCCACTGACTATCAGGTCAACATACAGGTAACGTATGGCATTAAGGCAAATATTCTTACACTGGTAGCATCATCAGAGGGTTTGAGATGAGAGATGTCATTGAGTCTTTTTGGTAGGATCATTTTATTTATTTATTTTTTTAATATTAGTACTGACCAGTATAAAAATAAAGGATCATAAACATATTTCTTCAACTCAAACCATCATTTATTTACGTAGCATAGTAAGACAGCAGCACAGTAAAGATGAAGTCAGTGTGTCAATTTTTACTCCAGTGAGGAGGATTTTAAATATTTTTATGGTCTGAGTGATTATTATATGAAAAGCTTGGCCGTTTTATATATTAGGGACAGCCAGAGCAAAGTCTCAACCATCTCAAAACACTGTAGTCTTGAAACAAGCAGCAAATAAATCTAAAACTAGAAAACAGGTTTGTAGTAGCTCAAACTTTGACGTGCTTTCTGTGGAATCCACATTCCCTCATCCTGGGTGTTGTGTAATTTCTCTTCAGGTGAAAGTTTACCCCCTTGAGAAAAGACACTGTTGTGTAAAATCATAGACACGTACCACCCACCTAAACGCTGTCGCTAACCAGGGTCCCCACAACAGTACCCATCCCCATAAAGGAGGCACAAGGGAGACTTACCCAGTATTAGGCAGATGGTTTTAATGTCGCTGCTCTTTTATTTCCTTCAAACACCAAACTCAGCCGCTTATAGCTGTTTTTATTTGTTTTTCAATATCAGGCTCAAATACTCGGTCACAGTTTCTTGATTAGCTGCGTGCCATCAACTCTATACATCTCAGTTTCGTCTCTTGTCGTCCTTCATTTCTCGTCCCCACTTTAGTTTTTATCCTGTCAGATATGCAGAAGAAAAAACTGAAGGGACTGAATGAGGGGATAGTTTCAAATGCAGCACATCTCGCACTCACTGCTTACAATTTGAGTCCATTAACACCAGTTTAATTTAGTCAACTTTAAAAAGAATATGTAATGGATAATAAATAATTTAAGGGACAGAATGATAGAAATGCACCACCAGACAAGTGCTCTGTTTTAACAGTCAAAGCTTGCTATAATTATGAAGACTTTTTCTCCTTTGCACTCATGCTCATTCAGGACAATATTCTGTTCCGCAGATCATAGAGAGCGACAAACGCATTACAGTGGGACAGAACGACACAGGCTTCAGCTGTGACGGCACAGCGACCACGTTCCGGGTGATGTTCAAAGAGCCTGTGGAAATCCTACCCAATGTCAGCTACACTGCATGTGCCACCTTAAAGGTCAGTTTAAAGAAAATGTTCTGAGTTGCACGATCGAATTAATGTTGGACTCGGATTTACTGTGTTTTTAATGTCGCAACGCAGGGCCCAGACTCACACTACGGCACTAAAGGCTTGAAGAAAGTCACCAAGGAATCGGCAACTGGGGCCAAGACGACGTTTTTGTTTTTTAGCTCGCCTGGAAATAACAATGGTACGTCAGTGGAGGACGGGCAGATCCCGGAGATCATCTACTACACCTAAACTTGTCATACAGGTACACTGAAGCAGGGAGACCTCAAGACTGCTGGGAAGACTGGACTGCTAGAGTTGGACGTAGTGCCTCACAATCCTTTGGAATAATGAATGTGTGTTAGAGTGTGTGTGTGTGTGTGTGTGTGTGTGTGTGTGTGTGTGTGTGTGTGTGTATATGCTATAAGTGACTTTCTGCCTATACAATAGAAATGTGGAGTTGTAGGAAAATCACAGCTCTGTCAGACAAAAAAGCTTTTTCAGGCATAAACTGTATCTTCAGTTGTAAATGATCTAAATACTGACATCCTGTCTGTGTGTTACTCTTAAGCTGCCTGCCAGTGCAGGGATTTATCCTGCCTGTCGATCGATGATGCCAATTCATTCTGTTTCGGTTTTTGCCGAAGCATTTATGGAAAGCACGGTATTTGTGTATTTTTCATTGTGCATTGTGTTATCACGTACTTTGATTTTGCGACATATTAAGGCTCCATGTGTATTGTGTAACTTTACCAGTGGTACATGCTGTATTTATGACGTCACATTTGCTTAGCACTCCATTAAAATGTAAAACGAATAAATGTTACAGTTTTTTATGGTGAAATAAATGAAGGAAAAGAGTTTTATTTTTTATAGCTTTTTTAGCAGTAAAATAGGGTAAGACCAAAATTAGACTGTTTCCATTGTTAAACGCCAGATGAATTTAGACTGCAGCTTATATCATTCCTCTTTCTGTCACTAGGTGATGCCAGATACTCAATAAAAACAGACAGCAAACTGGTAGGAAGAGGTTGCTCAAAAGGATAAAAATGGAGAAATGGACCGACCATAATATTAAAACCACTGACACAGGAGAAGTAAATAACATTGACCATCTAGTGACAATACAATGTTCTGCTGGGAAACTTTAGGACCTGGCATTCATTCGTGTGCATGTTACTTAGACACGTACCACCCACCTAGACCAGACCAGGCACCCCCACCCCATAGCAATGACACTCCTTGATGACAGCAGCCATCCCCAGCAGGATGCAGCCTGACACAGGCACACACACAAACACGGTTTAGGAACAACTCAAAAAAACATGAAGAACAGCACAAAGTGTTGACCTGGCCTCCAAATTCACCAGATCCCAAACTGATCAAGTATCTGTGGGATGATCCACAGAGGCCCCTCCCCTCAACCCATAGGACCCAAAGGCCCCCCACTAACAACATGCTTTTGCCAGACACCACAGGACACCCTCATGTCCATTCTCTGATGAGTCACAACTGTTTTGGAGGCACAAAGGAGACCTACACAGTATTAGGAAGGCGGTCATAATGTCATGCCTGATCGGAGTAATGTTCATTTTCTTATTCATGGTTTTAATTACTTATTTTAGTGAGAAAGTTCCTTTGGATGAACATCTTCAATCACAAACAAGTGCACAGTAGTGGAAGCAATGCAGACCCATGCAACAATAAAAAAGCACTAGCAATAAATAAAAGTACAAAAGTCTCATCAACTATTTACTTCAGACAGTAAAAACACTGGTTCTGCAGAAAAAAGGTCCCTTGGCTGGCACATTATTATCTATTATACAAAAGTGTTGATGTAAATGAAGTATTTAACTGGCGTATCAGATCAAGATGAAGGATTTTATTGGCACGTTGCTGCTGAAGATCAAAAGTTTACGATGCCTTAACTCCAGCAAAGAAGCGGATCCCTAAAATAAGACTGAATGCTGTAAAATAACCATCATTGTCATTTTAGTCTCAGTTGTGCCCTCCTTTAAATCACAAGTCTCCAGATTATTTCTGTTCTTATTCTGCCAGTGAAAAGAAATGTGCTGTCAACCGAAGGCTGCGTCTACAGCTCAACGATGAGGAGCTGTTGAATTGCATAATCTGCACATTCATACGAGACGGGCGGTGGAAACGAGGCCACTTTAGACGGTCGTGAGTGGGCTTTGACGAGGAGAGTGATCCACGAAGGCTGTCAGGTGAGTCACAGGGACCTGAGAGCCTCTCCCGCTGACTGCCCACTTTAGAGAGACTTTTTAAAAAAAGAGAGAGAAACAAGAAAATCTGTTTGAGGCAGGCAGGTTTTTTTGTTTTTTTCCACCCACCACTCAAACTGTTCACAAAAACCAGGAGGCCAAACAGTCTACAGGTCGTCCGTACTCACCTGTGTTCAGTCAAAATGCCTTTATCTACAGCGACTATTAAAAGACAAGCTCAACAAAAGCTTCCAGGACATAATGGAATGAAGCCTCCACTGATAAATAGGCAAATACGAAGCTTAAGGGGAATAATTCAAACATGTGGACTGTTTCTCAACAGCTATTAGCTTTACAAATCCATGACAGGGATTTGTGATTTTCAGATGTGTGTGTGTGTGGTTGTGATTCTGCCTGTTGTGTGTGGGCGGGTGGATGGCAGCAGAATGGGCTGTCTTTCTCGGTTTGAGCCGTCTACTCGAACACTGACAGCAGGGGAGAGGATTTATGCCTCTGCTGTTTTTGACAACATGTGACATATGACTGTGCGGCGCCAAAGTGTTTGTGCGGCGCTGAAGCTGATTTGTACGATCATAAGCAAAACAGAAGCAGGGGTTTAATTGGACTCAGTTTCCTCATGAAGATTATTTCTTTGGATAAACTCTGTGTGAGGCATTGTGTAAAAGAAAGCTTGGAACTAAAAGGCTGTTAGTCTGAAATGTTGGTGTTACGGTTTTGTGTCTGATCATATTGTTTGTTGTGCACTGTAAAACTAGACTGGAATCGTATATAGCAATCAGCCACAACATTACACCCAACCGCATAAGGATGTGTAGCTCTCCTTTGTGTCTCAAAATCATTTCGGACTCATCCGACCACCCTGTGGTGTTTGGTACCACTTGGATGTTGGTAGTTGAAGGTCCTATGAGTGGAGGGAAGGAGCCCCTGTGTATCCTTCAGATACGTGATCAGTTTGGAATCCCAGGAGTTTGGAAGCCAGGTCTACACCTCAGGCTGTTTTTCATGTTTTTTTGAACTGATCTTAGGCATTTTTTTTTTTGTATGTGTGTTGGCAGGCTGCGTCGTCCTGCTGGGGACGGCTGCTGCCATCAGGGAGCGTCTGAGCGGCATCCACACGAATGCCAGGACCAAAGGACTCCCAGCAGAATATTGGATAACAAGATGATAACAAGATCAGTGTTGTTCTCTTCTCCTGTCAGTAGTTTTAACATTGTGGCTGATCAGCGGATAAGAAAATCTGACCATCGGTTCACGTAAATGAGCCAGACGTATGTGCAGACTCATGAACTACCCAAAATGCACCGTTTCCAAAAACACAAGCCATAACAAAAAAATAAAAAGATTCATGAAGAAAGTCAGACGGTCCTACATACATGGTAAATCCAAAAAGCGTTTTAAAAGGAAGGCAACTGGACATGTAGAGTTTTCTTGAGAAAACGTTTCGCCACTCATCCGAATAGCTTCTGACCTGGATGACTGAGAACCTTCACAGACATACATACATGGAACTGGAACACTGTTATTAAATAGCATCAGCTGGTCTTGACAACTGAAATAAATTACAGGGACCACAGTATTCATTTTTCAAGTTGGAAAAGTTGATTTGAAGTAATATCAATAAAATTTTCTGGAGCAAAAAAATAAATAAAAAATCAGACAGTCCTAAAACTCCCATCACTGAATTACGGTGGTGATGACAAGGATCAGATCAGAAGTGTAACTACTTCTCTGTGGTTCTTATGGGGCTGGGTGACACGGAGCCAGTATAGTATTAACTTTGCATAGAAACTATTATTCTTTGCACTTAGAAGTATTTTGTATTTTCATGTTTGCAGTTATGGGCAGTGTGGTGGTTAGCACTGATGCCTCAGAGCAAGAATGTTCTGGGATCGAATCCATCGGCCGACATGTTCTCCCTGTGTCTGTGTGGGTTCTCTCTGGGTACTCCTGCCTATACTCCCACCATCCGAAGACATGCACCTTATGTTAATTGGTGATTCTAAATTGGCTGTAAGTGTGAATGTGAGCGTGAATGGTTGTCTGTCTCTCTGTGTTAGCCATGGGATGGACTGGCAACCTGTCCAGGGTGTACCCCACTTCTCGCCCGATGACAGCTGGGATAGGCACCAACCCCCCGCCCGCTCCCCGCGACCCTTCACAGGACAAGCGGTTACAGAAAATGAATGAATGTTTGCAATTATGCCTTGTTTATGTAAGCATGACTTGTGTTTTTGTAATAACCACCTTGCCAGTAGACATCATGCCAGTGGAATTGCAATGAGACAAAGTGATGCACGTCATTGACCAATGCCCAGTTTTTATTTAAACAACCAAAGCGTGTGTTACCTCCTGTTAGTCGGGCTGGTTTGTTTCCATTACCTAACTCTTCTGTCATTTCACACCTCGCCACTCCCGCCTGCCTCCGCTTTCCTCCTAGTATAGTCACATGACCTGCCCTTCCTCTCCACTCACCTGTTTCCCTGATCAACCGCATCCAAAATTTCCCCAGCCTGTATTTCCTGTATTGGCCTTTAGAAGCTTCTGTTATAGGTTTCCAGTTCTGTTAGTCTGTTAGCCTGAGGGCCTTCTCCCCTCTGCTTTGACTTTCTGTCTAGTTCTGTAACATACCATTTGGCTCCCCAGTTTTTGGTGCTTCTGGGTCTTCTCAATCTGAATTGAGACAGTCACCTAGGGTGCAACTTAATGGCAAACACTTCAGGCAGTCAGACATTTGGGCGGCACTCTACTCACGTCAAGCCAGTTTTGGTTTTCAAAATTCAGGCGGCGTCACCTTGGCACCGCATCGCTTGAGGCCATTTCATCAGACGTCATGCAGCAACTTTAAAAACTTGAAGTACACTCCAGGTTTCATTCCATCCTTTTCCATGATGTGTATTCTTCTGTGCAGTCTGATGAATTGAAAGAACACTTAAGGCATTTGTCACATCCTTTTAGGCATTTTTTTTCTTTTTCTGAAAGCTGAATCGGGTGAGCCTAACACTGCTCAGCCAACCCTGCAGTTTACCAACAGGAATCGTCTTAGCACTTTATTTAAATATTATGTACAGCAAGTTCTTATGACACATCCTCGGTGGATGAAAACGTTCATACAGAATGTTCTGATGTGAGATCCAGCTCTGGGTGTGTGTCCAGGCCACTTCACAACAACACAAACCTGCAGGGATGAAAGAGAGAAAGAGAGAAAGAGAGAGAGAGAGAAAGAGAGAGAGCATTCGGGTGTCCCTGCTCGTCCAGCTGGTGGGAGTTATGTAATCTGTATTCCAATGATGTAAGACAGCTGGGTAATTAATTACCATGTACATGTGTATAGACTGTGTGGTTAGCACCCACTGAACACACACACACACACACTCACACCCCGCAGCCTTAGAATCACTGGGTGTTGATCTTTGTTCATGTCGGCTGAAGCTGCTAATTTGCAACTTCTCTCACTTTGTCGTACAGAGGAGGAAAGAGAAAAGAAGGCCAGTGATTTTCTCTCTGAATAAAGTTTTCCAGGAGTCTGCGGTTTTTGGTGCCAATAGAGAACATTTGAGCATGTGATTTACTTCGTGTATCCTAACAGAAATACACGATATTAATCTTGAATATGACTTTATTAGTAGACTTTAGAATAGACCTAAAGATAGGTTAATCGAAACTCCTTTTGCTTTTGAAATCAATTATTCATTCATTCATTCATCTTCTGCAACCGCTTGTTCCTGTTAAGGGTCGCGGGGTCTGCTGGAGCCTATCCCAGCTGTCATCGGGCGAGAGGCGGTGGTACACCCTGGACAGGTCTCCAGTCTATCACAGGGCTAACACAGAGAGACAGACAACCATTCACACTCACATTCACACCTATGGCCAATTTAGAATCACCAATTAACCTAACGAGCATGTCTTTGGACGGTGGCAGACACAGGGAGAACATGCAAACTCCACACAGAAAGGCCCAGTCGGCCATTTTTAGGGTTCTTTTTCATAAATTGTTTTAATTCATTTTGTTGCAACAGCTATTTTGAATACTGTATTGTGATGGTGCGAGCGTGAGCCAGCATGTACAAAACCAAGACCCTGAAGCTGAAGCAGCTAAGTTGAATTCAGTGATTATTGTATTGTATTAGTTTCACTGAAATGAAATGTACAGTAAAAATGTCCTCTTTGGTTTCATTTGGCTCCTATTCATTGGATTGTTGGAGCATGTGGTAAAGACCCAATCAAAAAACCTGGTTTCACACAAAGGAGTAGTTGTTCTAATTGAACATAATCTATGCCCGTGACCTTTGAGTGTGACTTCCATTAATATTCAGAGATGCAAATTTTCAGCAGTGGATCGATGAGGTGCTCTGCAGGGGGCTGATGTTCGTCATCCTGGAGTCTAATTGCAGACTCAAACAGAGGGCAGGCTGTCGAAACAAAAAAAAAATAATAATAATAAAACATTTCACACAAGCAGTGAATTCAAGCACGTCCTTCCTTTGATAAAAAGAAAATGTCTGACATGTTTCCTTTTCGAGAGAGATTCCTCGTGAAACAGCATATTTTCTCTGCTGCAAAGATTCTCTGTGTTGTCCAAGCCAGGAGACGGACTGAACTATGTGTATAATGTTGCTGAAGATGGCTCAGGTGATTGGAGCTTGGCACTCAGGAATTTCTCTGCTGTAGACATCAGCCAGACAACACGTGGAGAACTATTTCTGACAGTGCTAATGAAAGTACTACTGCGCTTTAAGTCAAAAATTCAGGCACCTATATATTATTTATGATAGAAATTGAAATATTGTGTATTTTACATTAAAATAATGAAATGAACGAGTTTCGCAGCAGATAATGCGTTATTTAGACGCTGCATTGTGGTGCCCCAGTCACTCCCACTATATGGATATACGCCGATCTAAATATCTGATGAATGACTCCAAATAACACCAAAGTTATATTGGTGAGTAAACGATCGTATTTTATGCCAGAAATAATGTCCAGGTTGTAAAAAACAGTAGTTCCCCTTTAAATGCGTCAGGTTTAATAACGTATAAGTGCATTTTATTGTAAAGAATTCTTCACCTCTACATTTTATCGGTACTTTTATTCCAGTAAATGATTTGAAAATGTTTTCTACTACTGTGATCATTCCTCTCAAGGCGGCCTGCGTGTCTCAGCAGACGTACTACCAGATATAATCAGACTAACAAGCTCCCCTCAGAGTCCACTGTCTTTACATAAGTGACCTGAGCAGCTGCGTGATTAACACAGCAGAGCGTGCAGTTGGACGAGCAAGATGTCATTGAACCTGATCTGCAGAAGCCAATTTTTAAATTCCTAATGAAGTGCATGTGCTTGATTATGATCTGCACATGTGTGTTCGCGTGACAAGGCGCAATTGTGTACAGACCCACATATACCTAACAAAAGCTGAGGGCACATATTTGAACAAAAAAAGAGCAGAGCAAGAGTGCCACGGCGTGCACACGCGTCACACGATACATGAACACTCTACACTGTCTGCTCGGGGGCTGGCTGGCTGGCCTGGGCCAACCTTAGCCCCCTGCGCTCTCCAACACCAGATGTAGGTCGCCGAGTGCTGCAGGGGCTGGGGGATGCGATGTCTGTGTGTTGTTGGGGAGGCTGTAGTGTATAGTGCGCGCACATGTCCGTGTGTGTTCACTGAGAAGGGGAGAGGGGAGGGAGGGGGATGATTGTAGTGGATGAGTTCATCATCAAGGACATGGCCCCCAGCACACTGTCTCCATTGCTGTCACATTGCATCGTCACAAACAGGGGCACATGAAGCCTGACAGCACGACAGACACAGACCGAGGGTGTACTTTCGCTCTGCGTCTCTATCTTTTGTTTTCCTTCCCTTGTACTCTTCAACCCTCATGATGCAATTCCAGCTTATTAATTAAACTGTAGTAGGCGACGGATGTGATAAAAGGGTGCACTGAAAGGGTTCGTGTGCTCCTCTTCACCAGTATTTGAGTAAATACTCAACTGAAACAATGTTGTGGAGCAGATGTTCTTCTTATTGTTGCAAAAGAAATAATAAATCCAAATGCTTCATGCTCCATTAATGAGATGAGTGCAATGGATGAGTAAGAAACAGTCAGCGCTCTGTGGCACCCAAAGCTGACCTCCGGGTAAGTCTTTGTAGCGGTGTGAGCTGTAAATAGAGTCTAAATATTGAGGTTTTCAGTGAGATCTCAAGGCATTTCTCTTCAACAGAGTTAGTTGTTTTGATGTTAAGCATTAATATTAGCCCTGTATCATAAAAACCAAAGCAGTCTGTTCATACTAAATAAAAACAAAAAGTGACAAAAGAGAAATTTCACAGCCCGTCTTCAACAGCTCTGGGACGACATATGGCTGCGTTTGTTCTGAGCTAAACGCTAAAATCAGCAGGCAAACATGCTCACATTAACATTGTTAGCATGCTGACTTTTAGCAGATGTTAGTTTCACGTTTATCATCCTTTGAATCCGTGTGATTACATTTTTTAATTAGCACTAAACAGCAGAGATGGGATATTTAAGTTGTTATTTGGAACACGAATGGGTTTTGCTCATTTTAGGTCAATCCATCGAACACATTTGACTCTCAACAAACTGCAACTTTTGTGTGTATGTAACTAATATTGTGTAGATCTCCAAAACAGTTGTGACTCATCAGAGAATGGACATGGGCCTTCTGAGGGTGTCCTGTGGCAACAGAATGTTGTTAGTGGGGGGCTTTGGGTTCTGTGGGTTAAAGACAGGAGCCTCTGTGGATCATCCCACAGATACGTGATCAGTTTGGGATCTAGTGAATTTGGAGGCCAGGTCAACACCTTGTGCTGTTCTTCATGTTTTTTTTTTCAGTTATTCCTAAATCGTGTTTGTGTGTGTGTCTGTGTCAGGCTGCATCCTGCTGGGGATGGCTGCTGCCATCAAGGAGTGTCATTGCTATGGGGTCGGGGTGTCTGGTCTGGCCTACGTGGGTGCTACATGTCTAAGTAACGTCCACACGAATGTCAGGTCCAAAAGTTTCCCAGCAGAACATTGTATTCTCACAAGATGGTCAATGTTATTCACTTCTCCTGTCAGTGGTTTTAATGTTGTGGCTGATCGGTGTACACAAAATTCATGAATTTGTCAATTATTAATCTATAAATTATTTTTTCCCTCCTTTTCATTCATACCATGCTTCCAGCCCCATTGGCGTTGTGTCATCCCACACATACATTTGTTGTGTGCATGTGTGTTTCCTGTCACCAAAAGAGAATAAAAGTCAAACTAATGGTAGTGGAGGAAAGGTCAGGGCGACCACCAGTGTCTGCAGGCTTCATCCTCTGAGGACCATGGCCGTCTGAAGAAAATGACACGTTGTTGTTGAGATGTTTCAGTATATTTCCTTAAGAAGTATGAGTTTAGCTCACCCTTCCAGGAGCAGCTTTACATGTTGGGAAATGAACTTATTCAGGACATACTGAGCATCCACTGAACAAGTGAAACCCCTTAAACTTGGGTTTTTACAGCTCAGTTTTAGTTTGTAAATGATATAGAACATACTAGAGCAATTATTGTAAAGCTCTCATAACTCTTGACGAAAAAGCAATTGTGTATATACTGTAACTGTATATTGTTTTTTCTTTCATAAACACTCTTTTCGTTTCACAAAGTCCAAGTGACACATCTGGATACTGCTCTGCAAATAAATCCCTGTTCTACTTTCCCCCTCTCTGTCCAGCTCATCGCTGCCCTGTGAAGACGCAGCAGTCTAGCAGGGAAGATTCTCTAATTTAAACTGATTACAGTGGCGGTGGCAGCATTCGCCTCTGTGCGCCGCTTTCAACACATCCCCCACGCACACACACAGTTTCACCCTAACCTCCCTCCTTCCTCCCTCCCTGATCATCACAGCTGATTGCGCTGCTGAAGTCCAAAACGTACTGTTAACCCTGTCTTCACCGCGGCCAGAAATAGAAACCACATAATAGCATTCATGCAGCGATGAAACAATGCTGAGGTTTTCTGCTTGTGTTGTGGATCAGCAGAGAGGGCCAGTGTGTCCAAAGTTACTATTTGTCCCTCAATTGAGATCTGCTGTAAATGGAGTGAGAAACACGGGCACTGGCGTCTTTAGGCAATGAGCTGTGTATGCCATAGCCAATGATGCGTGTAGCAGTAATGTATTAATAATGCACATAAATATTTTAGTTGCTTTTCACATTGTGAACTATTGGTGTTAGGATTTTCCTGAGCTGTTTACTGTGACTGCTGCTTTCCCTCCAGATAAAGTACAGTTGTTTGCGCCATCTGGTTTAATTTTGTCATCCACAACACAACATTAGGGGCATCTGGTGAAATTTGGCTTCAGTGGGTTCTTGATTTTGGAGCCTTCAGGGAAAAGCGTACATATTATAGGAAATATTTTTTTGATCCACACGTAAAATATTCAGGAGACGATGCTGTCATAGTGAATATCTGTTCCTACTGATCTAAATGTGTTTCATAAATAAGGTGACTTAAATGTGGGTCAAACCCCATGGTGCCATCTCAACGGTGGTTTCACAGCCCCAGAAATTCAAATTACCTGGGGCCTACTGGTCGTCTTGTACTCTCTGAACCATCACTTTTAGCACACATGAACATTTTAACACATTTAATCAAAAAGCGTTGTCTAAAGGAATTTAAGTTGCACTGTAACTGCTGGATTTTGAGGAGTTTTGTAGCTGGGCACAGCTTATTAAATGTTAAATCTGAAATGCAAAGAACCAGTTCCAAACAGCTGAAATCAGCTTACAAAACTGGCTCGCAGACAGCTTAATATGAGAGCCCTGCAGGAATGCCCACATAAAAATGTGCGGTTTCTCAACTTCTTAATTTTTAATGCCCTAAAATCACTGTGTGTACTTGCAACCCCATGTCACATGTTAAGCCATTCTATAAATATTAGTTGTATGATTTTTCCTTTTATTTCAGTTTAACAATTTTATGCATTTTAACTCTTTTGAACAATATTTAATTCTAATGTCCCACAAAATGTGAGAGCACCATTTCCCATGTTTCTTTCCTTTCTCAAAAGGATTGCGTATAAGGGAGCCATCCAGGACTGCTCATTCATTCATTCATTCATTCATCTTCTGTAACCGCTTAGTCCTGTTAAGGGTCGCGGGGACTGCTGGAGCCTATCCCAGCTGTCATCAGAGGCGGGGTACAGTCTCCAGTCTATTGCAGGGCTAACAGAGAGACAGACAACCATTCACACTCACATTCACACCTACGGTCAATTTAGAATCACCAATTAACCTAATGAGCATGTCTTTGGACGGTGGGAGGAAGCTGGAGTACCCAGAGAGAACCCACGCAGACACAGGGAGAACATGCAAACTCCACACAGAAAGGCCCAGTCGGCCCATGGATTCGAACCCCGGACCTTTTCGCTGTGAGGTATCAGTGCTAACCCAGGACTGCTGCTCCTTTATACTGAATGACACAAAATGAGCACTGTCCCCGCCTAGTTCAAAGTCTTATGGGTAAATTCCTGTTTTTGTTTTCAGTAATGATGGTTCTTCTCCATCCATTTGCCAAGTACCTGTAAGACAGGCAGGGAAGTCACAGCCCTCTCCCAGAAAGGGGCAGCAGTAGCTCACCTCATTTAAAGCTACAGATACTGAAATGGCTCGTTTAGAACAGGGCTAAAACCAGGGTGATACCGGTTTCTACTTTGTAAAACTATATATTAAATATATAACCTTCTTCATACAGTGTAACACAAGGACAGTGATTCTGCGGCACTAAAACCCGAATGAATAATAAGGTAAACACTGCCTTTCATAACATACTGTAGACAAAGAAACTGTACTAATAAGGGTTGCTGGACCCATAAGACTAACACCTGATCCCCCTAATAAAGTCAACATTCACCAAAATTGATACAGTATTTTAGACTGACATATCGATACAGGACACCTTAATTATTGTTCAATTTAAATATCAAACCAGAACCAACTAATTAAGAAAATACATGTTTATTGACAGAAGTTTAGCTCATAAGTTGAAGTACTTACAGAACTGTTTAACCCAGAAAAATGCAGCTGCATTACAAATAGATTTCCCCTGGAAATTCAGATTCATTCTTTGTTACGACACTGAACTGTAGAATATTAATAATATTGTATACAAAAATTTACTTAACACAAAACAATTACGAGATTTTGTCTTTTGCAGTGACAGTTCCAGCAGTGACGGATGCATTATAACAAGGAAATGTAATATAATCAAAGGTCTGAGCAATGTGAGGAAATACTGTACGGGAAAAAGATTACTGTGCTTAAGTATGAGCAAATGCCATTGTCCACCCGTTTTTTTTTTATTATTATTTATTTATTTATTTATTCTGACTGTAAAACTTGACATATTGCTCAGCTTTTACTTACAAGACTGTGAGAATTACAAAAAACACCAAGTGCACTCTGCCACATATGGTATTGCCATGAGTAATTGACAGTGAATATTTTAAATACTGACAAATCCTGAGTGATTACAGATCAGTAGCGGTCATAATGTGGCCTCTGATGATGGGAGTTGTACCCCTGGTTGGAGCTTGGAGGCCCAGACTGATAACCGCTTCCATGCCCCCTGTGCCTGTCTCTGTCTCTGTCCCCGTCTCTGTCTCTGTCTCTGTCCTTGTCCCTGTCCCTGTCTCTGTCTCTGTCCCTGTCCCTGTCCCTGTCATGCCAGGATTGCTGCTCACGGTACTCCCCTCTCCAACCCCGGTCTCTTCCCCAACCACGGCCTCCGTGTCCACGACGGTCCTGGTACCTTGATGAAAACATAAATTAACAATCGATAACATATCCCACAACAGGCACTAATGCATGTATTACATGGAACATAGCCCGGAGGCCAGCGCCAACTTCCCCTGACCACAACGATTTGATTGCTCCAGCAAACATCTGCTGTGCCGATCAAATCGTTTGTGCAGGCATTACGTGGCGACTGACAGGAAATTAACAGCGACATAGTTTCTGTCTGTTTAGACTAATTCCAACACAACTCTAAGGTGAAGTCAAATATGTTGTACAGTAACACAATAATGACCTAAATACATAATAATAAACTCCCACTAAGGAACTAAACAGCATACCTCACCTCCCACATGTCTCCAAACTTGATGATTCAATAGTAAAAGGCCAAAATGCTCCTTTAACTCTATTAGTGTCTAAACTATTATGAAACCACACCACTATTATCATGCCTTTTCTCTATAAACACAGAAACATAATCACATTCTATAACCATGAAAATGTATGCAAATTCCAGATTCAGTTGAGTAGTTGTTATGACCCAGTTTAATATATACTTATATTTTATGCTACCTGTTATCCCTGCCTCTCTGGTTCCCTCCTCCACGACCCCTCCAGTCCTCGACGACGGGTGGGGGGTCAGCTGGACGGTTCACGTACTGCTGGTATTCATGATCCTCCGACGAAAATCTGTTGGCAAACAGTTCCTCGTAGCTCTGTTGTTTTTCCGCAGTCTCGGTCATCCTGTGAGCAAAGGAGAAAACTCACGTAAGAGTTACAAGTTAAAGCGTTAAAGCAGAAAAGCTGCTAACACGACTTCACGGGTTTCAAATGCATTGACTGTACTTGTTTTTGCTAAGCTGCCAGACAACATTTTCCCCATGCGTGCTAATAAAAGCGGAACCAATTTAGATGCGATATGTCTTATTATCAAACGACAGAAACGACATATAAATAAAAGTAAAACAAAACATTTACTACATTGTCCTTAGAAAACACACCTTAATTGCGAATGACTGTCGTTAGCTTTGGCTACACATTAACAACCGCTACCACGAAAACCACTGGTTCAATTACTCCAGTATTAGTACGTCGCTGAAATGCGTCCCCCGGAAAGAACGAGTATCATTGTTTGGTTCCGGGAGCGCGCGCACCTGCTGTTGATTGACGGCTGTTACCTGGCAGTTGGGAAAAAAAGGACCACCGACCAACATCAGACCGAGGCTTGTTTAAAGGCTTTGAGATTTGTTAATTGATAGCAACTTCTAAACTGAATTATAGAATATGTATTTTGAGCGTTAAGATGCAAATGTGTGGCAAAGCTTATAACAGTTTTTTATAACATTTTTTTTCGTTTAATTCCGAAGAAAGTGTGCAACTGCTGGGGGAGCCAACAAAACATGTAAGTGGACCTGATTCTTGTTTAAAACACGTCGACGTCGCTGTTTTTATTTATCTTCTGTTTAATTATATTGCGGTTTTAGATCACAGTTTAGGGTGTAAAAGTCCGACTAAAACCGCAGATACCACAGGTTTAAAAAAAAAAAAAAAAAAAGAGTGGGTGGCTCTGGAAAGAAGCAGGTGGACGCCGCTCCGTGTCGCTGCTGCCGCCGCCGCCGCTGCCGCTGCCCTTCACACGAAACGCAATCCCGTTGGGGAGGAAGAAACTCCGCTCAGAGAGCAAGCAGGGAAAACGCAAACATCAACTTAATTCATTATAGCGCCGATTGTTTGACGACGGTGAGCAATACGTGATTCACGACTCGGGTTTGGAGTGTCGCCCACGCGAGGAGGAGAAACAAACGAGGGGAGCGGAAAAACTTCCCGAATTGAACGGGCTTCTGTGAGACTGAGCTTGACAACCCGGTGAATCGAGTTTGGCGAAGAAGTCCTCTCATATTTCAGTTGTCTCTCAGCGGCGGCGGCGGAGGGGGGACTCTTGTTTCGAAGCTGGCACGAAAACTCTTTGGACCAGTGATCATCTGTGGACTTTGACTCCGCTTTTTAAACAACAACAACAACAAGAACAGCAACCTAATAATTTCATCTCAATCTGCAGCCGATATAATCTACAGCTAAAAAGGAGTTGTTCCTCAAGTCCGCGGCAATGGGGTGAGTAATCCAGAAAGCGCTGCCCTTCAGAGCGCCTCTCATGACACCTGCACTGTTATGTGCGGTGAAAACACGGCAATGAATACCTCTACAGCTGTCTAGTTAACCTGCCCAGCCTCTGAATAATCTTGACTCTTATTATCTCAACCTCTAATTGTATTTGCGTGAGGAACACCCCAATTTACTATATATTTATTTATTTTTTTTGCCAGATTATTTGGCAATTCACGAGGTGACACTGTCGTCTGTGAGCTATTCCTATTTAATGTGTGAAAATGCTTGATGCCTCGTCTCCTATTGTCAATTTATGTTTTATTCATGAGCAGGATTTCACATGGATCCGTGTAATTCCTCCTTGAACGCCCAGTTCTTCCTTATCTGTGTAGGAAATATGGTTTTAAGAGGGCTGTGATATGGAGGTGTCAGAGTCAACACTGCCCACTAATAAGGAGCGGTGGTGCTTCTGGGAGTGCGTGTGTTTGTGTGTATTTGTGTGTGTGTGTTGTCAACTAGGCTGTGGGTTGTGATGTGTACTCCCACAGTAGTTTACAGGGTACAGTACATTATTTTGCCTCCATCGTGGTGTGGTTTGAATGTTGACTGTGGCTCGGTGCCACAATTACGCAATCACCAACTCTCATATATTGCAGTTTCCACCGTCTCGTGTTTGATTGGCTTGTGTTTGACTTAGAATTAATAACAGCTCAGTGTAATTAATTTCCTTCAGAGTCAAATCTGGTTGTCGTTAATGTGTTGATAACATTTTGGGGAGAAGAAATCATTTGTGACATTAGGAAAGCTTGAGTTATATAAAAGAATATAGGACAGTGTTTAAATCATATGGCATCAATGCTGGATTTTTAAGAAAGGTGCCGCAGTGCTTGTTCTCCAGGATATACATTTTTTTGTTTGTTTGTTTGTGTTTTGTTTTGTTTTTTTAAAATGTGAAAGAAACCAGTTGAGCAGTCCTGACTCCTCCGGTGTACTCACTGAGCCGGTTTGTAAGTAGTCAGCAGTGTTGTGTCATGAAACTGGCCCAGTGGACCAGCAGCATGGCAGCCAGGCCGAGGCAGGAGAGGTCACACCTACCGACAGACACACGGCAACAGTTTCCTCTTTCCTCCTCCCCGGTTTCAGTCTGCCAAGCACCGGTATCACTTGACAGCTGAATACTCTTTTTTTTTTTTTTTTTTTTTTGGAGGAAACGAACGGCTCAAAGGAACTTTTTCACCTCCAGCTACTTTTTAAATGTTTTTCATCTTTTTGTTGCGCTCCATCAATCTTCTAAATACGTTTTCAGCAATCATTGAATTGTTTGCTGTGTAAATATGCCAGTCCCTGTCTGGGAATTTAAGATGTCTCAAAACATCTTTCTCCGATGAGCAGTCAAAAACCCAGAGGATTGATAAAACCAACTTTACAGCAGACTTGTCTGAAATGAATTGTTGTTTTTCATTCATTAGGTGTATAAATTAGTATAACAGTATAATAAATGTTTGCAGTAGTGTCCTAAATGTGGTTTAGCTGCACATTTTCCCCAGCCACCATTTTACATCATAAAATTATTCGGTTTCTTATTTCTAACAAAAAATAAAAGCAGGAAGGCCTCATCCACATTTTTATTTATTTATTTATTTTTCCTGAACAACAACCACTTAATATAGTTGCAGATTAGTTAGCGGTAGGGTTGGGTATCGTTTGAATTTGAACGATTCCGATTCCGATTCCTTGTTTCGATTCCGGTTCCTAACGATTCTCGATTCCGATTCTTTTAAGAGGCAGGGTCAAAAAAAAGTTTAGGATATTTTAAATGAGCTAGCTAGCCAACGGAAATAGTCTGACCTTCTACCATCAATTTTAATTCTGTGAACTTTTTCCTTTTTATGAACTCTATACGTGGGCTAATTTGTTAGCTGCCTCAATGTTGGCGCAAGACATATTATTTAATGTATATGTATTGTTTTACTTACCGGATTCGGACTGCATTCTTTATTTCTACTCCATGAATTCGGAGGTGCTTTATCATGTTCGACGTGCACCCTCCTATGCACGAAACAATCTCGTCGCAAATGTTGCATTTTGCCGAGATTTCGTTCTGTTTGGAAAAGCGAAGCCACACTTTCGACCTCCGACGCACGCTATCCACGTTCGACCAT
The DNA here is from genome assembly GCF_963514085.1 of Chelon labrosus. NCBI lineage: Eukaryota > Metazoa > Chordata > Actinopteri > Mugiliformes > Mugilidae > Chelon > Chelon labrosus. Next base: position 8,152,493 of record NC_140339.1, read on the forward strand.
AGACATTCGGTTGAGCCGACACTTCCGGTGGACGCTGCTTCGTTGGTGTTCAGCGGGTTTCTTCTTCCGGTCGACGGACTGGGAATCGAAAACTGGGAATCGAAAATTAAACTTTTGAACGATTCCGGGAAAATCGCAAAGCTAGTCCCGGTTCCAATCGATTCTCGATACTCGATGCCCAAGCCTAGTTATCGGTCTGTCATCTGATTAGTTAATCGTCTCACTTCTAATTATTTTAGCCTCACGTTTGTTAAACCGTTCACAGCAAACAAAAATACAACTCGCTTGAATGCTTAATTGAGCAATATATTATTGTCCTGATTAGACCAGGTAATGATGCAACGTGTCCTGCCCTAAGGGACCAGTCAGTGTAGATAAGACTGAGTCTGTGTGTTGCTGTTGTTTGAGGGAAGTGTTGATCGTTTGTCATGTTTTTTTTTTGTCCAGGATGTAGGTCTCTTTGTCCCTAAAGCTCTTGGCTCCTAAATGGAATTATAGATTAACTAGATGTCACACACACTACCACTCTCTTTGTCGCTTTATTACCGTAGACCTTTGATTGTAGTACCCTCTTGACCTTGAGACAATGATTGATTACCAAAGAGTCATTCCTACATGACTCTTTAAGCACATCCTCTGTGTATTAGTCAAAAATCTAGCCTTGGATGGATGCGACATGCGCAAAAAATCTATACAGTTAGAAATTTCAGTATGTATTTAGGGCGGGTAAATTCAGATGGAAAAGAAAGTGAGTATTTTTAAGTGCTCCTTCTCTTAAATTAGTCAGCACAATGCTCAGATTGCCTGAAAGTACCTTCTTACTGGATAAACGGCCATACAGACAGCAATGCAATCAGCATATTGCTATTTAAAGTAAGCCACGCCGGGAGCAGCCCTAACACAGGGATAGATGCTAATCTCCTGGCTGGCTAGAGAATGACATCTAAAGGCTTAACACTCATTGATTAGGCTCTGTGACGTGTGACGTGGCAGCGGGTCTCTTGCCTGCCCAGACAGGAGCCTAATCGGAGTGTGCGCGTGTGTTCCCCCGAAGGAGGGGTGAGGTGTAGAGGTGTAGTGGGGGAACTGAAGCAGGTCTTACCGTTAAAGAATCATGTGTAAGTGAAGTGGGACAGACTGACGGCGGATTGAACGTCTCCTCACCAGATGGTTGAAGCCTAGGTGGCCATCTGCTGCCATGCTGTGCTTCTGTGGAGACTTTCTCGCTTCCTTTTCCTTTGAGCTCTTCAGATTAAGTCGGGCTCTGCGTCCAGCCACCTCGGTGTGGTGGAAGGGGACCTGCTGAGGTTGCTGGTTTGACTCCGGCCTGCTGCCTTTGTGGCATGGTGCAATGCCAGTTTTTTTTAGTAGCCACTATGAAGGTCACCTCTAACAATGGCAGCTTGAACAGTAATAAAATCGCCCACAGCCAGTCATAAGATGAAATATGTTGTTATACAGTATAATACCAATATAGTACAAACAGAGCGGGAGAATAATTAATTAATCTTGTTTTCTCATTCATTTAAAATGAACTAAAATTTGTTTTTTTGTTTTTTCTTGGGAAATACTGCAGACCGTGTCCCTTCAGTGCTCTGAAAATCCTTTGAATGAAAGAAAAACAACTCTTTGCTCTTCAGGAGAAACGTACTCATCAGTTAAATGTTGGCAAACAAACAGATGACAAAGTAAAATGTAGTAGAATTCAATTCTTTCTTGTTTAGTCCCTCCCCATCACGTGTTTCTCTCTGATGTAATAAGGAGGAATTGTTTTAAACTAACCTTTAAAGGATAAAATATGCTAACAGTAAAACATTCACATGAACTGACTGTTACGCTGAGACAGTAGGGTCTTTTTTTTTTTTTTTAAATGTCAGGGGAAGAAGATGAGATCGTAATACAGATCTGTTCACTACTAAATGTTTCTGCCACGCTCGGCAGCATGCTTTGAGTCCAGGTTATTGCATTCTGAGTCTGAGGGCAAAAAAATGGCCTTCTATAGCCTCCTGACATCATTAGTAGAGCAACGTGTTTATTGCAACGAAAGCCCAGGTGGTGTTTAGGTAATGAACCAGCAGACCTTTTCCTCTCCTTCCTGTTTTCCTCATTCGCACCGACAAAATGCGGCTCTCGCTAATAAGGCACCTCGGCTCACCAGCAGGTCTCGTCGGTAAAAATGACATAGCCCCTCACCGTTATTCATCTGACTTATGAGGACGATCACAGGCTAATGAGGAATCAAATGATTACATTTTGTGCTCACAGATGAATTCAACACAGGTCCCTCTGATTCCCCATTTTCACATTTCCAGTTTCACCTGATCTGCACATATTGTGACCCAGATCGCAGATTCTCCTGGTCTCTCTTTGACAGATGTGGGAGAAGATGTTCTTTTGGTACTTTGGTAACTTGGTGCGTTGTTGTCACCACCAGCAGCAGAAGAAGTGTAAGTGCTTCCTCCCCATACTGCATATTATTGATAAGATAGCTGACAAGTGAATAATGCATGCTCCTTGTACTTTTTGGACTTCACAGGTAGACAGCATTTTGTACATATTCTACAAGTGGAAGGATCTTTACTAAATCGCGCTGCCTTGTGACGCTACTCGACTGAAGCACTTGAAGTAGTAGAGTAATGTAATGTGTCTGCTGCCTGTACATAATGCGCGCTAAAAAGACTTGTTACTCATAAAGATGGGTCTTAATGAGGGCGCATCTATCCTCCACCTTATCCACGTGTGTGTTTTGCCTGTGGGGGATTTAAAGGGGATAAAAAAAAAACAAAAAAAAAAAACATGCTTCTTAACAGGCCGACGACCTTATGAACTGCCACTGCCAGAGAGACTAATGAAGCCATCTAGTTATAGCTTAAAAGAGTCGTTCAAATCATAACGCCTGAGGGTCCGCACTTTCAAGAGCATCTGGATACACACAGTTGACTAGTTTATTCGTGTTGAGCTCATTTCACACTGCAGACGTGGTGTTAAACCCAGATACTGTGTGTGCTGATGCCATCTCTCTGGCCCATGACACTTCCTATCATCACCGCCGCCTAAATACACCGAGTTTATTAGAGTTTCTCTGCTCTGCTGTAACTTGCTGTACAGACACGACTGCATAAATAAGCATAATTTAGACTCTGTGTTTCATTTTCAAGCAGCAGCGCTACATTGTCTGTTTCGACTCTTATACACTTTTAATGTGTGCGTTGTGTGGCTTTTGGAGGCGGCAGCATTATGCTCACTTTTCAGTAGGAATGCAGTGAATGCAGTGCACCTTAGCTGAAGCTGAACCTGTTCTGTATTTGACTTCATTTCCAACCCATTTTTTCTGACAGAGAGTTAGATTAATGTGATTGATTAGCAGAGTTTGTTTGGGGAATGAGCCTGGAGGGGATTCCTGAACTCTGGAATCTGGATAAAGCTGTTTTCTCTCTTACGGTAAGAAGAAGAAGAAAAAAAAACATACCTGAAATGTACAGGTTTAGCAGTACCATCCAAACTCTCTGTCAAAGATATAAGCTGCCGGCTTATTCATGCTTCCTCTCGTCTTCTTTCACCGGCGTGGTAATCCTGCTCATGGCAAACTCGAACTCTGAGGTGTTTTAGGTAAATCGGAGGCATAGAATATAACATTTTAGATTTCTCTAATTTATAGTTAGAAGGCTGAGCTGCCGTCAGCACTTTTCTTAGTTTTGAATTCATCCAGAACACGATTGCTGCATCATCAAGGTGTATAGGCCTGAGGTGGTTGTGTAGGTGTATGTAGGCACAGACTGTACAGACTAACTCAGACCTGCTCCCCCCCCACACACAAGAAACACACACACACACACACACACACACACCTGTAAATTATTCAAAGCACCAGATGGGGACAGAGAGCGGTTGACAGTCAACGGGACGAAGAATGCAGCGTCCGTCCATAATGTCGACGAATGTTGTCTTTTTTTTTTTTTTTTTTTTTTTTTTTAATCCAGTAAAATCAATCAACCTAATGCTTTTTATCTGAGAAAAGCAGATCACTGGATTCCACCAGCAGTTGTGTGTGAGTGTCCATGTGTTCAGCCGTGGCCTTTCACTTGTCTTCCCCCCTGCCAGTGTGAGCTGGCTCCAGACACCACCACAGCAAAGGTCAGCGTGTGTGCGTTTGCGTGCGTATGTAAAGCGACGACAGTGATCTGTATAATGGGTTTTGTTGTCCCCAAAGCAGATGAAAACTGAGATTAGGCTTAAAAGGGGGCAGTGAATTTATTAGGCTTTCAGTTCTATGAGGATCATAATCCCAATGGAAGTAAAAACTTTTATTAGCTCATGAATATTTGCTTCCTGCCAGCCTGTCTAACATTATCCGTGCGGCACCTCATAGTAGTGCGTTAAAGTAATACAGGACTAAGTGTCCTCTAGACAACTCCTTTTGCCAGTTGCCTCTAAGCTTTACAGCAACAATGGCACTATCTGTACTCCGTTAATGAAATGTCTACCATAGCCGTACAGGAAAAGATGCACACTTCTGCTGTGTTAAAACATACTCTGAGTTTATTTGGATTAAGGTTTCATTCACAAAAAAACACATCCCTGTTCTCCAAAAATACAACTTTTAACGTTTTTATTTATTTATTTTGCAATAAGCAAGCTCAGCACCATACACTTCACACACTGAAGTTCCTCAAATTATGAAAGTTAAGAGATAAAAAAGCAAACGCAAACAATACCATATGAGTTTAATGGGCCTAAAAAAGCATCATTGGTCAAAATGACGCATAGAAATGACATGTCAACAAAATACAACTACATAACTGGTATAACAAAGACCAAACAAAGAGCAGAATAGATGAGACCAGATAGTTAATAATCCACCTATTTTACAGGGACGTGTCAATGCATTGCATAGCTTAATCCCAGTGTGACTTCCTTTCACTGAGGTGCTCTTCTCATAGTTAGACAGCATATGAAACCTCTTCTCTTCTCCATCATACATCTCTGACATCAGCACTGAGGGGTTGCACCTAACAATTTATTTTTCTTTCACAAACCAACAATTTCACCAGCGCTTCCACGTCATGCCATGATTTGAACTTTTCTCTGAGGTTCTTCTTTAGGTCACTCTTGGCCCATTTGTTTTTTTATTATTATTATTATTTTTTTTTTATGGTTACTTTTTTATGTATAGCCAAGTATGTCTGTGAAGGTTCTCAGTCATCCAGGTCATGGTATATCCAAAAAAGGTTCAAAAAAAGGCAACTGGACTTGTAGAGTTTTTCAGAAGACGTTTCACCACTCATCCGAGTAGCTTCTTCAGTTCTGGGGGACTGGAGGGAAGTCTGAGGTTTAAATAGGAACTCGTCCTGAAAAAACTTGCTTGTTATGCCAATAACCAGAAACTGGTGCAGCTAATTTCCCTTAACGACTGGGTACTTACCTGTAGTTGAGGGGGGACAGTTTTGTCCCTGTCCTCTTCCCTATGAATGGTTCTCTAACGACTCTTGTCCGTCAGGGGTTCCAGTGTCAACCCCTGACTTCATAGGGATGAAGGGGAACTGAAGAAGCTACTCGGATGAGTGGTGAAACGTCTTCTGAAAAACTCTATAAGTCCAGTTGCCCTTTTTTTGAACCTTTTTTGGATATGTACAGCCAAGTGCAACGCTATGAATGCCTCTTGAAGAGGGATTGTTCAAAAGTGGTGTGTGTGTGTTTTCCCCCTTTTGTACCATTCCTTGTATCTCACTTCTCTCTATGATGGCAGGCTTTTCATCAGGCCTCTGATTGTGCCTGTTTGGAGCACCTACAAAGACTTCTGGCATCAGATGGGGGTGTATGACCCTTGAAAAAGGATGAAAAACATCTAAAAAAAAACAAAACACAGTTTTGAGAAAAAATAAAGCGTTGCCATTGGAAAAGCAAGAGCCAAGACGAGCCAATAAAATACACAAACAGTAACACAACACAGAGAGTTGGTTGTCAAGAGAAGTTTAGCAAGCATTATTAGCCAAGTTAACACTGCTGTCTGAAAGACGCCTCAACATTTCCAAGTCCACCAAGGTGACTACTTCCAATCTGTCTCCCCCTTATTCTTCACCTGCATCCATTATTAAGTTCTTGAGGTATCCTCTGATCCCCTTCATCCAGCTTCTCTCCACTTAATTATTCCTTACCCTCGGAACTGTATAGGAGAGTATTTCAAGCACCTGCACTCACCTTTTGAAATGAAAACTTCCAGTGGATGATTGAAGGAGAAGTCCTACTGGTTTCTGTGTTAGCAGCATATGAATGCACGCTTTTCACCACAAGCTGCACTTAAACAGGGACCTAAAAATATTCTTGGACGTTACAGCTCCGATGTTGTACGCTATACAGGACCAGCTGAACAAAGTATATAGGATGCGTGTATAGTAAACAGTTTGCTTTATACTGGAAAAACAAAGAAAGAGCACTCTCGACATCTGAGATAGGATGTGGTGTTTGTGTGTATGTGCACAGAAATACTGAGGATAATCACAGGGTTTAGAGTGCGATAGAGAGAGAGAGCCCTTTGGATGCCATAAAGAGGAGGAGCCTTCGCCGTGTTTTCAGTCAGCAGTCATTCAAGTTTAACAGACGGCCCGCTCCTGCTCCTTCACCCGAATAGAGATGCGTTCTTGCATCACAAGGGCAGCAAGCCGTTCATTGCTCAGAGGCAGATTGCTTCAGCCTTTCAAAGACGGATGACGTTGTTTTGGTTTTTTTCAACCATCATTGTTGAGTTAGGTTTTAATTGCTAATTCAGTTATTGACACTGTAGTGTTTCACTTGAAAATTATTCTATAAGAGTTAATAATAATTTAAATGAAACACAAAGGTATTATATTTTGATCAGATAAAATCACCAGACAAGGGAGTAAAACTGGGGAGGACTAAAGCTCAGCTTGAATCAGCTATCCACTCATCATTCCCATGATGGGTGGGAGTCATGTTAATGCAATGTTTCCCAGTACCATCGTAGTTTGCTCTACAGTGGCATCTGAGATTCTCCATTTTATTACAGTGTTAATTTCACAGTTTTAATAGAAAACAATAAGTTTCCATTTGAGCTAATAGCTTTTTAAGAGCAACAAGTCTTAGTAGTTTAGTGATATGGTTCAAATTAATAGTATGATCTTGATATTTTTCCAACATAAAGACGGATCGCAATAATGGCAAACCTGCATGATATATAATGTTTATACAGAATAATACATTTGTGCAATATGCAAAGCAAAACTATTAAAAACACAAAATTGGTGTTTTGTTAATGACAAATGTAATGAGTTCATCGGCAAATATAAAATATACAGTCAGAAAGACATGCAGGCATTAGCTCAGGGTATGGTGACGATGTATAGAGCAACTTTAAGTCCAGCTGTTTCCGTGTACGTGTTAGAGAGCTGAGTGTGACGTCATTTCAACATCCACACACCACTGACTGCCCTTATTCTTTCCCTCTACGTCCTCCTTAAAAAGAGGAAGTGTTTTAACAAGATGACAGTAAGTCCTCTCTTGTTTGGCTGCGTTACCTCAAGTACACGATTGTCTGGAGTGTGTGTGGAAAAATTTGAGAAAGCTTGCGTTAGACAATGGACCTGAGAGCGCACACACACTAGTGCACAGCCTCACGCAAACACCTAGATATGTGTTACTGACACCTTTGAGAGGGATAGGGGTGTTGATGTGCTAATGGCTTTGGGTTGCTATGAGGATTTAGAGTTTGTGTTACATTATCACCGGCCCGTCTGTGCTGAGGCTCTCAGGACTCTGCATCTCTGGAGACACAGCCCACTATCTCTGCAGGCACTATGTGATGCAGAGGCATTAAGAGCTCAGTCCACACTGCAACTGTGTTTGTTTAACTAAATGTTGTAAGATGTGACTCATGTATTGTTGAATCCTCCCCTAATGTTGTCGGTCTGCTCCATCCTTTGCTTTTCAGGGAGCAGCCGATCTACACCACCAGGGCCCATGTCTTCCAGATCGACCCATCCACCAAGAAGAACTGGGTTCCTGCAAGCAAGCAGGCCGTTACCGTCTCCTATTTTTACGACAGCACACGTAACAGCTACCGCATTATCAGCGTGGATGGATCCAAGGTATGTGTGTGTGTGTGTGTGTGTGCAAACTCTGTGTCTGTGTGTAACAATATCAGGAAGAGATGATGGGAATCCTTTAACTGCTCTCGGGAGACAGAGAAGAGTAAAAGCACTTAAAGCTAGAATTTAAAAAGGGGAATTGTCAAGTATATTAATGATACATTTGCTTCTCCCGCTGATCGGCATCAACCTAACATGATACCGTTTAATATTTCTCTTATTAATTTCCATTTGTCTGGGTTCCTTAAGCTTTAATTCCCATTATGTGATATAAGAGATGGATTGCATTCATAGCATATGTGTGCAAAATGACATAGGAAATTTAGCCTTTGTAAACACTAGAGAAACGATTAATAAACGTAGTAGTGAATGAAATGGTTGGAGCCCCAAGTGATAATCCCGTATAACACTGTTCAGTAACAAATGACAACATAGTAAAACACAGTTGTATTAATATTTAATATGTCTTCAAAGACCTATAAATGTTGACAGACACCGTACGTTAATAAGTAGTTTGTTATATTTCTGTACAGGCCGTTGTCGTGTGTCATAAATCCTGTAGACGTCTTATAAATGCTGAATGTTAAAACATTTTTTCTTTAAATTTTAAGTACAAATTACTTGATGTCTGCATAAAAAGGAAGAAAGAAAGATGTCCATGTCTTTAAAATGGTAGTTTTGTGTCATACACAAACGTTTTTCACATTTTCACGTCAACGAGTCAAAAATTTTCGTCATTTTACCACTGCTTTCAACAGAAATTTGCTCAATAATGATATAAAGTAGTATTATCATCATTATTAGTTGCTAGTTTTTTTTTAACAAGTGTGCACAGGCAACTAGAAAATCCATCAATCAAAAACAATGTGTCCGAACGAGCTCAAATTAGCTCAGCCCTCAGCAATGTCAGGTTAAACTCCTATGTATTACACATTTTTGCTGGGTTATCCGTGGCACTAGCGGCCCTCTTCTCAAAGTGGCGTCGACAAACGCAGCTGATTTCCGGTTAAAGCTAAAGACACTGAAGCCTCCCGTTAGAACACGTATAAAACCATGGGTACACAGTCATGGTAGAATACACTGAGTCTTTTCAATATTTTTAGATGAAGCTTGAAATACATATTTAGGGGACGTGTGAGACCTATATTAACTTTGTAAAAGTTAGATGGGGGATCTTTAAACACTGGAATATTGCGTTTTGTGCATCTGTTTTTAGCAAGCTGAGCAAGCAGAGGCTCTATCACATCAGCAAGTATCCCCTCTAACAACTTCATAAGATTACCCAAGAGCTCCATACTTTTCGTGCATATTTGCATATTCCTCAATTAAACTCTGTCATCTGCAATCAACCAACATTTAACAGTAGTTATACAGAGTATACAGAGTACTATGGAGTTACTGAGAAATGTCCACACCACATCCGCTGTTGTTTTCTCCTGGCAAATCCCCAGCACTGGAATTTGATGTGATCTGACTTGTATGTGAAGATTCTCAGTAGCTTTATGATTTTAAAAAAAAAAAAAATCTCCCAAAAATCATAATTTAGAGATTAAATCATATACCACGCGAGGCTGCTTGTACCCCACATTCACACCATCTTCTTCTGCTAACTGAAAGAGTAGATTATATGTTTCCATGGCGATCGGAGTCATCTCTGTGTGAAAGCTGGAGGAGAGATATGACGGCGATATCCCTCTGTTGACACTCAGGCAAAATCACCTTTTTCCACGGTCTTAAATCACACAGTTTACCTACTGAGCCACAGGAGAGACTGAACGGGTAGACAGTTAGTTATTGGGATCTATTTTATGTCCCCGTGGTTGCACTTCTGTTTTAGGGACTGTGGAGTTAGTATTACAAACAGCTGATGGGCGGGTCTCGCAGGAGCCCAACATGCTTGTATATGAATGTAGAGTATTTGCACGGCAAGCTTATTCTGCCGTCTTCTTAATCCACATGGTGTGTGTGTGTGTGCGAATACTGTGTATATATATCAAAATCTGCCTGGTATGTTTGAATACATTTGCCTGTTTGGCTAAAATATAAAGAGCTCCTCTTGATTCTCAAATTGGGAACTTATTTTCTCATGCAGGCTTAGGCTTTCAGTACAATTTTTAAGTAAAATCCCTTCTTTAAAGAGAGAATCAGTGCATTATCCCTCAATTCCAGCAAAGCATTGAGTCAAGCTCTGTTAGCTTCAAAACAGCTCTCTTCCCACAGCCAGAAAGGCAAGACTCTAATCTGTTATGTCATCAAGTAGCACTTACTGAGCTACAGGAATGACAGTAACTGACAATAGATCCCCCACGATAGGCTAAATCTATTTCAAGTTCTTTTATCAAATCAGTTTTCCGCAAAGAAGATAAGGGGGATGTTGTTTATTTCTGGTTAAATGCATCTGTATTTTTGTATTTCCTCTCTATCCTCTATGCCAGGAGTCCTCTCTCTGCTCTCCCACTCCTGTCATCCTCCCTGTTCCCCTGTCTCACCACTCTCCTTTAACCTTAACAGAACAATATGTGTCATAAAAATCTCTTCAAGCGACAAACACGCGAGGCATCAGGATAAGAATTTATGAGTAGTTTTCTAAAAACAAACAGCTTATCTTCATTTCATCCTTGTTTCCAGTTAATTTACGTAAGTCATGTCAGTATGAGCAAAGCAACCAAAAGCAAAGAAACGATGAGTCACATCAAATAAATATTTGGGATCGTTTTTAGTTTGTACTCTAGCTGCAAGGGAGACAGGTCTGTCTAGAAGAATAGTCTCTGCTGCTGTGCACACTAAGTATGACAGACCGTCAGCTTATATTCATCTTTTCGAGGTGGCCGAGCCACTCACTGCTGATGATATGGCAAGTGGAGGAGCATATCTGCACATTTGACTCTCGCTCATCCTCAGTGTTCTTCTCATGCAGCGATGTACCAAGAGCTATGACAGCACAGTGAAGATTTTTCTTCCAGTAGGAATAAATCAGAATCTGGTAACTTTCTGAGCTTACATGTAAAACACTTAAAGCTATTTTCTTTTGAGGAAATTTAAACGCCAACTTGACTCGATTATTTCTCTCTTAAATCTCTATTACTACCATGATTTTTATTTTTTTTTCCATTTATTTTTTCCTACCTCTGTCACAGCCAGTGTTCAAATTTAACATTTTGGCTCATGTGCTGTGGGCGGGTGAGCAAAAAGGCAAGCCAAAGCCAAGAATTCACTAAGATTTCAAATTCCTCCAAGTGCTACTTGAAAACACTCAAATCTATACTTCATGTTTTAGACTATTTCACACTCTGTGTAATCTCTCAAAAATGTTTAAAAGGCTGTTTGTATAGCTTAGATTTCAGTTTAACCAGTGATAAATCCCAGTATTATAGATGGCAATGTATAATAATTACATTTTTGTATATTCACAATGCACGGGTGGTGGGGTGTCTGGTGTAAGGCACACCCCACATACTGTATCTGCAGTGTCCATGGTCCAGTTCTCACCCAGGAACCTTTGTTACATGTCATATTCTTCACTGTGCTCTTGTTTTCGGTCTCTCTACACACCATTGACTGTCAAAAGGCAAAACTGTCAAAAAAGTAATCTCACAAATGTGCACTATTCTAGAATATATTAGTTGCTTTTAGGGGATAAGGACACGCCATGGTTTCCAAAAGAATGATTATACTATATGACTTAATGTGCTTTATACCAACACATTTAACCAGGGTCAAAGACTTGTGTGTGTTGGTAGATATACATGCAGATATTCCAATCTACAGTTTTATTAGCACCTATAAAATTGTGACTTCCCCCCAAGTAAACCTTGTTTTTATTATTTTTTTTTAGTTATGTTTGGTTGAGTCACTAGAATACAGCTAGATTTGTATTATTTTGTTGTATGACCAGCTGCCATGAGAGAGAACACACTATCTAAGTCCCAGAACGGTTGTCCATTAGGATAATGGCTGAATCACACCAAACCTGGTACGAGCTAGTGTGAAGCTCCACCATCAGCATAGTCTCTTCTGTAAACAGCCTGGGACAGCAAACGATGATAAACTATAATCTGAAGCATGAGGTGTATTTTTTTATACCAATAACAACAAGGCTGCTTTTAATCAGAATACAGAGAGACGTGACTGAAATTGAGCATTTACTCGCCTTCACATTAAGATTTACTTGTCGTTTGACAACCCTGACTCCAGCTAAGTTCACCCGCCTCCAAACCTACGTCATTGCCACCAGGGCAGTACTGTGTTTTGCTGACCTTTTAATATATGTGAAAGGAAATGCATCACATCATTAAAACAGTTGGCAGACATACAAAAATATTAAACATTTCTTCATCTCATCACACCTCTGCCTGATGAGCAATCTCATTTTTTCCATTTTGACCATCACCTCATCTTTCTTTGGCCGTATGTCAGTTATGAAACTGCTGCCAGTTCGTCTTGCACATCATCACGTCTGTCCGTGACGCCTATTTGTCATCGTTATTTTAATATATATCCTTCAGGAACTAGACTTTGTACCGTTCTGGAGTTACAGTTTCTCCTATGGTTTGAGCTATCTAAACTAAAGAGTCGACACAGTTTTGTTATCTTAAAAATGCTACCACTGTGTGTTGCGGGTGTCATTTTTCTCAGCCATGACAAAATCTTCTGGTGTTTGACAAGTGATCAGAGCTCTTTCCCTCGCATATACTCCTCTCTCATGTTCTACATCTCCCATCTAATTTACCGACTCTGCAAATTGTGTGCGCACTCTTTTCTAACTGACCCTCGTGCCTTTAGCCAGCCAAGCTTCGCCCTACGCCTCCTGTGCCACTTGATCCGCAGCCCAGCTCACCATGCGCACAGCTGCCAGCGTCACTCTGCTCTACCTCCCCCTCTCCAACCCTCCCACTCTCTCATTCGCTTGCTCGCTGAGCCATACACTCATACACGCCAGCATACAGTCACAGAGCTCACAGAGATGGGGGTAACCTGGTACTCCCGCATTTTAATTTCCAGATCATTAACAGTGATTCTACGTCACTTCAGTGATCTGTAGATATTCGTCTTCTGCTTAACCATAAGGATCAATAACCTGAAAGACTAGGACTTGACTGTGTAGTTGAACTCCATATAATATTCCAAACATTAACAGTGTTGTGGAAAAAAACTGATTACACACAATCATGAAATTGTTTGACTTTACGTCCTTGTGTCGTCAAGTAAACAAAGAAAATAGTAACAATAAATACTTGGCACAACCTGCCAAACCCTAGATGATGTTTCACATGGCTTATTTAATCCAAGCCAGTTTGCCCAGTTTAAAAAATGAAAGATGTTCCGTTTACAATCCTTTAAGACAAGGGAAGTCAAAGAAAGCCGAAACTTCCTGGGGATGAATGGGTAAAGCTCAAGTAATTTATTAATTGACTGCCCTTATTAGTTTCAGTCCTGTATCATTCATTCATTCATCTTCTATACCCGTTTAGTCCTGTTAAGGGTCACGGGGGTCTGCTGGAGCCTATCCCAGCTGTCATCGGGCGAGAGGCGGGGGTACACAAAGACAGACAACCATTCACACTCACATGCAGACCTACGGCCAATTTAGAATCACCAATTAACCTAATGAGCATGTCTTGGGATGGTGGGAGGAAGCCGGACTACCCGGAGAGAACCCACGCAGACACAGGGAGAACATGCAAACTCCACACAGAAAGGCCAGCCGGCCCATGGATTCGAACCAGTGACCTTCTTGCTGTGAGGCATCAGTGCTAACCACCTCCCCACTGTGCCGCCCCAGTCCTATATCAGTAACAGCTATTCATTTCAAACATAAAATGATAACAAGTAACATAGTACACAAAATATCATGCCCTGATGATGAATGATAATGTCTTAGATTTGAGTGATTGTTCAGGTGTTCAGGTCTGTGGTGTGTGATTGAGGTGGTTAGAGATTCAGTTACATATTTAGATTGTGCCTTTTCAGGCTTGTGTTTCATTCAGTTTTACAGGCAGATTTTCCATTCTTAAATCAAGAGTCTGTTACAGTATTTTTGTCTCATGACCTCTTTCAGCTCAAGGGTACCAGTCTAATAAGTCTCAGTACTTAAGTTCAGTGATAAATTGTTGACAATGTTGTTGAAAAGGCAAAAGGAATCACAGCAAACAAAAGAAACACAAAATTGGTCTGAAAAGTTGGACTGAACAGCAATATATGACGACTAATGACTGTATATTTTAAGATTCTCTGGTTCAGGATCTGTTTGTCAAGCAGACGCATTGTCTTTTAATTAGTTTGTATCCTTTTGTCAGGTTGTAGTTGGTTATGTATGTAAATTTATTATCTGTTTATCTATCTTACCCCCCCCCCCCTTTTTTTTTTTTTTACAACATTCTTCAGCAACAGCCCAGTTATTTTACAATGATCCATAAAGTTTCATCTTATCTTCACTCTTACTCTTTGAGCCAGTGCAACGAGCTCTGTTAAATATTCACCCCGGTGCTGGAAATGAAACATGCGAGCGTTGCTTAATCGTTGCCCGTGTTCCTCTCCAGCGGAAATTAGGTCACCTTTGTTTTGATGAAGCCCCTGAAAGAGTGATGATTTTAAAATCAGATTAGCGGCACCTTGGTAAATTGCCACTCTCCTTGTAAACCCCTTGACGAGGGATTGCTGCCGACAACAGAGGGTTTACAGTATCAGAAGGTCTTTTTCGTGCATGTGCAGTCGTCTCTCTTTCCAGGATTCGTTGGTTGTGTTTTCAGTGGGACACAAACATCTAAGAGGGTGCCGATTGCTGCTAATATCCCTCATTCTGTCAGCTCAGTCTCTGCGTTTCGGGTCCCTGTCCAGTAATGATGCTGTGTAAAGTGTTTTAACACCTCAGCCACTGAAAAGATGGAGAGGGAGACAGTGGGGGCGTAGAAAAGGACACGAGTCTGTCAGCGATTTGAATTCCTGAGTCCTGTGTTCAGAGCCATGTTGCTATGAAACAAGGGCTGCTCTGTGATTAAATTGTCTTCTATTGTTACTTAATTGTTGGGATAATTTGCATGTGCTGTTTTTAAGTTCTGTTATATCTTGGCAGTGAGATTGGGTTTGTGTGTATGCGGTACTAAATCAAAGGAGGTTGTGTTTACATGCACCTTTAGCTCTTCACATAGGATTAGAAATGTCTGTATTTACAGCAGTGCAGCAAACGCACAAATCAGTGAAGACTGGTCAGACTGCATCTCTCGGTTTCTTCTGCCACTGCCTCGTGCACTAGTTACCATTTTAGACTGCAGCAGATGTTTGCTGGCATCTGATTTGCTGCATAGCTACAACAGGTGAATGTGCACTGTGGCAAATATAGAGACTGTAATTTGACTGCTTAGAGGTTAGTGGGTCAGCCGTCACTACTGCATAGTGTCTGTGCATGCCAGTGTTTTATTCACAAAGGACTAAATACCCATTAAACCTAAATGTTGTTTACACTGGAGTATGCTGCATGTATTTAATTGCTCAGGTGACAGCTCGGGTAATTATCAAAATATTTAAACCATCTATAGGTGCGGTCTTTGACTAGTTTTTGAGCATAGAGCTTTCAAGTAGTACCACCTCATATATTAACTAAATTTAGTTGATTAAATATTACCATTTTGACAGTATACTTCATTTCATATATTTTGCACAATATAAACATGGAGATGGTTTCTCTCATTAAACTGTCAGTGTTTCCATCGGCGACAGTTGTGATCCATAACATTGGAGAGGTTTAATTGCTTTGTATTGTAGACAGGCTCTGAGGCTGTTTTTATAGAGAGGAAAAAAATGAATGTATAATATGCCAAGTGTAATCAAGTGTCTCAGTCTGGGCATAGGCACAGTCAACATATTACATATTTACTCTGCTATGAATGAAACGACAACGGATCATTGTCCTTTACTAAATTGATCAGACTGTTCATTGTGTGAATGCGGCTCCTGGAACTCCTTCTGTAATATGTCTCGTCTGAACAAAATACAAACTGTGCAGCGTCAGAAAGAAGGGTGGACCAGTTTGGAAAACTATAATGCCACAATGACTATACTCTGCACTGATTGCCAGTGTGATCGCCAGTAATGCTGGGAAACTAACGATAAGACGTGTCATCCTAACAGGTGATCATCAACAGCACAATCACGCCCAACATGACGTTCACCAAGACATCGCAGAAGTTTGGCCAGTGGGCAGACAGCAGGGCCAACACTGTGTTTGGGCTGGGCTTCGCTTCAGAGCAGCAACTGTCAAAGGTAGGAGAGAAAACTTTTCAGTAACAACACATCGAGTCACAAAGGCATTAATATAACTCAGAGGAGGCTTTGTCGTAAAACTAAAGAGTGGCGGTGCACAAATTGTTATTAAACGAGCCACAGATTGTGAACTGAAGCAATCAAAAAAGGATTCTGGGGTATACCTGAACCCTTAAGTCCTCACTATTACTAGATAATTGTCTCTGTTCTTTCCCCAAACTTTTAAAGATGGACCATATCGTAGTATATGACATGTTGGCTTGTATTGCCACTAATAATCACAGCTCTTTCCCTCTGTTTTTGCAGTTTGCTGAGAAGTTCCAGGAGGTAAAAGAAGCAGCCAAGCTAGCAAGGGACAAATCTCAGGAGAAGGTGGAGACGTTGAGTAATCACTCTCAGGTAAATCACTATGTATGTCTACTGTCCACCGCTACTGTTTACTCTACAATCACTGTTGGCCTTTAGAGAGAGAAAACTATCAGTCAGCGCGATGGAGAAATTGAACCTAAACATTTTCTGTTTAGCATTCATTAACACCACTCTGTACATATTCTGTGTTTAGGAACCACCTCTGCAATAATTAAGTATTCAATTAAGTTCAAATATGAGCTGATGAGTTTTGTGTTGAATACTACAACACAACAGCTAATTCATCTAACGTGTAAATTGTCATGAATGAGAGGTCAAAGCCACTTAATGCCAGGTGCCTCACTAATTGAGAGGATAGCAAAGGCAGTGAAAGTAAAACAACAATGAGTTTGTCAGTTCAACTCCAGTTATTTCAGATAGGTAGTTCTGTTGGCAGCATCGACTGAGGTTTCATCCAGCAGTCGGCACTCGGTCACCCGCTGCCAGGCCTGCTTGCACTTTCTCCAGATGGTAGGAATGAGAGTCAGCCCTGAGACACACAAAGCTGCTCAGCCATATGACATGATAAACACTGGCAACAGTTTTCCCTCACCCCTCCGCTGTCACAGCTGACGTGTCCAGGGTGTTTACAGCGTTTCACCGTAAGAAGCCCAAGGCTCTTTTTTCCACAGCGAGAGCAGGATTTACGAGAAAAAATGTCTGTATTTTAACCCATCCGACCTTTAGAAAGCTGCGGATAAACCTCCAACATGCTCAAAACCTTCCCTGAAACACAAGTGTCTCTCTGTCCCCCACCAGGAGTCTGGAGGTGAAACGCCTTCAACCAACCAGGCGTCCAGCATTAACGGGACGGACGATGAGAAAATCTCTTATGTCGGCCCAGACCCTGCTCTGCTGAAGACCGAGAACGAACGTCTCAAGAGTGCAGTAGAACAGAGGTAATATTACATACTGTGTACAAACATAACTTTCCTCCCTTTTTCATGAATAAATCATTTTTTCCCCTATATATTCAATATCTGCATTTTGCCTTTATGAGATTAATGCAGTACCTCATGGTATAGCTAATACAGCTTAGTTAAAACTATACTAAGAAAAAAATGTGGTTGTGTTCATGTGCTGCACAATCACAGATCAAGATCTATTATGCTGTACTGCACATAAAACGTAACAGATGGAGATCTAGCACTGTTTTACTAACTGGCTATTTGACATGAACGATGTGTATCATTCATTTTAGTCGTCCAAAAAATATCTCATAATCTCACAGTAGTCGAGCAAAACCGATATTGGCATCATTATCCTTTAAACTCCACACACAGCAGTCCCCAGTCCCTTATTTTTATGCGTCCTGATTATTTCAGCAACAGACTGTGCTCAGATGTCCTCCGTCTTTATTTTATTGCTGCTGGGATGATGTCACGTCCCCTAACGGCTCCAAAATCACCAGATCTAATCTAAAAGCTGAAGCTGCTCTGCTCCACCACTTGGTTGTCTGGTCTTTTATAATCTAGGTGCTTAGTGTATAAATCTGTAATTGCATGAAACACCAGATGTAGTTCCAGATGCGATTAAAATGAACCCTGGCTGTCAAAGTCAACTATAACTACAGTGAGCACATTTAACCAAGATTACTGCTGGGTAGCAACAAAAAGTCACTGTAATATTTTATCCAGATGTACAAAAAAAAAAGACCAATTGGCAGACCTTTCATAGCAATACTCCAGACACACAAGTAAATAAGAATTAAAAGAATACCTGCATGGTGTCAGTGTCGGTTTATTATAGTACTTTTACTAGAAAGGACATGATGCATGGGTGTCGATTTATAAGAAGGTTCCTGAGCAGGTCAGTGTAATTTGATGCTAATTATATGGAACACTGTTACTGTAACCTCAAAAGTCTTTTAGCCATTACACAGCATGGAAATTGTACAATCTACACACGCCTGTTAAAACGGCAGTGAAATGGAAGTGACAGCTGCAACCAATAAATTAATTCAGAACTTTTGCAACCTTTAATGTAAGAATTACAACCTAAACAATGGCACGTTAAAAAACAAATAAGAGTACTGCATTAATGTGAACAGTAAACAGTCTCAGTTTTATAGTTCAGACCAAACTGAAAAACTCTCACCAGGAAAAACGTCTGAGGAAATGGTTCAAATATTACAAACCTGTACAATAATTGTCTTTAGCAAAACACTGCTTCAAAACAAACCTCCTGTTCATTTCAGTGCATCAAGCTTTTGTGTCGTGCCAAATTTCTTTGGTACGTGCGGTTGGGTCTGTTATTGTTCCCCGTCTTCTTTGACCCTTTCTCGAGCCGTCTCGTCGCTTTGGGATCTTGTTTTGTGGGAGAGTGTCACAGCAGTGAATCAGCCGAGGACTGCAGAATGCTGCGGTGCAGGTCTGTCCACATTTGATGCAGAGTAGAACACTTCAAACCAGCCATGCATAAGGAAGGGGACAGTGATGCATACTAAAAATACACCACAAGCTCTCCAGCCTTATTGATAAGACACAAAGGAAGGGATAACAAATTGCATGCTTGACGTATCAGTGCTGCAGCTCGTTAGACCTTTGAGCCTTTTCCCACTTCTCCTTTTTCTAGTTTAAATATCTCTTGACAATGCGATGTATATTACAACTAAAACAGTTAAGACAAAAGGATTTTATTGCATTATGTGCCATGTCAGTGGGCACAAGCCCCAGGCATTTCAACACTAACCCATCTACATGTTCCTTCTATTAATAACTCTCCTCCTTTTTGTCTGACAGCAACACCAACGCCAAGAAGTGGGAAACAGAGCTTCAGACTTTAAGAGAAAATAATGCCAGGCTGGTGGACGCGCTGCAGGAGTCTTCGGCTAATGTAGAAAGCTGGAAGAAACAACTTACTGCCTGCAAGGAAGAGAGTGACACACTCAAGGAAAAGGTAATACAGTCCTGCACTCCAACAGGGAAGTTCAGTAATGTACACAAACCCATCGATCCTGAAAAAGGTGACGGGTTAGAAACACTGTTGGCAGTTCTATAAAAGGAAACTGTACCACAAAATGATTACTCTTTTGATAAATATAATGCGTATTTCTACACTTTGAGCGCGCAGACTACTGTAGTACTGTACATTTCATTACCTCCTATGTTCCCTGCACCAAAGTCTCAGTCCACTATAAATAGACTCATTTTAGTTTCATAATCAATGTGGGCTGTTTCTGCAGCTGGGCTGGTGTTGCAATGATGCTCTGCAGGTTTTCTTTTATTGCTGGTGTAATTTTTCAAGACGACCCCACTTGTAATATAAAGTATATCAAGGATACAAACATTAACAGATGTCTGATAGAAAAAAACTAAATGGGGAATATGTTCTAAAAATCTGTTGCCACCACGCTGACCACTTTTCACAGCAGAAACTCTTTTCATAAAGCAGCATCCTTCTTCATCCTGTTTAGATTGCAGAACTAGAAGCCCAGTGTAATGAAGCCAATCAGGAGAAGCAGAAAAACGCCAAGCTGACCATTCGCGTGCAGGAGCTGGAGACTGAGCTACAGGAAAAAGAGCAGGTGAGACTTGATCACATTTGTCCTGAAACCACAAGACCGGTTTCCAGAGCTGAGCTGTCCGTAAGAGTTTGTTGAACCATGCTGTATTTTTAATACGGGAAGTGGTTTGTTATCTTGAATTCAACACAGTTTTCAGGTTAGCTTTCCTCCCATTCACCAGTACCACTTCTCTCCCTGCGGATGTGATTATGTCTCGGTAGGAAATGATAGGCTTTGTTGTGGGATCTTGGGTTTTGTATGGATTGGTCTTGTTATTGTTTTTTGTTCCAAGTTCAACCCAGACCTTTATACTGCCCTTTTGTCTTAATTTGTTTTGTCTCAGACCTATATACTGTATGTTTCTGTGCTCCTCATGCATCCAGTAACTTCATAGATATTGGAAACATCTTCTAAAAATAGTTCCTCCACTGACTTTATCTCAAATCAAAGCAGCAGAAAATGTTGTCACAAATACCATCAACGTCATCACCTTATATCTACTACATCAGTCAGCCACAGTCTAAATTATAGCTGGCTGTTAGCCCAGCGCAGCCTAATGATGCTGTTAATTCTGATGAGGATGCGACCATGCAGTCCTCTGACCTTTGCTCAGTGCTGGTTAAATGCTGTTTCTGACTGCACACAAATGATCAGGAGTGATGTCTGGCAACCCCTGAGAGTCTCACATCTCACAATCTATATATATTTTTGTTCTGGATAAGCTTGCAAGTGCATAATGTATTTCTGGCCAAGTCATTTTTGATATATTTAGATTTTTAGATATTTAATAGGATTGTGACCAACAGATTAATGGACTAGCCACACTGTGTCGGTTTTTTGGAGCAGATGGACACAAGCTTCCTTCGTGGTTTCCGTAATTTTCTATGTGTCTATCAAATCAAATTTCCCAAAGCCCAAGTTAACATTTTCGTCAGAGTTTCAGCTAAGGATTACTTTATCATTTGTTCAGCTACAGAATATTTTCTTGATTAATAACACAAGTTGAAATCAAAAAGTTCAAGCTGATGTCATCAAATGTTCCTGCTTTGTCTGACAGACTTTATCACAAGTTCACTATGGCACAAAGAAAAGCTGCAAATTCACACATTTGAAAACTACCAAACTTGTGTCACACATTTGTTTTAGCCCAGATTTGGTTGAATAAAATTATGCATTTTACCAGTAAGTCTTCAAAAATGCTTGTTTTACAGACACATTGAAACAGAGTAAAGATGTTCTCCCACGCATTTTAGAAGCACATTTCAGAACAAACAAAAGTCTGATATACATATATAATTTTCTTGGAGATTGTCTGTTTGGTTGAATTCATTGGTGTTTATTGCAGTGTTGCACATTGGCATTCATGGCCTCCCTGTGTGGAGAGCCATTCAGATAGCCTGAGGTAAAAATCATCTGAGATATTCTAGTTTACCACCTGGCCGGCTTAATATTAATAGAACATATGCATCTTTCTTTAGACAGCAGTACATCTTAAACCGCAACAGGAAGGAAAGTAGTTCAAAGAGCTGGAGCTGGTTTTGAAAGATTATGAGCAAAGAACTGCCTCCTTCGGGAGCTTCCACTCCTCTGTATGTGAGCCATAATGCTCCAAACACTGACCGAGGGACCCGCAGAAGAAGTCGGAAGCACTGATGTAGCAGACATCCCGCAGAGGCTGATCTGCACGGCGACTCACCCCCTTCAAGAACAGCCCATCCTCACCTCCTCCAATTAAAAACATGCCTATGAATTATTAAGGATCCACTGTGGTGTTGGTCCCTGTGCAGACCAGCCGTGAACTAATAGAACAAAGCTGCTTTAAGTGACTACAAAGACTCAAGCAATTATTACTTAGTGTGGAAGTCCTCGAAGCGATAGCGGATGCTACGAAACCCTGTGTGGTGCGTTAAAGCTGTGGAGGGATGAGACTTTCACAGCGATAATAGATGTTTAACTGAAAGGAAAACAAACATGTGAGCACAAGGCAGAGTAAAGGCTGTGTGTGTGTGATACCTTCAGCCTTCCTTTACCTGCTTTGTATTGCTGACAGCTTTCATGAGAGTTGGTTTATTCACAATAATTTAGTGACTCTAAAATGTAAATACTAGGGTTCCAGGGTTAGTGCTGGCTATCAGACAAGATCAAAATTTGAAATTTGCATTTATCCTCACATGTTGAACTATTTCTGTTACATGTCAGAAGTTCTTGTCACAGGATCTATAATGTTCTCAAGAAATTTATTATGAAAGAATCAACTAGATATGATTTGTCAGCCTTAGATAAACTGGTTTATGAGCTTGTTTTATTTTCCCAGGAACTGGAGAACTT
This sequence comes from Chelon labrosus, assembly GCF_963514085.1. NCBI lineage: Eukaryota > Metazoa > Chordata > Actinopteri > Mugiliformes > Mugilidae > Chelon > Chelon labrosus. The sequence continues at coordinate 8,175,095 of NC_140339.1, forward strand.
GAGGAAGCAGGCAGAGATAATCCCTCAGCTCATGGCCGAGTGTGAGAGCATCACCACAAAACTGCAGGTATGTTCAGAGCAGAAACCCCACATTTGTCTCGGGTGTGATGTACAGCACAGAGTACACGGGCAGGGCAGAGAGCTGTGTGAATCTTTAACCACACGTGAGGACATGATGGCTTTCAGGGCGAGCTAACTAACACACAGGCTCTGAGGCGTAAGCGGCGCTTTTCAGACGAAGGTAAAGAATGAGCGCTCCTATTCATCAGTCTGCCTGAAGGCTGGTGATACAACATTCCTATCACGTGTCTCAGTAGCGCACATTGTAGTTATTGTATCTATTAATAAAGGTCTGACCTCGGAACAACGCAGAGTGGATTATTGCCTCTGTGAAAATATTTTTTTCATCCTCATCTGTGAAACGGAGATACAGTAGCTCTGTCGTGGCTTATTAGTTTCCTGGCGGAGCAGATTTGATCTTTTTTGCAAACACAGAAACTGAAGTATAATGGTCAGGTCTAGAAACAGCTCTCTGTGTGTGTGGGTTCTGAGAAACCCTGGATAATACAGATTCACCTCACACCTTCTTTGTAACAAAGAGCACCTGTTTTCAAAGATGACTCCTCATTGAGTAATATCAGACTTTCTGTTAAACCAGAAGTGCCAGGCTCTGTGAATGACCGTGAGTCCTGTTAGTGCCAAGTCTGACATGAGCTGCATTGATATTGACGATCATTTCACCCTGCGCTGACTGACTCAGAGTAGAATTCATCATCCAAGCTGTCACGCTGGTGCTCCCTTTCAGGGTTTGGAAGAGAATAAAGCCAACAGTGGCATGCCTGAAGTTCTTGTTCTTCACAAAGCCCAACCGCCTGGTTTGTTTCTGCAACATCCAGCTGGATGAATGACAATCACAACAAAAACGGCTGAAGCAGGAGTTTATCTAACAGGCTATCCAAACTGAGGAGAAGCACTGACAATGGGATTTCTCAAATACCTTTGTCTGTTCATGAGGCATAAACTGCTCTAGAGTCCATTTAGAAACAAAAACTTGAAAATCCCCTTTCTGTTGCACAGTTAAAAGTTTTTTTTTCCCATGACCTCTAAGTGTTTTTCCATATTTTACACCACCTCTGTGTTTGTGGTCATGCCTTCCCTCTATTTAAAGATGACCCCCCCATGTGGAGATCAGGTTTCAGGAGTCAGCTGGAGGATACGGTCATGCAGGCGCAACACCCATTTAGCACTCCTATTTTAAACCCCTCCCTTCAATGGTATCTTCAGCATTAATGTGTCACTCGTGACGCCTGTTTGTCTGGAGGACTTACTTTACGCTCACATCCATTCACTTGCAAAAATGTCCTCTATGTAAAGGATTGGCTTTGAGGTATGATGACGTAAAAAGGTTTGTCCTGCTGCATTTTGACAGATGATTCTTAAAATTCAGTGTTAACGTGCCCTGCACTATTCCTGCATATACTGAAGTGAAAGAACATCATTTTGGTTTGGCATCTCTGCTAAGACAAAAGAACACACTTGTTGTGGTATATCAAATACTCAGGAGACCCCCCTCTCAAGAAATCAACTGGATTTCACCGTATATCCACCATTTAACTTCTTTACTATTTTATAACGAGTGTTTTTTTTTCCTCTGTCTGTCCACAGACTGCAGAGACAAAGAACAAGGAACTGGAGGGGAGGATAGAGGGTCTTCAGATGGACATAGACGACAGCCGACAAAAGCAGGGCAACATGAAGGGCGAGCTGAAGAAGTTCATGGATATTCTGGATGGAAAGATAGACGAGCTGCATGAGTTCAGGCAGGGCCTCTCCAAGTTGGGTGTCGATAACTGAGAAAAGTAGCAGCGAGCCGAAAGGGTGAAAGGTCGGGTATGAAGGATTCACTACTGTAAGTCTTCAGGGCAGAAACTATGTGGCACCTACTCCCCCAAGGTGATATCCACACAGAAACTATCAGCTTTGGCTTCTAATAAACACTACCTTGTGAGAAAGAGATGTTTTGGAGAGGGAGGGAGAGAGAGAGAGAGACTGACAGACTAAAAGGAGGAAAGCCGGCGCTCCACCAAAACGGCTCCATTTTGTGTGCTGGCAATGTGAAACTAAATCAAGAGTCACACTTTGAGCTTACTCATCCGTTTCTGTGGGGGAAAACGAGTTTAAAAAGCTGGTGGTGGGTTCTTAGATTCTGTTCATCTGTCTTTTTTTCTGAAGGCTGCAGTGCGTCTACACAGGCAGAGCTTAGCGTAGTAGAGGGGACTTAAAAGGGCTAAAATGAGCAACACACAAAGACAATGCTGTTCAGCATCACTCAAGTAATAATTGGTGTTAATCCTTGTGGCCCCCTCCGAGAATTAGAGATGAAATCTTTCTCCAGGCTGTCCTCGCTGCTGCCTCTCGTCTATCTCAGGTGTGTTAGAAGACAGTTTGTACTCATTAGATTATATGCACATATATGACAAACGGCCGTGACACAAAGTGCCTCCGGGTGAGTCTAAATCTACCTGGCAAGGAGATCTGGCCAAGTGATGACCATCACCATAATAACAACTTTATGATTTTTTTTGTGAGAAAAAACCCAAAAATAAATAAACCTCGCTGATAAAATGAGACGAATGCAACACAGACAGGCAGCCGTGTCCATCCACAGGATGCTAATGCGGTGAGAAACTCAAAGGTTCAAACAGGTGTTTGCATTAAAATGACTTTTTAGGAAGCGCTGCAGCAGGAACTTGTCTCCTCTCTTGTGGGTGTTTTCAGTAAACAGCCCTTTTGATTATATTTGCATAAAGAAGAAAAACTCTTGTCTCAGGAGCTTTCCTTCAGAAAAATAATAACAGCAACCCCATCTTGCCATGAGTGTAGTGTCGTGTTTAAAGGACTTTGTGTGTGCAATAGTATTGTTGTTCATTTGTAGAACAAAGGCGCGTGTCTCCAAGGCTGTCGATGTGCTTCCTACACACTCGTTTTTGTTATGATGGTGGTGGTTATTTTTGGGTGAGGGGACTTGGTGCTGCTCATTGGGTGAATAATGTGAAAGTGTACTTCACTGATAACATGTAGATGGCATGGGCCTCTTCACTAAAACCCTGTCAGATTCTTGGTTTATGTTTTACATGTTTATTTATTATTTGGTGCCTCTCTTCAACTAGTGTTTCTAGGACATACCAAGTAAATCACCCTTAACCTTATGTCTCCATAGATGTAAAATAATATATTAACAATACCAAACTGTCAGGATTCAGAGATTTTATATTGGAGGATGTGTTTGCAGCACGATGTCTTCTAGCTGCTTCTGGGAAGTCCCTCTTGAAACTTGGTACATTTTTAAATCAAAGTTACACGTTGTAATGATGTATTTACTCTGTAATGCTATGACATCATGAGCCTATATTTTTCATCATTGTTTTGATCTTGCCATGAGATTGAGATTATCTACTGAAGGGACTTTTTGCTTCTTGTTCTCTCTGTTTTGCCCTAATGTTCATAACTCACCAGAATCTGGATAACACAGCGTATGATCCTTCCTTTTGAACCAATGCCTCTTGTGCACTTTTGTGATTCCTGTTCAATATTGTACAATAGAACTGACAATTGGTAAAATTTAGTTTAATTACAATGCTGAGTTAGTGTCTTTTTTTTTTTCCCCCCAAAGTGGTGGGCCAAAATTTGGCAAAGGAGACGGGGGTTCCCTAATCCCCACTTAGTCCCATATCAGTATGGTGGGACGCTGCGCAGAAATCATGGGTAAAGCTTTCAAATATGCTTCCTGACACTGTGAAAGTCTTGAGGCAGTTTTTTTTTTCAAGGGATGAGAAGCTCAGAGAAGGAGGTGGAATGAAGCTGCAGTGACAGAGCTGAGACGGAAGCTCCACCACCGCACGTCTTCCCCTCTGTTTATTCACATAGCACTAAATATAGCTGTAATCCTGACAGAGACGCACATAATCAAAGCAAATGAGGTGGGATTTAATCACAGTCGGTGACACGTATCGATTTCTGAAAAATAAAGCGGCAAACAAACGCGATCTCCTTTGAGGACGGATGGAATAACACCTCAAACTCCAAACGTCCACACAGCTGAAGAAATGACTGCAGCAGCGTATCAGAGGACATGTTGCCTTGGCAACTTAATCCTACTCACTCCTTTTTTTTTTTTTTTTGTAAATATCAGTGTGAATGAGGGACTAGGAGAAGTGTAAATCCAGTGCTGCCAGTCAACTATTTATTGGTTAATTAAACAAAAGCTTCATCTTTCTCGGCCAATCAGGCTCCTGGAAGCTGATCTCCCCTGGAGTCTTTAATTTTCTGTTTCACTTTCAGAGATCAGCAGGTTAGAGCAGAGACATCTGGACGGAGAATCAATCAATGAGCAGCATAAACTTCTATTTAGAGCTAAAATGATTGGTTAAATGGCCAATTAAGTCAGTTGATGGAAAATTACCTTTTGAATTAGTATCATTTCCATCACAAATTAATCTGTTGATTAGCGTTTTTATTAATCTGTTTAGTTTAATATATGATGTTACAAATAATATAAATATGTCCCAGAAACAGTGGCCCCGCTTTTCTCTGTATTCTGACATTTTATGGACTTACAACAATCAAGGTGAATTGATAAAAGAAGAATTGGTCGCAGTGCTACCAAGTATCTCTTGTCTTCAGCAGGGTTAAATAGGGAATCAGGATCTTCAAGACTTTACAAAAAATGTCAAACATGCCAGAAAATATGTGCGCTCTAACCGGACAGCTGAAGTCTAATGGTCTCAAGCCGGCACAAGCTGCTGGTTTGAGAAGAAACAACAAAAGATTTGGTTTATTTCCTTAGAAAAGATGGAGAAAACGATCTATTTTATACATTTTTAATATATTTGACAGTTTATTTTACTGGCTTTTATTGTCGGCTAGCTCTACATTCCTTGTTCCTCCTAAAACCAAAGAAATTGCCGAGCGTCGTTGATGTGAATCTAAATGAAATCCAGAGCAACAGGAATGTGTGAGATGACTGTGTGTGGAGTGTAAAGGCTTTTAGCGGCGCTTTGCACTGGGACTCCTGGGACGGAGAGTAAAACATCTACCTGGTGGATTGCTGTAAAATTGTGCTCATTCGTGATCCCCCTAGGATGAATATTACTCACTTCAGTCACGAGCTAACTTTAACTCTGGCGCCACCTGGAGGTCACAATTTTCAAAATTTGTCCAACACTTTTTACAAAACTACTAATCAGATTATTTTCAACTGTACATCTCTGAGCCAAAACCTAAAATAGACAACTATGGTAAATACTATGTAATGTATGTTAATATTTTCATTATGACTTTTAGCATCGCTTAAGTGCAGCCTCACAGAAGTGTCGCACTGTGGCTGCAGACTTTTAGCATTATCTAAGTTTTATTTTACAGATAGTGTACAGGTACGACTGTGGGCTCTGGATTTTGAACATTTAAATAAAAAATAAATGTATATAAATGATCCAACACACTCTCACAGCTGATATGTACAGCAGAAGCATCCCTCTGTCTGTCCCTCTGTCTTTGACTCTCTCAGCAGGGCTCATTGTGTGACTGGCGATGAGTGGGCGAGTTGGTGAAACATCATTAAGAGACTATGCTGCTCTGTGAGAGAGAGAGAGAGAGAGAGAGAGATGGCTCTGCAGGCCACTAGCACTGAGACTTCCTGTTGCCATAGTAACAGGCTGCGGAATTTCGTGTTGATGCTCGACGGAGGGGTTCGTCTAAACGCCCGCCACGAGTGTCTTCCCCCAGGGGGGGGCGCGTGACCCCGTCTCCCACCTGAACCGCCCGGACGTCGCCGTCAAATTCCAAGACCGCCGTTCAAAAGCACAGCGTGACCACCCCTGCCAGCTCTCTTCAAGTACACAGAGACGGACAAACTCAATCACAGCTGGCTGGGGAATGTCTGAGCTGTCACTGCAAGAGAGACACGGGAGAGCGACGGCTGCCAGGGCGATATTAAAATATGACTCATCGTCGTGGGCTACAAATCCTTGAAAGCCCACTCACCGGGGTTCACCGGCACCTCTGCAGATGACGAGACCCGTTTCAGGAACAGGGCGGCAGGTACAGCAGCGGCGGCGGAGATCAGGGAACGGCGTGAGCGATCCACAGATGTCGGGAAAGAAATGGCAAACACTTCAGGTTGACGACCTGACGGGTCATTTATTATTAAAACACAGCAGTTACATGTGTGTGTTTCAGCCTCAGCCACCATCTGCTCGTCTGTAACACACCGCATATTCATTTACTCCGCAAACATTTTTAATGCCGTTTGCCATACAGTATTGTACTTACTTTGCATAACGCATTACAGCATTCTTTGCAAGAGAGTTAAGGTAAGTTAAGTGCTCTGTGTCACAGGTTCAAAGGTCATAAGTACTAAGTTTTCCCAAACCATCAACTTTAACCGATAACCATGCTTTTCTTAGGACTGGTTGTGCAGATTTATTAACAATCCCATACTTAAAAAGGAAGAATTCATTTGCTAAAACATGAATAATAACATTATCATTTGTCACTTGACTCGTTATGGCAACATACAAGAAGACATCATTTATAAATTGCACTCGAACAAACAGAAAGATTGACAGGATGAAAGCTTCACACAGCCCGTAATACAATCAATAACGGAGGCTTTAGACACGGAGGCTGTAAATCATTAACACTGCTGCAAATAACAGCATGACGCTTCCTTTTGTTTTGTTTTTTTTTAGTAATAAACTTTGTTGTAGCCCTTGTTGGGGTTAAATAAACTATTAATAAGACTTAATTACATTCATAATTGTGAGTTCAGACTCAAAAACGTGTGTAGTGTAGTAGACTCTGCCTGGAGCACAGGCTTCCCCTGCTGTGACCGTCTCACAAAAGACCTTCACACACAGAGCTGGGAGAAATTCACTCATCTACACGCTGAACTAGATTAGAACTGCTTGGCTCTGCTTTTTAATGACAATGCCTCATTCACTCTGCTCGGGATTTCTGCACAACCAGAAACGGCTGCAGAGGAGAACTAAATCAGACATTTAACCGTTTAGTTGAACTGGAACCGTTACTGGATGTGCTACAAGATCCTCAGGGCTATTTAAATTTTTTATTTTTTTTGTCCAATACGATTACTGTGGGACAACTTGGACATAATGCAGTGTTTAAGTCAGAAGAGGCGTAATCCCGTCCTTGTCACAGAAGCAGCTTTTAGGTGAAGATTTGGCAGCAACATAAGCTGTAGCTCAACAACCGTGAAGACAACAGAGCTGGGTTAATGTAAGAAGACAACAGCTTCGTCAGTGTGTGTCTGTGTGTGTGTGTGTGTGTCATCAGCTGTCCCACTCCGTATTCTGTGTCTCGTCGTCACCTCTGTCCTCGTCCTCGTCCGAGTCAGCCGCCACCTTCTTCATCCTCATCATGGCGGCCTTGATGCTGCGCTCCAGCTCGTTGTCCGCGGTGTTCGGGACCTCGGCTCGCGCAGGAACCACCTACAGAACGTCAATAATTAGTCACTATTCAGGTTCCACGTAACCTCCTGCTGCTAAATCTGCATTCAGTGGAATAAATCACATTTTCTACCAGTGTGACTAAAAACATTAACAACGCTCCCACAGTTCTGCAGCCTGCAACTGGAGCAACTAAAAAAACAGCAACTGAACGTTTCTGGTAAATGCTGATAAGTCATCCACGGCGGCTTGGAGGAATTATTTGATGCACTTCTACATCTATTAAATAAAAGTGTTTAATTGCATTTAGTCGATTAATTTTGCAACACTTCTGGTCAGACAAGAGATTTGTATTTATAATTACAACTTGAACGTCGACACACACCCTATTTAGAAGCAGGAACATTTTTATTACTTCGTTTTGATGTGAACGCAACAAAAGCACAGGCATAAATAATAAATGCACGATGGCTCAGGTTTCATTTTCTAGGTATTGTGAATGCTGGCTCCCTGTCACGCTTGTCACGCTGTCTCACCGAGACACTGAGGTGGCACTGAGCCGCTGTTAATGTTATTAGTAACACAAATACTGAGAAGTCAGACCCGATGCTACACATGCAGCGTGTTGCAAAGAATGCTGGTCTAACCTATGATGATAAACTGGTTTCAGGAGATAATAGGTTTCTAATTTGGCATTCACTCTGAGAGGAAAGACAAAACAAAAATAAAAATCTTTAGGTAATTAAGGTTAAGCCAAAGTTCAGTGAGGAAGGCCCGTCTTCTTACATTCAGTTTCCCTTCCTCTGTGGTGAACATGAATTTCTACCGCTCTATTTCCTTATATCTTCCGTTTCTGTCAAAATAACTTTATTCTCAATTGTTATGTCACCATTATAGTCCAATGATCTCTCGTCTTTTGTTGCTAGTGAGACTATAAACGAGGTCTGGGGTAAAGGACACGTGGTCTTGGCCTGGATGTCCACTGGTTATACCCGAAGCCGTTATCCCTAGAGGGCCCGGTCCACGTTCCCGATGAATTCCCACGTTTCAAATCCACCGACTGAAGCAACACGTCTACAATAAGCCACTGCCACCCACTGTATTAACATCTCACCTTCTTCAGCTTGACTCCTTGTCGAATGGCGGACATCAAACTGCTCCTTGTGTCCTGAGCGGGGGCATCTGTCGCGGCAGCCGGGACCTTTCGAAGTCTGATCTGTCCACGCTGCAGCGAGGCCAACACTTCATCCATCGTTCCTAAAATAATTCGGGGGGGAAATGTAAAAATACGGGTTGTCTGTGGGGTTTTAATTGGATGAATATTTCACTGCGCGGAGCTTTCCTGAGTCCACACTGGTGGACAAAACATTTATTTGAAAACTGGTTTCTTTGAACGACCTCCCTTTCAGATAATAAAAATGAGTTTGCGTTGGATGTTACTGTCTGCCAGTAGCCGAGGGTGTACATCAGCAGGAGCACAACTGAGGTAAAATGCCTCCTCTGGCCTCATGGGAGAAGTCGGGAATTTAGGACAGAACATCATGTGCAGGCAGACGCTCTCTACACTCTCTGTCTGAGCACAGGTTTTTTTTTTTTTTTTTCTGGAACAAACAAACCCAACCTTCCCTGCAGTCAAACTAATCCACATATCTTACTCCATGTGTATTTTTGCTTCTTTCAACTCAAACAAAGCTAAATTACACCGATCAGCCACAACATTAAAACCACAGACAGTAGAAGTAAATAACTTTGACCATCTTGTGACAATTCAATGTTCTGCTGGGAAACTTTTGGACCTGGCATTCATGTGGATGTTACTTAGACATGTACCACTCACCTAGACCAGACGAGCAGCCAAAAAACACCAAATTCACTAGATCCCAAACTGATCAAGTATCTGTGGGATGATCCATAGAGGCCCCTCCCCTCAACCCATAGGACCCAAAGGCCCCCCACTAACAACATCCTGTTGCCAGACACCACAGGACACCCTCAGAAGACCCATGTCCATTCTCTGATGAGTCACAACTGTTTTGGAGGCACAAGGGAGACCTACACAATATTAAGAAGGTGGTCATAATGTTATGCCTGATCCGTGTATGTGGCTAAGGTTGTACTCAGACTGGGCATTGTGTACTAAGCATGGTTGCCTTGTACTGTGTCTAGTTATACACAATATTAGGAAGGTGGTCATAATGTTATGCCTGATCGGTGTATACTCCATGTGTTTCAGTCTCACCTAGATTTTGTTTGAGCATGTTCTTGGCTGGAAAAGGAGGGTCTTTTTTTTCACTGAGAGGCATTGGTGTGTCCTCAGAGGAGGGAGGTGGAGGGGGTACGGTAGGTGGCAGAAGACCAGAAGGTTGAGGTGGTGGTGGTGGGGGCGGAGGAGGAGGAGGTGGAGGTGGAGGAGGAGGAGGAGGATGTGCAGTGGGGCAGGCTGTTGGTGGAGGCGGTGGCGGCGCAGCAGCAAAGATTTGGACGGGGATGTCTTTAGGCTTCTGCTTTTTGGATGTTTTGCTTCGTCTGGGTGAAGGACGGATGGAGGAGGGCGGTCCCTCGGGGGACGGGGAGGGTCCGAGGCTGATAATGGACAGAGGCTGGGAGGGACACGGCACTTCGGAAGACGACATCATGGACTTCGGAGTCTTCAGGATGTACTGACCCTGTCGCTTCTTGGAAAAGAAGAAGAAGAAGAGAAACAAGGATGTTATCGTCTGATGTTGTGAGAGACACCCGCACGACGCAACCGTCTCACGTCGTTTTGAAAGGGTCTCACAGTGACACGAGATTAAAGTGACGTCGCAGAAGCAACGCACACAAACGTCACACACATTTACTGATGCTGACAGGAGGTAAACTCTGCCAGTCTGCTCCTGTGGGACGGTCTCATAAAACTCAAAATAAAACATGAATAGTTTATAGAGCGGGTTAGACGACAAAACATTTTCACCACAAGACGTCTGCGCAGATTCTTACCGGAGTCACGGTAATTCAAATCGTTTGAGCTGAAGGCAGACGGAGTCGAAACGTCTTCCAGAACGCGAGGGCTTGGCGGCCTCACCGCGGTCCACCTCTACAAAGCCATTTTTATGTTTCTTAATAGCTTCCAGCTTGCCTCAAACTATCGATTTCAGTCGTTTGTAATATTGGTTGCTAGGAAACACCTGCAGTGCCGTCCAGCCGAAAGCAATGAAATGTGTAAAGGGCACGACTGTGTCCGAAATAACCAGTTCTCCCTATAAATATACAGTAAAGAAATGTATTCACTGTCCAGATTCTGAATGCGCGATGCAGCTGTTAGTGATGAGGCAAAATGCTGATTATTCAAATGCAGTATTCATTAATAATAATAATAATATGAGCGTATAAAGTATCCACAGTCTCTCTACCCTTCTCTCTCATGCATTCCTTAAACATGGTGCAACTTTAAAAGAGTCTTTAACCCATTTTATCCATTAATCATTCATGTCCTCCTTGTCTACAGCTACGGTAGCAGCACTCTGAGGCTCTACTAAAGCACAGCGGTGTTTATTAGGTTAGTTTGTGCTTGGTGTGATTAGCATTTTAAAAACACCAAAGTCACACAGCAGTAGGCCGGCAACTTTCATATTCTGCAAGATGAAATTACAGCTTTTCTGCACCGAGTCTGGTGGCTATGAACGGCTTCCGGTCTCGGCAAGGGAGAGAAGTTATGATATTCTCAATAGGAAGTATGCTTAAACTGATTTTCTTTTATAGGGCCATTGTTTTAGGAGGCTAGAATGTGTATTGCTGCTGACCCCGTCCACAGCAGTTCACTGCCTGGCTTGTGTGCTGATGCTCCCGTCTGCTTCTCCAAATTGGGGGCATGTCGGCCATACGCTGTCCATAGATCAGCTGATTGTATTATTCTAAAATGTACTCCCTTTCAATTCTAGAAAAGTTTCCCAAGCACCAGCTCTGGTGTAAGGTGGCTCACTACTACAAGGCCTACAACGACGGCACAACGTCATCAGAACTTCCTCTGACGTGGTGGCGGGCTGAGTGGTTAATAACCGAGTTTTAATTTTGAGGCGAACCATTGATTTATGACGATATGAAGCCGGAGCCTCTGGGGTTTTATTAACAGAAAAGGTAGCTGCAGGGGAGGAGGCTGAGCAGAGAGGCAATGAGCGCGCCTGACCTCTCTGAAGGATCGTAATCTGCTCAGCGTCTTCTCCCTCTCCTGGTCCACCCACTGTTTCCTCCTCTGCTCCTCCTCTTTCCTCTTCTCTCGTTTCTGCGGACAACAGAGGGAGACAGTGAGGGACGTTAGAGAAAGAGAATCCAGAAGGAGCTTTCTTTCAGTTCCAGCGCAGGGGCATGTCTGTGGGTTGTCTCGTTGCCGTGGTGACGTACCAGTTGGACCTGATGATGCTGGCTGAAGGATACGGAGCTCTGTTTGGCGACCAGGTGCTTCTGCTCGTGGGCCTCCATACACTGATCCTAAAAGACACACACACTTAATTTAAGTTAAGAAAAAAATGCACCTCGGTCAGGAATTAGCGAGGCCTTGAGCAAATACGTCCTTCAAAGTTCAGAAAAGGTCACTGAAACAGATAATGAGTTCATTAGGAGAGGATTTTTAATATTTTTTTTTGCTGCATTATTAAATATCCATGCCCTATGTGACTCGTGTTCCCTGCGGATTACTGTAGGTGACTGGTGGAAACCTCACTGCTCTGAGCAATAAAAAGTTTTTAATCAGACAAACGAGCAAACAAAATGTCAGCTGCTTATATAGCTCTGAGAGCCAAAAATAAAACCAGTCTTCTTTCATTAACATTTAACCGATCACTACATTTCTCCTCGAGCGCAACCGAAACGCCATGAATATTTATTATTTTAAAGACTGCAAAAATAAATGAATGAAAACCTTTTTGTTGCGCAGATAAGCTCTCCGGGAGCAGATGTTGCCTCTCTTGGTCTCCAGGGTCTGCAGGTGTCTTTTGAGCTGCTTGACGGCTGGAGAGTTTGCTTGTTGAGGACCCGTGTGGACCAAGCTCTGCAGCTCCTCTGGATCCTCGCACACATCATAGTAGACCACCTCATCATTCAGTTCTGAAAGACAGACGCAGTGCACTCAGCCTGACCCTTCTTCACCTGTTCACATGTACTTTCAACTCATTCAGTTACATTTCAGTTTGCAACTAATGTCACGAGTTCAAACTAAGCAGAGTGGAGCGTGACCAGGATTTCACCTCATAGTCAACCAGGTTAAATGAACAGAAGAAATCTGATTATTTCATGTTTCAGTGGCAGAAAAACCTCCAGAACGACATGTCAACAGAAACCTCATTAACAAAAGTAAATTAAAACTCATTCCTGAGCCACTCATCCAGGTTTTTAAGGGTCTGTGCATTATCGTGACCCAGGTAAGGGAATTTATTGTTACCTCAGAGTAAATTGGTATTAATGGAGAAACACGCTGCATAGATGCCCTTAGTAAAAAGTAGTATACTTGAAGTTCATTTTATTAAGTATACTTGAGTATAAGTAGAGTACAGACCATGTACTTGCAGTGTACTAGAAAGTATACTAATTTAATACTTCTTCCGGCTAAATTGGAACATTTTAAGTATATAAAAGTATACTTTAAGTATACTTTTATAAACCAAAATGTGGACTAGAAGTATATATCTAGTACACTAGTAATATAGATGAGAGTAGTTGTGGTATACTTGAAAGTATACTTTAATAAACTTAAAAATGTTCCAATTTAGTCTGAAGAAGTATTAAATTAGTATACTTTCTACAAATACATGGTTTGTAGTATACTTCCTATACGTATACTTATACTCAAGCATACTTAATAAAATGAACTTCAAGTACACTACCTTAATTTTAGTATAAAATAAGTATACTTGTAGTACACTTGAATAAACTTCTTTTTGCTAAGGGTGTATATACATATAGATGAATGCACCCACAAATACGATTTCTAAAGAGTGGTTCTGAAGCTAAATGTTGGTGGGTCTAGTTGTCTGCATCTTCGCAGTGACTGACTTAATTAAACTCCAGCCTAATTCAAAAATGGGCAAAGAAGTGGAGCGTGAGTGGAGCTGAGGGGGACAGGAAATGCCAAGGAAGACACCTCACCTGTTGCTTAAAGTGGCCACAGCCCTGGTATACTTTTATTTTACCTGGTTTTATAAAAATAAGAACTGAACTTCTATTCTAGGCTCAATAAACCTTACCATGTAACCTCCTACTTTCTTTACTGAATATCAGCTGGTAGATTACCATGCTCCTGCTTTTTAGCCCATGAAGAGACACCCGACCCAGGTCACCACAGACAGACAGGCAGACACGCAGCATATCCATACAAACACTCTGGTAGCAAACATGCCAAGTCCCATGAGGGGCAATTAGGAAAATATTTACATGAACAAAATACAGTAGTTCCCCAAAGTAAACCCTTCACGTAACACACTGACCAGACAAACAAAAAAAAAAAACCCTGCACTCCACTACTGTGATGCGATGTAGAGGCTTTACATTGTGGAATATGTAATTTTAGTGATGACAGTGACACTGTGTAGGCTCTGTGGTGAGTGTTTTTAGAGTTGCACGGTATTGCAACTCTAAAAACAAAGCTGAACCAAAGACAATTGGAGCGGTCTGTGTTTTCTTGAAAATGTTTCACCACCACCCAAGTGGCTTCTTCGGTTCTAAACGACTGGTGGGAGCAGATTTTTATTTGGAAAACTCAAGTACGGCCCTGAGAGAGCAACTAACCATCCCCACTGTGGGAGAGATAAAGGATTATCTTTTTATATCTTAATCTGAACTAGGTCTTCTAATTTATTAAAAGACCCTAGTCATGTAGATGTTCTCAAATAAAAACCTAAAAGAATCCTCTTCAAGACAACACAGACTAGTCCAATTCCCTTTTGATTTTAGAGTGTTTATTTTATATCTTTACATCTCATTTTAAGATACGAGAGAATCGGCTTTGTGATTCTTCTGTATGTCCTAGAAATAGAAACAGAAACCTTTGAATTTTTGAATCTTGAATCTTTGAAATGTGTACATTCAAAGAGTATATCACCCTTACATTAGCCTTGTTCAGCACTAACTCGTAAATGTACAGGAAGTGTACCTTTAATCTGCCGTCGCACGGTGTCTATCTGAGCCATCAGCAGCTGCTCCTCATTCTTCAGGATCTCAAACTTGGTGTCATACAGTTCTAGCTGGGTCTCGTAGAACTGCAGTTCCAGCTGGTCCACCGTGTCCCGCTGCTGGCCGTCCTCAAAGGCGGACCTGGAATCGGCTTTCCGGCCCTGCACTTTGCCCGACAGGCTCCCCAGCTGCACCGATACAACAAGAGAAAAATGTTAAGGCTGTCCCCATGAAAGGACCGAGCACGTGACTTTGTGCGTTATGTGCGGCCTGCGAATCCCTTTTGACGGTTGCGTGTGAACGTAACGCTTTCTGACGGCTGACTCAAACTCTGTTTTTCAACACGATGGTGGGGAAAGGCCTTGCTTCAGACTACCAAGTGAAAAAAACTAAAACAACAATGGATATAAACATGAAGCGTTTGGATTTAATCGCTGCTGTGATGAAATGTGCTGAAATAAACTGCTACCTGCACAGTTAGGGGAGTAGTGTTAAGTATGCTTGATGTGTAACCACTCGGATGACACAAAGAGGTCGCCAATCCATCACACGGCTAACAAAATTTAAGAAACCAGCTTTTTTTGGGCATGTGTATAGGTACACTTACAAGATATTTGTATATTCTTCATTTGTACACATGGAGAGTACACGTGGTACAAACGAACAGCCACGTAAGGCACCCAGGGAGAGGTTTGGGGAGTTTAAGCGCCACCTCAGCCATGCACGTAGATGGGGATTGAAACTAGGTGACAACAGTCCCAAAGCTGCTTCTCTAACCACACAGCTGCACCCTTAGAAACACTAAATAATCTAACACACATATATTTGGACCGTGAGAGGAGAACAACCCACGCGGACACAGTAAGAACATGCAGACAGAAAGGTCCCAGCCGAGCAGCAGGTTCAAGCCCCTCCTGGCGTGAGGGGGGCAGTGCTAACCGATGCACCGCTGTTCCACCTGCTCCGAATTACCTCAAGCATATGATGTAAGAGCTGCACAGACTAAAGTGAAGCATGTACACAAACACACGCACACTAAATGTAAAGATGTCACGCTGTGAAATCTGCAGGCACAAGTTACACGCCGCTACCAGCGCAGAATTTTGCGTAGGAGCCGCCCACTGATCTCATTATAAACACACAAACAGCTGTCTACGCAAAGGCTCGTGCTGATGGATCCTGACAGCAGCCTCAAACCTGACTTCTGGAAAAGCTTAATCGGATGAAGGTAAAGGTGCTCTCTCCTCTCTCTTCCAAAAGAGCTCAAATGCGCAGCACGACACGTTGCAGCAGCAAGTAATTCACTGCAGTTTTCCCAAAATACTGTGATCCTGACATTAAAAGAAAAGGCCCCACATGGATAATAGATGCGCATTTAGCTGGCACGTTTTGTATATCCACACACAGACGCATTAGCTTATTCATGCGTGCCGTTTTTTTTTGGGAGGGGGTGGGGGGTGTATCAAGGGGATTCTCTGTGTTTTTAGAGAGGCTTTATAAATAGATCAAAGGGCTACGGCAGCCAGAGATTCACATCAGACTGGAATACCAAGTGAAAGACACACGAGAGCAAGTAGGCGCTGTGTCACATCTCTTCACATTTACAACCACTACAAAAGCAGCGTCGGCCTTGGCGCTGAAATGAAAATATTCATGATAATTAAATCCTCACAACTGTGTCAGGCTCCAATATGCCACTACGGAATATGCTGACTAATTTCAGAACCACTACAAAAGCTTAAGGAAAGCACAGTGGGAGAGACACACACACACACACCCTTTCTCTGATGCTGACTTTCTTGCGGTTGAGGCACATCTCCGTGGCTCTCATGTGCTGCAGGGTTTCCTTGGCCAACAGGAAGCGAAGTTTCTCCAGCCTCGGAGCCGCGGACGCCCAGGCGGCGGGTCCAAAGCGACACTTATCTTCCTCCATCTGTTTTAACATACCTGGGCATGCACACAAAGATCTGTCATGTCTGCCCACGTCACTCAAAAACAGATAATGTAAAATGAAAGCAAAAGAAGATCGTATCAAGAGAAAGCACACTACCATTCCTACCATTGCCTTTCAGCGATCCTCCAGTACAAAGGTTTAAATGATTTACTTTGAATCAAAGTTTGCGTCTGGGGGGCATAACATTTGCCAGAAAAATAAGTTTATGGACCTTGAAGGAGTGGTGCATTTCTCTGTATGTAATGATTTCTGAATGCACTTTTCCCTCATAGAAGAAGAAGGAAGACAGCTGCCAAACAATTAAGAATTTCATATGAAGGAAAAATCCATCTTAATTCCCTTGTTTTTATTTCATTCATTAAATGTATCCCACAGTGCAATTATGCTGTTTTTATAATTTATTTTCTGAGTCATTTTAAGCAGCTCTTAACACTTAATTTCGCATGCATGTGCATTTAGTTTGGACTTTTTTTTTAGATTATATGAATATAAATATAACATCATTAATATGTTGTTTCTCAGCAGCTGCAAGACTCTGCTATGCTTGTTTGTTTTTTTTCCTCCACTCGGTGTGACACAGAAAAAGTCATTCACTAAACCATCCGTACACAAATGAAAGACGTAAACACAGAAAGTTATACCGGCCAGAGCTTTTGAAGTTTGTGCAAAGTAGGTGACAGTGATGTCCTGAATTGAGGCGACTGCGTCTTCTGCTTTCGCCCTCCACTCCTCCGCCTCCTTCTCCAGAGCTGCAATTCTCTTAGGACCCAAGTCCTCAAACTCCAAAGACTTCTGCAGGAAACCGGAGTGGGAGGGAAAAAAAAAAAAAACATGGAAAAATGTTAAACTTGATGCGTGCTTCTTACAGCACAAAGCTCTACTATTATTATTCTCAAAAGATTTTATGACTGATGAGTATTTGCTCAACGTCTAGATATCAAAACAAACTGCATGTCATGTGCATAACCATTAACCACATCTTAGCTGTTGAACAGATATTTACAAGGATCTCCATCTTGTAAAGGCACGCCAGCTCTCTCATGTCTCTGAACGGCTGCAGCAGGTACTGGAAGAAGGTGGTGGCGACGGTGACCAGGTCCTGGTAGGCCTCGTCTTCCTCGTCGTAGATGCTGAGCAGCGCAACCATTCGGTCGGCACTGCTGTGACTCTGCAGCAGCTGTAAATAACGAAGACATAAACACCGTTTACGTGGGTTCGGTCGGAGCCCACAGGACAGCGTTTGCCCTGTGACTTCTTATAACTCAGATGAAGTGGAAAAACACAGAAATCTCTGTGTGCTTTCATAATACAACTTGGGTGGGCTGATGCTGGTAGCCTTGAGAAGACACTTCAAGACGAGGTTGGTGGTTGAATACCGCCGGGATTCTTGGAGTCAGGTCTCTGACACAGACCGCTGAAGTCAAATAAAATTTGTCTCCTCAAATTCGGGCATTAACAAACCATTTCATACGCAAAGGTTTCCAGTGAGGAGACTGTTAGACCACAGACCTTGTATGCATCTATGCTGGCTTAATTAAAATGTGAAACGCTCATAGGTAGAGAGAAAAATGGGGTTCACGTAGCGTGTATATAAAATTAGCCTGTAGCTTTTTGCATGTGAGCCCTAAGATGACTTGCAAATCAAATATGAAAGCACAAACTCCTTTCTGACGCTGTGAACAAAACATCACATGATTTTTTTGTTTTATAAAGACGTCATTCAGTGCAGGACCGTTCCACCGGATTGCAGGGTTGTTATTGATGCCGTTCACCCCAATTACATTGAATACAGTGTCTCAGATCTCTGGGTTTGACTGAAGATTGTGCAGTGTTGTGCAGCAAACTGTTTAAGGGTCGTGTTACAAATCTGTGCCCAGTTCGCTTTAATTCCAAATGCGTATCAACGGCCCAGGCCAAAGCTGTGTTGCAACATCTCAAACTTTGACTGTAACAGACAAACAGAGCATTATGGTTTAAAACGACAGGGGAATAAAGGGAGTACAGGGGTTTCCTGGGCTTGACTGGGTCCCTAAATGCAGCAAAGGTTAGCAAAAAAACACAATTATTAGGTGAAAGGTGTGGAAGAAGATGTACATTTTTTTTTCTTGAGATCAAGATCACATGCCTGTTTGTTGTCTCAGTCATGTAGGTCAGGGTAGAGCCAAAGACACAGATAAACAAAGGCAACTGGACTTAAAGGGGTTTAATCCACTCATCCAAGTGGCTTCCTCACATTTAAAGGACATGTTAGGTCCAACAAGTCCAGCTGCCTTTGTCTGAGCTTTGGATTGAGATATTATTTGTTTTGCAAATGAATGGCTAAAAAAACAACAGGCCTTCCTTAAATGCTTTATAGCCAGAGTTTGTTTTATTGTTGTTATAATGAGGCAGATAAAACTGTCAGGATTGGATAGCACTGTTTTGTTCTAGGTGGATACACCCCTCACCTGCTTCAGGTGACCCTTGCCCCTCGACATCTCCTCCTGCATGGTCTTCCTTTTGAACTCCTGCAGGTTTTCAAAGTACTCCTCCACGTCCCTCTCATTCTGCGTGAACAACGTATCGAGGACAATCTTTCGGCCGCAGATGTCAATAGCTGTGCTGAAGTACTTTTCCAGTTTCCTACACGGGGTGTCAAAATCCCTCTCCTCGTCGTACTCCCCGCCCGACCTGCGACTCAGGAAGAGCAAGTCCCAAATGTTGCCCTCTTCGAACTCGGACAGATCCGGGAAGCAGGCCCCCAGGACGTCCGCCACGCATGTGAACTGCTGGTGGATGTGTTTCAAGTCGCTGACGGAGAAGAGGCCGGCCCAGCTCATCTCCGAGTCCCCGACGGCGACTTCGGCTTTGCGTTTCTGCCGTTGTAACGTCCGGTTGTGGCAGGTGACGGCGAATTTGCACTCGATGACATTCCACTGGACGATAAAACCCAACTTGAACGCCTCGCTCTCCTCAAATATATTACTTTTAATGGCCACCCATCCCTCCAAACTGTCTAACCGCTCGCACTCTATGCTATTCATCTTAAAAAGAGCTGTTTCACTTTGGCCTCCGTGAAGCAGTTGGCTCTGTTTACAACGTCCGCCATTTGTGTGACGTAAGATGCCTTCAAGCGCCTTAAAAATATACCGAATTATAAAACACCAACCGTTGGCCTTTAACAAATAACATTTTTTTGCGTTAAAAGACGACACAGTTATCGCATTTACTTAAAACCTAAGTTTACACAGAAGAAGCAGCAGACGCCCTGTGGGGTTGTAACATTATTTAGCTAACATTAAGTACAAGACTACTTTCATCATAGCTTGTACGACATTCCCCCTTACTAGTATTCCTCTAAACCCCCAAAAGCTTCGCGCTGCTTGGTTTTTGCACCAAAGTATTAATCACAAAAAAGTCTAAAGCGTCTAATTTGAGATTTCCTCTAATTCACATCACATATCGTAATCAAAAACGTTTTAACCGCTACACCTGTGAGTTTACGAGGTGCCGTGAAAGCATCACAGTGTCGCTGGTATTGCGTTTAACTTTGACCTTTGAATCACATGCTCGGGGATTTCCACCCCCCCCCCCAATATCAACACATTTAACAGCGCTGAGACTGGCACTCATTAAAAGCAGTTGTCAGTTTTTACAGTGTCAACAAAACTGCATTATTATTATTTTATTATTTATTCAATAAGTAAATGATAACATTTCCTGTATGCATGTTTGACATACAGTGACATGTGAGCAACCTGAGTCCTGTCTATTTCTGTCCCAGTTGCTAGTTGGGGGTTGGACTCTCCACAGCGCCAGTTTGTCAGATGGCAACACTGACCTGAAATGGCTGTTTAGAACAAACTGGATCACTGGAAGGTAAATTTGTTGCCAGCTGCTCATTCACTATTGTTTAAGCTACGGATTGGTCTGCACAGATGAGTTGTTTTGTTTATTTAAAGTATGAAGAGAGAAGGTCTATCTGTTGTGTTGTTCTGAAAGGCTGTCGATCTTCAGATTGATGTGTGTAAGAATAATGTATCAGAGAGCTGAATCATAGGTGTAAACGTCCATCCTCCCTCAGTCACTGCCCTCATGGACCTGTTTGAGATCAGAGGAGGTGTGCTGGATGTGATAGCAGAGGAAGCTGAGCACCAGGAGTCGAGCAGAGAGTCGCCCACCATGGACGCCGGGTTTTTAAACAGAGGAGGGAGGACAAACCGAGATGTTTCCACCTTCCAGAGGTTCTCTGTCGACACCAACGAGTCCCTTCGTTTTGATCCCTGTGAGGACAGCTCTCCCTCTCCCACTGGAGCAGAAGACGGTCGTGATGATGACGATGATGTGTTTAAGGAGGGTCAAACTGAGGTGGGAACACAGCTTGAAGTGTGGAAGAACTATTTCTGTTTTATTGAATTTAAATCGCTCAAATCAACAGCCATAACATTTTAATATAAGTGGACAAAAAAAGAACTATGCTCTAAAATATCCACAGCATTATACTTGAGTACCGTGGACACACTTGACATTTAATTGAACTTTTCTTTGTAGCTAAGTCCCAGAAGATGGAGCTGTCCACATTAAACATTTGTTTCCAAACCACAGGAGCAGGAGCAGAAAACAGTTTATGTTACTGGCTGTCTGGAGTTGACGTCTGATTTTGAATTGCTTTCAGAGCGAGACCATGTCAATCAGAAACCGGCTGCAGGGGAAACTTGGAGAGATGGAGAACTTTGCAGGTCATCTGGAGGAAATCTTTCTTACTGTGGAGGTAATGTTAGAAATTATAGTTCGGCAAAACTTCCATTTACAGTAATTGTTTTTTTATGGTTCTTGGAGCATTTGAGGCTTCTTCTGTTTAGTATTATTATTCTTTTTTTTAAAAAAAAAAACATCCACATGTCTCCATGTGGGCCTGAATTCAAGAATCAAACACAATTCATTCATCGCTTCACTAGATGTCATCATCTCTTCATTTTAGTCCCTCTTCCGTCCATATATTGTCCAATCTGCAACAAATGCTCAAATCTGTAACTGCGTCGCTGTGATCACAGGACAATTTTGGCCGTCAAGAGCAGCACTTGGAGCAGCACTACAACGATGTGCTGCAGACGTTGTCTCAGCGCTATGACGAGAGGGCGGCTGGACTGGAGGAGGAGAAGAAGGGCAAGCTGGAAGCCCTGTACGGTCAGCTGTTGGCCTGTGGTCAGGCGCTGGATGCCTCCAAGGAGCTCATCGAGGCGGCTCAGGAGATCTATCGCAGCCAGGACAAGAGGCTCTTCCTGAAGGTGGCTTCTCTTCATAAAAATGTGCAGTTTGCAGTTTTATACGTGGTGATCATTAACTCGAGTTAGATGACTTGTAGGAAAAACATGGCAAATGTGATTGTGGATATGAAATATTCTTCACTCTTCTGTTCAACCACTTTCTTTGACTTTTATTGACAGTGTGTTATGCCCACCATTAAAAGGTAATTATGATGCTGCTCAGTGACTATGCATGGTGTGGCACTGCATGTGGATGCTATTAGGAGTTTATTAGTATTATTAGTAAGTATTCTAATTATGTATATATATATAATTGTATGTATACAATGAGCATGAAATTCAGGACCTTGGAAAAAAGTGGTTTTCCATAAAAGTCCTTACTCATAGTTCGCTTACAAGCATTCTGCAGATGATTACATTTCCGTGACATCCATTGTTAAGATTCCCAGTCATCCTGGCCATGGTATATACAAAAGCAAAGCTAAAACAAAGGCAGTTGGACCAATTTCCAAACCATCTGTCTTCTCAGGCTGAAACTATCCAGGAGAGGTGGACTGAGACATAATTTATCAGCCACTTACAGCACAGTCTAAACATCTGTCCCCACAAACTTTCAGTACCACTCATTGGAGGTAAAAATAAATAAATAAATAATAATAATAATAAAAGCCCCAGACCCCTAATGAAAGCAGGGTGAGTATCTGGTCATTAACAGACCCTAGTCACATGCCTTTCAGTTGGGATCCATCCACAGATGAGCTTAATAAAAACCTAAACTCTGAAGAAGCCTCGCTGCCTTTGTTTTAGCTTTGCTTTGCGACATCCACTACAGAAGACGACAAAGATGTGAAATCTTAAAATTCAGTGTTTCCCTTTCATTCTGCCCTAGGATCGAGGAGTTTTCCAAAGAGGAGGTCGACCTCACGTTGGCTACGTCTCTTGAGTTTAACACACCTCTTGTTGACCTGTCGGACGTCAAAACCATGATGGATTCCATCAATGTCGTTCCAGGTCTGATTTACGATCTTCTCGTCTATATCCGCAGAGTTGACTTTGACACACAGTGCTTTTAAACACCATTTGCATGTCTATGAACACAACATGGAGGAATCTGTGGTACAGTGGTTGCTCAGATACTATTAAGTCTCTATTTAAGAGTTTTCTCTTTTTGTACAAATTTGTATTATCATACGCAAGACCATAGACCTGCATCTACACCGATCAGGCATAACATTATGACCACCTTCCTAGTATTGTGTAGGTCTCCCTTGTGCCTCCAAAACAGTTGTGGCTCATCAGAGAATGGAGATGGGCCTTCTGAGGGTGTCTGGGAACAGAATGTTGTTAGTGGGGGCCTTTGGGTCCTATGGTTGAGGGGAGGGGCCTCTGTGGATCATCCCACAGATACTTGATCAGTTTGGGATCTAGTGAATTTGGAGGCCAGGTCAACACCTTGTGCTGTTCTTCATGTTTTTCTGAGTTGTTCCTAAACCGTTTTTGTGTGTGTGCCTGTGTCATGCTGCATCCTGCTGGGGGTGGCTGCTGCCATCAAGGAGTGTCATTGCTATGGGGTGGGGGTGCCTGGTCTGGTCTCGGTGGGTGCTACATGTCTAAGTAACATCCACATGAATAAATGCCAGGTCCAAACGTTTCCCAGCAGAACACTGTATTGTCACAAGTTGGTCGATGTTATTTACTTCTCCTGGTCATAATGTTGTGGCTTATCAGAGTAATAGGCAACAGGACAAGAAATCTCCAGTCTGGATGATGGAAACTCATGAATTTCCCTGAACATCATGGAGGTTGTGGCGATTGGGAGGAAATGGGTTCCACAATACAGTAGTTTGTCCAAAAGACACAATTACAGTGATATTACAATTATATTCAAAGATTCAAGTAATAATGCATGTGTGTTATTTATGATATTAAAATACATCTACAACTCGTAGAACAACACATAAAGTTGTGACTGCTTCAAACAGGGTCTCCTACGTTACTAAAAGCACACGCACACGCGTAAGTTGTCTGTTAAACCTGGATTACTGTTCGTCCTCTTGATTGGGGAGCTGGAGCCTATCATAGCTGGATAGACTAACAACCATTTACACCCAGTTTAGAATCAATAATTAAACTAACAAGCGTGGGAGGAAGCACCTGTAGAAAACTGATGCATGCACAGGGAGAACATGCAAGGACACCGGGTGGGTTCAAACCTACAACCTTCTTACAGTGAGACAACTGCACCACTGTGTCGCCTGCATAGTTTATTATGATAGATATTTTTAATGTAAACTCAATTTGAAGGTCCCTTTTTTTTTGGTCATGAAAACCATATTGAATAATAGCACAGATGTGTCAGTGTTGCGCTTAAAATTACTTTTTTCTGCATTTTAATGGCTTAACTTCATAACAAAACTGGCTCAACACTCTGTCTCCGATGTAAAAACAGCTCCGTCTGCTCCCGTGATCAACCCCCAGAGTCCCAACTCTGCCACGCAGACGTCCCTGCGCGTGTGCTGGAGCTTGTTCTCTGATGACACGGTGGAGTACTACGAGCTTTACTACAGGCCGGTGCTGGAGGACATGCCGGCAGACAGCACCTATGCACCACATGGTATAACGCAGAGACACTGCCTGCAAGTTCGCGTTGCATGAGAACACCGGGACCGCTATAAAATCTGTGCTCTCCTGTCAGAAAGCAAGGTAAAAGTGAAGGAGACCCACTGCACCGTGACAGATCTGCTGCCTAATGCTCAGTATGAGCTCTGGGTGACGGCTACCAACACAACAGGCATCAGTCCAGCCAGCGAGAAGGCCTTGTACATGACAGGTAATAAATGTCACACCTCTACAATGACATGAGGAGCCATTACACAAGTGAAACAACTGTTCTGTTGTCTTATAATGAGCATAAATCCCTTTCAGATGTGGTTTTCTCTATTTTGTAGTCTACGTCCTACTCACATGGTTGACATTAGAGAAAATAAAGTCTAAATCTTCTCTCCCCAGTGCCACTGCCTCCAGTGATCAAACAGAGGGAGAGTGCTAGCTGTCCAGAGGCAGCTCTGATCCGCTGGGAGTCAGGAAACACCAACCCTGTAGACTCTTACACCGTGGAGCTCAGTGAGATGGGTACTGATGGCACAGAGAGCAGCATAACAGAGTAAGAACTGTGTTGTTAGCATGCAGCTGGGCTTCAACCAAACCTGGGGACACGCTGCATAACTTTATTTCTGCGTTCCAGGTTTACTTTGTCGCCACTCTCCCGCTCTCGCTGCTCACCATCGTTGTCCCACCCTCTCTTTTTCAGCTGTTGGCGACACGTGTCACTCTGCACACACTTGCAGATTCGCGTCTTCACCCCCTCACACACTATCAGATTTGTGTGCCAGGTACCCATGCCGACTGCCCCCAACTAGCGCAGACTAGTGCAGACTTTGCCCAACTGGGAATCATTTGTAAAATCTGACAAAAAGAATCCTGCAGTGTGTCCTCAGCTTTAGTGACAAGCTCAAGATTTCATTGCGCTCTCCTTGTCATGTGTCTTTTTTTTTTTCTCTCACACACAAAGACAAAGCCAAAATAGCTCAGTAAAAATAGAACTGCTCTGAACGCGCAGGGCTTCAAAGATGCTGCGCCCTGTGATATTTATCTCTACTGGCTCTTCCTTTAATAAGGCTTTTGCTTCAATAGTTCCATAAACAAGCCAGTGTTAGCGCTTGCCTGGGATTTTTCAGGTCCCACGGTTGTAGGTCTGCTGAATCAAGACGCACTCTGTCCTAGAAAATCTATTCTTAGCTCCAGCTCCTGCAGCACTGTCAGCAAAGAATATTGGCCTCGCATTTGGGGTCATTTTCATTTTTCATCTGGTCACTTCAAAGAACAGCTGAACCGTTTATCTGAAAACTCTGCGTAGTTATGTAGGGGAACCTAAACTGTCTCGAGTGAAATGAGTTCAAATATGACAAAGATAGTTAGTTAGACATCCAATTTACACCGATCAACCACAACATTCAAACCACTGACAGGTGAACTGAATAACGCTGACCATCTTATGACGATTCAATGTTCTGCTGGGAAACTAGGGGCCTGGCATTTATGTGGATGTTACTTAGACATGTAGCACCCACCTAGACCAGACCAGGCACCCCCACCCCATAGATCCCAAACTGATCAAGTATCTGTGGGATGATCCACAGAGGCCCCTCCATTCAACTCATAGGACCCAAAGGCCCCCACTAACAACATTCTGTTCCCAGACACCACAGGACACCCTCAGAAGACCCATGTCCATTCTCTGATGAATCACATCTGGTTTGGGAGGCACAAGGGAGACCTACACAATATTAGGAAGGTGGTCATAATGTTATGCCTGAGCGGTGTATATAGCTAGTACTTCTAAAGTTGTGAGTCAAAATGTCATTTCAAAGCTTTTTTACACAGTGGGTAGTCGTTCTGCATTTAATATATTTAGAAAGGGAGTATTATTAGTAAATACTGCGTCCCTCTGGTGAATCCTCCAGGTCTATAGTTGCCGTGCCAACCTGTCAGTGTCTGATCCAGCTGCAGACGGGGCGACGTTACCTCATCTATGTGAGAGCAGTCAACATTGGCGGGCCCAGCGACAGGAGTGAAGTTATTACTGTCTCCACAACAGGTGAAAAAAAACAACAACATATATTTCCCGTGTCGGCCTGGTCACGGTACTTTTGGCCGGTAATGACCTCTTAACTTTAAACACATTATAAGGTAATCACTCGTCCTGCTCGTGACTGCTTTCACTGAGCCTGCACACACTCCATTAACTGCAGCTTCATTGCTGTCAAGTCATGTGATGGCCAACCAGGTTTGTTTCCGAGCAGGTACATTCTTCTACCTCCTCGAAGACAATGCCCATCCATGCCTTTCAATCTCAGAGGACGGCTTCACTATATTTTATGGAGACGAGGAACTGCCGATAAGTGCTATGGCCTCAGATGACAACACCTTCACCAGGTAGGCTGCTTGTGGGACAGAAGGTGACTTTCCCAGAATCCTTTATTGATCTGTGAGGTGTTTGTGTGTGTGCGCTCAGATGTGTAGCCGTGCTGGGGGATCTGATTCCAGTGCGGGGCAGGCACTACTGGGAGGTCGAGGTGGACGACGGGACCGAGTTTCGTATCGGAGTTGCATACGAGGACACGGAGAGGAGCTCGTACCTCGGGGCCAACAGTACCTCCTGGTGCATGAGACACATTCTCAGTCCGTCCAGGTAACTGTGCATCTTCAAACGTCCTCGTGGAACATGAGTAAATATTATATTTGGGAGTCCTGAAGGCACCTGGCTCTGCTTTTGTTAAAAAACACAACTCAGTATGGTTTGCTTTATATTTTAAGAGTTTTTTCTTACTTTATGAGAGTTGACATTCTTCAGATGTCTGGGTTCTCAGAGACCCCTGCTGTAAAACACAGTTAATACAGTGGACATTTAAAAGCTCTTTTTCTGTGACGGACGATGACAGCGTTCTTTTTCGCATGACTTCTCCAAAATAAGTGTAGTGTAACAATGAACCGCTGTGGGACGGCAAACAATGAGGCAAGCAAAATTTCAACAAAACACCAGCGGTTAAGTAGATTTGGTTTTCTGCCTGCTCATTTCTTATTTATTTATTTAAATATTCTCATTCCATTTGTTGCAAAAAGCTTGGATAAACATTGCTTTTTATTTTTACAGCGCTACACAAATCAAGTGCATGGATTTCTCTGCCTTCCTCTGATATCAGAATTAATATGCTGATCCTCCGAGGGGCTGTTTGCAGTTCATGGAAACGGGGCCAATTCTGTATTTTTAGCTTTCAGAAATTTTCCTTTCCTAAGCACAAAATTGTGCATCCGCTCAGTGAAGGAAAAAAAAAAAACCCATTGAAGGCAGACAAGAAAAAAAAAAACCCAATTGAAGATTTGTTGCTTTAAAAGTGTTTCTATGGCAACTCTTCTTGGAATAAAGCAGGAGAGATGAATTATCACATTTAACGGATCATTCAGAGCAGCATATCTTCTTCTTGTTGATTCTGCCTACGCACAATTTAACAATCCCATTTCTATTTTCCTTTAATCTGCAGCCATCAAATTCTAATGCTGGCTCATTATTCAGCATCTGCTTTCCTAGTGGCTGACAGTGGGGGAAAATGATCCCAAACAGGATGAGAGGAGGAAAAAAAACTTTATATTTAGAACATCTTTGCTACAGTCATAATGTTGCCTGCTCTTATTTTTTTTTTAATAGGCACAAATATGAGTTTCTGCACAGCGGTTGGAGTCCTGACTTGAGGATTACAGTGAATCCAGTGCGGATCGGAGTGGCACTCGACTACGAGAGGGGGACTCTGTCCTTCTTTAATGTGAATCTGGAGCAACACCTGCACACCTTCCAATGTCACTTCCGAAATTACGTCAAGCCGTGCTTTAGTCTGGACAACCCAGGCGCGCTCACCGTGCACAACGGCATCGAAGCTCCAGAGTACGCATTCTTCTGACTCCAGAAATCATCTCGTGACAACATGATGCCCAAAACAAGTAGATAGAACTTTTAATACGTTTTAATACGTAATAAGTTCTGGGATACAGCCCCCGTTTAAAATTAAATAAATAAATAAACAGCCAAATTCATAAAAGAACCGACTTTCCACACAAAAGACAAGAAATTTTCGGTTGTTTTTATTATATTTAAATATTCCATGGGAACAGGCATACACCATTTTCCAAGATAAGAAATGGTTTCACTGAATTGTACAATATGTATTTAAACCATCTGTAACTGCAGCAGACAAGGTGTTGAAATTCAAAAAAAGAGGAAAAGGGAGTTTGTTTTTGATTGACAAAAGATGCATTGAAAAAAAACAAAGAAATTAAAATATTTTTTAAAAACAGCTCCATTTGTAGTTTTTATACAATTGTATTCACATCCTAAAAAAAAAGAAAAAAGGAAAAGTCCACCCTGAATACGTACACACTGTTAAAAGTGGTCACCGATGATGTGCTTTACTTTTCCGTAAAAGTTTTTCTCTGTAATTTTAAATACTGGGAAGTAAACACTTTAGAGAAAAACAGCACACAAAAAGTCAGGAATAAGAAAAGGGAGAAAATATATTTTTAATGCCCCGATTCCTAAATGACACGTAGCCACGGGATGTGTTGCATTTTATGTCAACACATGCACAATGACAGGCAACTAGTTGGCGTCTATATTTTTTCTATATTTACATTTGCTAAACAGGTGCTCATAAATTTAACTATGCTCACCCTCAACTAAAACCAACTGGTTCTCATGGCTCATGTGTCACGGGGTTAGAAAGACATTATGGGATATGCACTGGGAAAAAACAAAACAAAACAAAAGCGTAACAACACAAAACACGACCTATTAAACGATAAATAAATCCTCTTTCCTTGAAAGAATCAAGGAAGTGACAGGTGTAATTCAAAGACTATGCTGGTATTTTTTCACATGTTCAAACCGCTTACAAATGAAGACTCTGTCCTAAAAGGGGAAGTCAATACTTGTAGTGTTACCAGAAATTTCATTTTTTCAAGAATCGTGTAAAGATGAATGAAAAACCATAATGTAAAAATACTGCATATTTTATTGGGAAATGGTCGGCAATATGTTCTTTGTAGTAAATGGAGTGAAACATGGGAAAAACACTGGTATAGTCTTAAACCGTGTGTATGTGTATTACAAGGGTGGACTTTTCCTCTTATGTGACTGGAGTTTGAGATGGTGTTGATAGGCTGAACGTAGGCTTCGGGTCTGTGGATAACCTAGACACTAGGGATGGGACGGGGCAATGAGGCTATGAGTTATCTGTCTTACTGCTGTGTGTCCTCTCCTCCTCTTCGTCAGAGGAATCTCCGCCATAGGGCACTAGCCCTGATGCATCTTCTTCCAGCTTGGACTTCTTCTGGGACACCTCCTCTGGAACGCCTGTGAGGGCA